>NW_004955469.1:2469132-2587503 GCF_000276665.1 Chinchilla lanigera | reverse complement strand
TCAGCGGCAAAGCGCCTGCCTGGCAAGCGCAAGGTCGTGAGTTCGGTTCCCGGTACCGGAGAAAAACCAAAAAAAAAAAAAAAAAAAAATGATGTTGTCTGTGGGTTTGTCTTAAATGGCTTACATCTATACCTGTTTTCTTCAGAGATTTCATCATGAATTGATGTTGGATTTTGTCAAAGGCTTTTTCTGCATCTATTCAGATGTTCATGTGATTTTTTTCCTTGTTTCTGTTTATATGATGAATTACATTTATCAGTTTGTGTATGTTGAACCATCTTGTCATGCCTGGGATGAAATCTACTTGGTCATGATATCTGATATTTGATGCTTTGTTACATTGTGTTTGCCAGTATCTTGTTGAGTATCTTTGGATCTGTGTTCATTAACAACATTGGCCCATAGTTTTCCTTTTCAACTGAGTCCTTGTTTGGTTTTGGAATTAAGGTAATTTTAGCTTCGAGAAATAAGTTTGGAAGTACTCCTCCTCTTTCAATTTTATTAAGGAGTTTAAGGAGCATTGGTATTAGATCTTCTCTGAAGTTCTTCTAAAATTCAGTGGTGAATCTGTCAGGTCTTGGACTTATTCTAGTCAGTTGATTTTTACTGCTGTTTCAATTGCACTGTCTGTTATTAAATTAGTCAGGGTTCTTATATCTTCTTGGTTCAGTTTTGATAATTCCAATGTCTCTAGGAATCTACCCACTTCTTCTAGAGTCTCCTATTTATTGGGGTATTGGGTTAATAATATCCCTTAGTTATTGCAGGTTGATCAGGCCTACAATCTCCCAAATGAGTAGATTGTGAAGGCATAAATAAATGAGAAAACTGAAATGACTTTAGGCCTCCAGGAGGGTTCAACCCTCTCATAGAATTCAAGATTTTCTGGGTTAAGACAAAGAACTTCTCTAGGCAGCCCACATTTATTTGGTTCTCTAACAAAGGAGAGGGATACTGAAGAAAATGCAGGAATCTGGGCAGGACTTGAGAAATGCTTTAAGGACTTCTCTAGGTAATATATTATGTTAATTTAGGAGAACTATATTAGCTCCAGGAAGGCCTTCACTGCAGGAGTGAGATTCCTGCAGCTGCAGTCTCCTCTTACTTAATTGGGGTTGGAACCAAACGTCCTCAGTTGGTCTTTGTCCTTTGAGGTGTCCCAACTTCACAGGCTAATACAGGCCTCGGTAGGGACCAGTGACTCACAAGTAAGCATGGGAAGCCAATTGGTTAATATAAGTCTTGCTCAGAGCTGCTTCATAGTGGTCTCTATCACTGGACTATGGAGTTAAGAAATAGTTATGAATAATATTCTAGATTTTAGTCTGTTGTGATTTCAACTTTTTTTCTAGTTACATTAATATGGATCTTTCCCCCCCTTTTTGGTAGGATTTTTTAAGGATTTGTTTATTCTCTCAAAGAAACAGCTCCTCCATTCATTGATTCATTGTATTGTATTTTTAGCCTCAATTTTATTAATATTTGATCTGATCTGATCTTATAATTTCTTTCCTTCTACTACCTTTCAATTTGGGTTGTTCTTGTTTTTCTAGGACATGAAGGTTATTTACTAAGGCTCACTCAATTTTTCTGACATTGGACCTTTTTTCTGACAATGTCTTTGGATATTCACACCTGTGAACATCCCACTTAAGACTGTTTCATCATATACTTATTATAGTTTGTATCTAGATATTCCCCCAAAGCTTCATGTGGTCATAAGTGGGACTTTTTCTAGAGCATGTGATGCTGGGATTAAGGGTGTGTGATTATTAAATCAGCCCACTGATTGGTTTGGCACCTACCCTAAGCCAGATAGCCTAGATATGATATAAAAGGGGAAAAAAGAAAATGCTATTGTCTCTGCTTGCTAATTGTGCTGTCTTCTGTCTGCCATGAACTGTTTCTTCTCTGTGATGGCTCTCTGCTGTGCCACCTTCCTTGGAGACAGCCAACTATGGATTGAAACCTCTACAAATTGTGACCCAAATAAACTTTCCTCCTTTAACTTTGGGGGTTGGGTATTTTGTCTTAGTAACGAGAAGAGTAACTAAGACAGTCACATAGATTCTGATATGTTGGACTGGCATTAGCATTTGATTCTAGGAATTTATTTCTCTGTTGATTTCTTCTATGACCCCTTGATTATTTGAAAGGGTAGTGTGTAATCCGCATGTTTGCATAATTTTTGTGGTTTCTTTTGCCACTAAGTTCTGTTTTTTTTGCACTGATATGATAATTATCATAGGATAATTTTAATCCTTTTGCATTTATTTAAATATGCTTTATGGGCTCTTTTGGAGAAAGGATATGGTCTATTTTGGAGAAAGTTCTATGTGCTGCTACAAAGAATGTGTGTTTGTTGTTGGGTGTAACACTTTGTAGATATCTATTAAATCCATTTGTCAAAGGTATGGTAAAACTCATATTTCTTTGTTTTGAGTTTTTTTGTCTTGTTGATCTATTTGTGATAGTGGACTACTGAGTTTATGCATATCTGATCTTTTATGTTCATCAATGTTTGTTTTATGATGTTTGGTGTGCCAGAGTTCATGGCACGTATATTTATAATTGTTATTTTTTTCCTGTTAAATTGTTCCCTTAATCTATATATGGTGACTTTCTTTGCTTCTTCTGATCAGTTTTGGCTTGAAGTGTACTTTGTCTAAAGAGGACAGTCACTCTTGCTTGTTTTTATGTACCTGTTTCATGGGATATTGTCCAACCTTTGATTCTTAATCTCTAACTTTCTTTTTGGATTAAATGTATTTCTTTTATAATAGCATACTTTTACTTTCAGTTTTAGATCCCATGTGCCAATCAAGGAGTGCAGTTACTCCTAAATCCTTGAGGAGGAAACTGTCCTCCTCTATTGGGAGTGGTCATCCTCTTTTACTGCACACATGCACAGCTTCAGGAGGGACACACACAGACTTGGTGAGGGAAGATAGGGCACCTCCTAGCCAGCCAGGTCAGAAGAATCAAGCCTGGCAATCTGTGGGGCGACAGATGTCACACATTGCCCTCACATCCCTGTGTCCCAATCTGTATCTTTTACTTTGGGAGTTGATTCTATTCATATTGAGGGTTATTGCTGAGATGTATTGACTTATTCCTGTATTGCCTTGTTTACCTGTTATTGATTCATTTCCCCCCCTCTTTCTGGTTAACTGCTCATCCTACCTGATGTGTTCATTCCCCTAGAGTTTTTGGCATTGTTGGCTCATTGTCTGGTTTTAGAATATCCTTGAAAAGTTTTTGGAGTACTGTTTTGGTGCTCATAGATTTTTAAAGGTGCTCTTTGACATGAATAGACCTTATTTCTCCATCAATTTTGAAAGATAGTTTTGGAAATTCTTTAGTTTTAGGTCTTGAAATACTTTACTTCAAGCTCTCCTGGCCTTTAAGGTCTGTATTGAGAAATCTGCTATAATTCTGATGGGTTTACCTTTATAAGTGATTTAATGCTTTTCTGTAATAGCTTTTAAAACTTTGTGCCTGTGTTGGATTTCTTGGAATTTGACTATGATGTGTGGTGGAGTTCTTTTCTGATTGTGGTTATTTAGTGTTCTATATGCCTCACTTATCTGTTGTTAATGCTCCATATTGGAATGTTTTCACCTAGTATTTCTGTATATAGGTTTTTTTTTTATACTGTTCGTGGCCCCTTCTGATTTTACAGTTAATCTTAGATCAATCTTTGTATCATCTAGCAACTATTGGATTCATTTCCATCATCTCTTATTTTTTGTTACCTATATGAACCCTGTCTTCTAGTTCTGACACTCTGTCCTCACACTGGTCAGTTCTGCTACCCTTACTTTCAATAGAATTTTTATCTGTTGGATTTCTTTTGTTTTTTTTTGTTTTGGTTTTTGTTGTTTTTTGTAATGGGAATCAAACTCAGGGCCTTGTGCTTGCCAGGCAGGTGTTTATGCCACTGAACTATATTCCCAGCCTTATCTGTTAGATTTCTTTTTCATACTTTTTGTTGTGCTCAATTATTTGCTAAACTTGTCATTCTTTGTATCATTTTGTTTGGCTATCTACCTTTTTATCAGTGTCTTCTGTAAGCCTATTTATTTATTTTAATAAGTCCATTTTGTTGAAGTCCATTATCTGTTTAGTTATATCTTCTTTTAGTTCACCAAGCACCTTATTGATCTGGCTTTCTTTTTGTTTCCTCTTTTATCAGTTTGTATACTTTAGCTGTATGACCTGATTTTTCTCCTTATTAATGTCCCATTGATTGGCTTTGGGGAAGATAGGAGTCTTTCAAACCATTTTATTGGCTTGTCTTCTCATGTTTCTATTTTCTTTCTTTCTCCATTTTTGAGTTGAGGCTTGTAGGTTGATTGTAGTGGAAAGTTTTGCTTTTAGTATGGAGATCTCATTCATTATTATCTCTTTCAGTGACATGCTCGGGTGTGACTAACTATATAACCCTTTGCCTCTGCCTCAAGATTGACTATCTGAGTTAATTTTGAGAGGGGAAGATGCAATGTAATTGGCATAGCATCCAATTTTCTGGGACTGAGCCACTATATTGTTGATAATACAAAGAAAAACCAGTCATTGACATGCAGAAAAAAACAAGAATGATGCCACCCTGGCAACAAAATCAGCAACAATAGTAAAGTCAAAGACACACTGAATATTGACATACGATAAGAACCAATAAACGTTACCATTGTAACACCCTTAACAATAGAAAAGTAATCTGCAATAATAATATCGACACAATGGGAAACCAAATCCTGACATTTTGTAAATATGTAGTAAGTGGAACAGCTATACCACCACTAATAGAAAAGAATTCAACAATAATAGCATAGAGTAAACTAAATATCTAAAAGTTATTAAAGCTTAATTGTAATACTAGTAAAGAGGAGGGGGTGAGGAAGGGGAAAATAAAACAAGTAAAATTTGAAATATAATGAAAGGGAGATAAGGAAGAGAGAAAAGTGAGATAAAGGATCCTATTTGGTAATAAAAGAGAATTAATAGAATTCTAGAAAAACAACAAAAAGAACAACAACAAAAGAAATGCCAAAGGAAAAAAGGAAAGAAAATGTAAAAGCTCAACCCTTAAACTCCTGAAACTAATGAAAAAGAGAAATGAATCCCAAAAATTCCTCAGTTTTTATTTATTTTTTATTTGAGACAGGGTCTCATTATGCAGTTTGGGCTGGGTTTGAACGCATTATATAGTCAAGGCTGGCCTCTAACTCACAGCAATCCTCCTGACTCAGCCTCTTGAGTGATAAGATTACAGGCATGTGCCACCACACCTGACTTCTTCTATGTTTTTAAATGTGTGGTGCCTTTCTGGTGTCTGCCATATGGAATCCACCAGATATGGGGAAGGGATAGTGAAATACTACCAAGTCCAATATTGTTCCATACTTGTTACTGAGTATTAGAATAACGATTGGTCCTCACTTAAAGAATTGTACAGAACAATTGATGAATGCAAAAGTTTAATGTTTATTTAGGGCAAAAGAAAAAGAAAAAGAATTGTTCAAGAAGAAAAAGTGCTCTGAAAAGATATACCATGCAGAGTGAGTATGGGACAGTTAAGGTAGGAAAAGAAAATACCCCTTGCAGAGTGTGGAATGGGCTGATGAAAAGGCGCATAGCAACCAGGAGTTTAGTGACCACCATTCTTTATATCTCCTGCTCTGACATCGGATCTAAGCTGTCCTATTAAAAACCCAAGACTTGGCTTGATCTCATGCCAAAGAATTGAAGACCACATTTCCTGGCTGGTGTCAGGTGCAGGGCTCAGACACTTGTTCTGAATCTCCATAATTGACAAGTTTCTGAGATCGACAAGTCACACCCACTTGCCCAACCACTTTGTCATGCCCTGATCTCCTGCACATTCATGTTTTTGTTCTGAATGTTGAATCCTACACTGCTTTTCAATGTTGTCAGCCCACGCTGTATTCGCTCCAGTCACTCCCAGTTTCTGTGTCCCTCTGTGCATCCCATGTCATTGATTCTATTTAGCTTTATGGCCAGTGGGTTTTCAAGGTGCCCCACCCCCATCCCAGAGACCCTTTGTCCATACACCTCAGACTATAACAACTGAGCTGAAATGTTCCCTGATCATGCTGGCAGGTGACGAAAGCAAACATACCACTGAGTTTTGTTTTTGATGTAGGCAGTGGGGCAGTGGGGTCAAGCAGTCTACTGGGCTAAATGTCAGTGCTTTCAGACCCAGTGCTCTTTGAAAACCACACAAAATTAATGTGGCTTTTCACTGTGGCGGTTAGGACCCTTGTGTTTTTCTGGCCTAAGTTTAAGTTTCTCAGGTGGTCTATGTCTAGCCCACACCCTCTCTGCAACTGTCTCTTGTGGCCATCTTCTATCCAGTCACTGTTGCAGGGTTAAGCACGGAAACCTTGAAGTGTGGATGTTCTGTGTCTCTATTCTAAACAACCCCGTCCCAAAATGGATCTTGATTAAACACTCAAATATGGGGGGTGTTGCATTGGTTTCTTCTCCAACTCTAGCCTGGATGTAGAAGGAGTCATGCTGTTTTTACAACTTACAATATCCACGGGATCTTCTGGGGTTAGCACTAACAGGACTGATGAGGTTCACAATCTCCTAAATGAGTAGATGGCAAAGGCTTAAATAAAAGAGACAAGTGGTATGATTTTAGGGCTCCAGGAGGTTCAAAACTCTCTAACAGAATTTGAGATTCTCCAGGGGCTAAGACAAAGAACTCTGGGCAGCCCTTATTTATTTGGCTTTCAAACAAAGGAGGGGGATACTGAAGAAAATGTGGGAATCTTAGCAGGACATTGGGAAATATTTTCATAAGTAGTAAATTATGTCAATCAGAACTAACTTATCTTCAGGTTGACATTTATTGTAGGAGTGTGGGGCCTGCAGCTGCAGTCTCCTTTTAGTTAATTGGATTTGGAGTCAAATGTCCTCAGCTGTGGCTTTATCTTGTCTTTTGAGGTGCCACAGCTTCACAGGCCACTACAGGCCTCAAAGGGGACCAGTGATTTGTGGAGGTTCACTTACTACAAATCTGCTGCCCATCTCCAGACAAGGGGGCTAGGCCTTGGACAGGCTCACAAGTAAACATGGAAAGCCAATTGGTTAATATTAAATCCTGCTCAGAGCCGCCTCATAGTGGTCTCCATCACAGTGCTGTTGGCCCTGTCCATAGATTTCTCCCTGGAGCTGCCAACTCTCTCCATTCTTACCTTGTCTTAGTGGAGACAAGTCCACTGCCGTGGGAGCTGGTGTTAACATTCCAGACTATGTTGTTCTTTTCTCTGCATTGTGTTCAGTTTCTCCATAGTTTCTAGTTTTCCAGACAGCTCTTTCTCTTCTGGAGGTCTACTTCTTGTTTTCTTCATTAAGACAGTTTCCAGGTGTCTGCTTCTTGGTCCTGGAGAGGCCGTATTTTGCTCCTGGTCTTTACTCTGTCATTTTTAGTTCTCCACTGCAGTACTGTCCACAGTAATTAAAATGTGGAAACAAAATGTCCATTGATAGATGAATGGAGCATGCGTGGTTTCCATGATTGAGGCACAAATAACCTACTTACAAATCCCTTCAAATTATATCACTTAGCCAGTCCCAGGCCTGCTCTGCAGCATTAGCACCTAAGCTGAAATAACTGAGTAAACTGACCACACAATGCTATGACTACACTATCCTGCTTATAATTCAAGTCTCCTGGGCTTTAACTATGTTGAGAGTCAGTACAGGGACTAAAGAGAGAAAGTCTAATTATGAGATGGCAACTTCCTTAAGGAATGAGATGGAAATAAAATCCAGAGGCTAGGGAAACCAGTGGTGGTTCATGGCAGAGTGAAACATATACACAATTATTTCAATACAGTGTAATAAATGCAAGTAAAAAGGCACAAATAACTGTGCTATAGGGAGAGAAATAGTGAGTTCAATAGGAACATAGGTAAGGAGTATCTGGTTGCAATGCCTGAAAAGAAGACTAGAAAGAAAGGTAGGGGTCTGGGGATTTAGCTCAGTGGCACATCGCCTGCCTGGCAAGCTCAAGTTTGTGAGTTTGATTCCCAGTACTGGAGAAAAACCAAAAAAAAAGGAAAGAAAGGTAGAGCTGGATTGTGAAGAGCCAGCCCAGAGTTAGATTCTGAGTTACATTCTTAGGAGAGCTGAGCAGAGAACTGGTAACCAATTAAGAGACTGTAAAAGGCCTTCCCAAGGAACTGACAGCTGGGATGGGCCTCTCATCGCATCCTCTGCTCCCCCCACCCAAGTCCCAGATTTCATTTGCATACTGGCCTGGACCATCCTCATAGGCTATTTCTGTAATTGCTTCATGGTATTTTAATTTTGTAAGGTTAGGAGCCTATGAACTCAAAGGGAAATGTATGCAAAATAAACAAAATTGGATACACTGGCATTTTAGAAACAAGTGTGTTCCTATCTGCTGCCTTCATTGTCCCTTCCTCTAGCACAGCCTCTTGACCATTTCAGCTTGAAAAGTCCAGGAGTGAATTTGCTGATGGGAAGAGGGTATGGCATTAATGGAGAATAGTGCTTGTTTTGACTGAATCATTTGATCCCTTTCTAGGGGAACAGAGAACATGGTAGGGCTTTCTGATGGAGAGGTTTCTATGAGATCCATTTTGGAACTTATGGAATCCAAACCCTCACTTCCCCCACTTCCCCTCCCCTGTTTCTCCTCCAGCTCCTCCTCCTCCTCCCTCTCCTTCTCCTTTTGTGGTGCTGGGGATTAAAGCAGGAAAGCCCTACCACTGAGCTATATTCACAGCCCTTCTTGGAATTACAGGTGTGCGCTCCACACCCAGCTGATAGAGTTCATTGCTATGGCTCTAAAATACTGTGTATGTGAGTCATAAAGTTTCCTCATCTTCAAGATATTTACAGATTAGGAAAGAGTTGTTATTCCAAACTGTTTGCTCATTAAGGTAGATAGCATAACCTCTTAAAGTGAGAGAATGGCAGTTTTTAAACCAACAGTTATAGAATTACTTAGTTCCCAACAGTGCTGAGCACAGTGGTCAGACAAGGCTGAGGGTGAAGAGAGTAAATATACTGAATAAAGGGATTTGCCCCCAACAAATTTTAACACTGCTGGTAGAGTATTTTCAATATAAGTTATGAATATACCAGCACATACAGAACACTAACATTTAAAGTTCTTGCACCATAAAAGAGGTCCTTCCTCAATAAATTATTTGCCCCACCCTGTGATTACTAATCCCTCTGTCTTCCTTCCTTGATTAATTTTTTCATAGTCATCATGGAACTTACTTTATTCTGGGTCTTACTGTTGCAATGTGCCTTGTAGGCATAGGATAGGTGTGTCATTTGCAGGATTCCTTTTGCTTTCAAAGAAGGAACATGTTAAAAATAAACCAAAAAATTGACTGAAAGCAAAGGCTGTACTTTTGGTTTTCTGAGGTTGCTTTATTTTTCTTGAAAGGACAGGATTTCAGTTACAAGAAAATAACAGAATCAAGGTGGATGTCACCAAGTAATGTGGAATTGCAGGCGCATGGGAGGGGCATCAGGGGACAGTGTAATAAGCACCAGGTCTGAGGTGAGAAGACTGAATGTCAGTTCACATCTTCATCCGGCTGCCCCTGAAAAATGAACTTCAATTTCTGCATTTGTAAAGCTAGGAGGATGCAAACCCCAGACCTATGTACCTCTTTCAGTTGTTCTTAAGATCAAGCGAGGTTATACCCATGGAGGACCGGCAGACCATAAATCACTGTGCAAATATTATCATGAGGTATGTGGGAGAAAGCCATGGCTGAAGGAAAGGCTGGGAGGAAGAGAAGTGTTTGACCTGGAAACCAGAGAAAGACTAACTTTGTTCCTTGTCTGTTAGAAAGGCACTTTGTACCTGTCATTGTTCAGTTATGTGGCATCAGAAACCTCATTTGTATTCCTGGCCCTCTCACCAACTGCATGACTTTTGTAAGTAGCTCAGGTTGCAAATAAGAGTGCAGATTCCTTCTTCGTCTGACCTTCTGTAACTTTTTCTTTTTGTTAAATGTTAATTCTCTTTAAAAAGAAGAGTAATTGAAACAATGACGGAGGGACACATGTAGTTACTATAGGTAAGGTGCTCCAAGGTAGAGAAAGGCCAGGGCTTTATTAAAAATTAATAGGGACTCTCACTAAAAGAGGCTTTTGCTTCTACAGTTAGAGCAATTAGAGAGACAAAGGTAGAAAAGGAGAGAGAAAGCAGACCTGGAAAGGTGCCAAGTAACGCAATTACCATAAGAAATTATCAGAAAGAGTTAGCAAAGCAGGAGGAAGCCAAAAGTATAAAAGACCAGGGTAACCAGCCCCCTTCACCCATCTCTGATAAAATTCAAAGGAGATGAGGGACAGCCACCTAAGGACTCTTACTTAACATGTAAAAGACACACACCTGTACATGTATACCTGTATGTATATTCTCACTTTAGCATCACTATATTATTACACTATATATACACATATCCTCTTTACTTAATCAATAACTCTAAGGTTACCTTTCTATAAGGGGGCCTACTTACCCATCACAAAAGGGCGGGAAGAAATCAAATGGCCAGAAAAAAATGTAGACAGAAGTGCCCAGGTTAAGGTCAAAGCCATAGAGCCAATCAGATTGTGACAACTTTCAGGTGCTCACATGGGAGATGGGAAGAATCACCAGTCCTAAATAAAAAGAATGAGAGACAGGGCTGGGAGGAATTCATCTTGCTGATGCTCCCTACTCTTCTATAGTAGCTATCTTCTCTTTTTCTTTTTTTATTTTTATTTTTTATTTTTTGGTTTTTCTCCGGTACCGGGAACCGAACTCACGACCTTGCGCTTGCCAGGCAGGCGCTTTTGCCGCTGAGCTAAATCCCCAGCCCCTATCTTCTCTTTTTCTGTTGGAACAGAAACATGGGTTTGGAAATAAGCAATATAGAAGTAGTACCTAATACCATATTTGTAAAGGAAATCCAAGCTATATTAGTCAGCTTTCTCATTGCTGGACACAATACCTGACCTCACAATTTAAAAGAAGAAAAGTTTAATTGGCTCATGTTTTCAGTCTATCATCAGCTTGCTACAAGACAGAAACATCATGGCAGAAGTACTTGAAAAAGCAAAATTGATCAGTTCATACGTCCAGGAAGTACAGCAGTAGAATGAAAAGAGGCAGGTGAGGACCAAAGGCAAGGCCATACCTCTGTGGCCCACCTAGATGCACCCAGGAGAATGTGCTACTACTCTGCCAGATGTTTCTTAATCCAGTAAAGTTAATGTGCCAGGATGAATGGTCATAATCCACCCCTTCTTAACACTCAAATATATATCCTTAAACCATACCTAATCTCCAAACAGAGACAGCAGCAAGTTTATAACTCTGCCTAATGTAACACAACTATTCTACATACAACTGGAAAAACAATAATCCCTTCTTTAACAGTGCCAGCATTTTTCAAGGGTCTAAGTCTCACTTGAAATTCCAGGCAAACTCTTAGCTATGAATCTCTGTAAAAATAAAAAAATAAATTACATAATCCCAAGGTACAATGGCATAGGGTGAACATTCTCATTCTAAAAAGGAGAAATAGGGTGAAGGAAAAAGCTCAGACTATCACAATGATATTATCCCTTAGTTATTACAGACTGATCAGGCCTGCAATCTCCCAAACAAACGGAGAGTAAAAGCTTAAATAAAAGAGACAAATGGTATGATTTCAGGCCTCTAGGAGGTTCCAAAACCTGTCACAGAATTTGAGATTCTGGGGGCCAACACAAAGAACTTCTCTAGGCAGCTGTATATATTTGGTTTTCAAACAAAGGAGAGGGATACTGAAGAAAATCCAGGAATCTGGGTAGAACTTGGGAATTCCTTTAAGGACTTCTCCAAGCAATACATTACGCTAAGTCTTTATCTAGTTAATTGAGGTTGGAGCCAGGTGTCTTTAGCTGTGGCCTTGTATTGTCCTTTGAGGTGTCAAGGTTTCACCCACCATTACAGGCTGTCATCTCCAGACAAGGGGCCTAGGTCTTGGGCAGACTTACAAGTAAACATGAAAAGCCAGTTGATTAATATAAATCTGCTCAGACCCACTTCATAGTGGTCTCCATCACCAGACTAAGCAAGACTGAACACAACAGAGCAAACATTAAGTCCTGTAGCTCTATATCTGGCATTCAGGGCACATCCTGATAAAATGTGAGTTCCAAAGGGTATAGGCACCCCCATGCCAATGGCCTTGCCAATTGCAACCCACACACAGCCTTTCTCTTGGGCTGGCTCATTATGGCTTGCAACTTTCCTTGGCACATGTTGCACATCTCTGGCATCTATGATTCCTGGGGTTTCCACTGCACCTTTGGCTTTATTCCCACAGCTTCACGCACTGCTTTCTCAGGAGGTTCTTACCTTGTCTCCCAGATTTTCCTTTGAAATCTCAATGGAAGCCTCCATGACCCTACAACTCTTACATTTCCTATGCCAGTAAAACCAGCACTATATGGACAATGCCAAGGTCTGCTGTCAGTGGAAGCAGTAGTCAAGCCCCCTTGAGCCATGGCTACAGTGGACTCGTAGTACCTGGATAGCTGAGCAAGGTAAAATGAATCCCAGAGAATCAATTCCCTAGGAGGTCCTTCTTGATCAGGGATCCCAAGGATTCTCTTGTCAAATAAAATGTTTATACTTTTGCACCCCTGAGCTGTTATTGTTGAAGTCTTGCTAATTCCTGAGATTCCTTTAAGGCATCTTTCTTCTTTTCACTGTATAAAATACTTGGTTTCTTTTTTTGTTCTGTTTTCGTTTTTCTTCCGGTACCAGGAATTGAACCCATGACCTTGCGATTGCCAGGCAGGTGCTGTGCTGCTGAGTTAAATATCCAGCCCCTTGGTTTCTTTTTAATAGTGCTAATCTCTTTAGCAAGCACACCTCCATTAGCCCCAACTTCACAATTGGTTCCTTCTGGTCCAAACTATAAGTTTTTCAAAATTTCATGCTCTACTTTTTTGCCTCTAATTTTCATTGTAAAGCTGGCTAAAAGCAGCCAGCATGCCCATGCCACAGCCTAAAGTTTGGACTGCCTTGAAATTTCTTTTCCCAGATTCATTAGTCTACTGTCCTTAATCTCAGTCTCCCAGAACATCTTAGGGCATGGGAAAAATATAGACAAATTTCTGCCAGAGTGTAACACACATGATCTCTAGTTCAACTGCCAATGGAGTCCTTGTTCTCAACTTAAACCTTCTGAGCCTGGCCTTTACTGTCCACATTCTTCTCAGCATTCTTTTGAGCTCCAATAAGAATCACCCGTTCTGCTCTGCTTATGGCATTCTAGGGTTTCTCTGGCCTGCATTTCCAAATCTTTCCAAACTCCTATGTTAAACAGTTCACAAGACTTCTAAACCACATAGTCAGGTATAATCATAGACATGACCCCATTTCTTTGGTACCGATTTTTCTGTACTAGTCAGCTTTCCCATTACCGGAAACTATATTCAATGCCCACAACTTAAAGGAGGAAAGGTTTAATTAGCTTATGTTTTCAGTCTATGATTGGCTTGCTCCAAGGCAGAAACATCATGAGGAAAGGACATAGTGGAGTAAAGTTGATTAGTTCATGGTGGCTGCAAAGCAGAGCAAGGGAGCCAGAGAGAAATGGGTGAAGGGCCAAATGTTGTGCCCAAGGCCTAGCCTCCATGACCCACTCAGCTACACCCAGGTGTGTGCTCCTGTGTTCTACAATGTGTTTCTTAATCCAATGAAGTTGACAAGTCAGGATTAACGGTCACACTAAAAGATGTTATACAAAGGATCAAGTCAAAAAATTTAGATTGTCTAGTTGCAGAAATTTTTTCTAGGAAAATAGTCACAGACTCACAAAATAAGATGCATTGAAGCATCACTTAGAATTCAAAACAAGTAGAAGCTGGGCCTGGAGCCTCATGCCTGTAATACCAGCCACTGTGTAGGCTGAGGCAGGAGGATCACAAGGTCAAGCACAGCTTGAGTAATTTAGTGAAACTCTGTCTCAAAATAAAAAAGGGCTGGAGATGTAGCTCAGAGACAGAGAATTTGCCTAGCATGCAGAAGGCCTTGGGTCCAATCCCCAGTACTACAAAACAAAACAACCAAGTAGAAACCAAGTATCCTACAATGGAGAATTAGCTTAAAACAATAGAATACACAAAATAGAATGTGATACAGCCATTAAAAATGATGTACTAGAATAATTTTTAAAACATAATAACATTCTGTATAAAGTAAATACGGAAAGCAAGTTATAAGACTGTAATCTATAGCATGATCTCACTTTGTGTTCTGTGTTCTCTCTCTCTCTCTCTTTTGTCTTTTTGAGACAGGGTTTCAGTGTGTAGTTCAGGCTGGCCCTGAGCTCACTTTGTAGTCCAGGCTGGTCTCAAACTCATAACAATTCTCCTGCCTCAGCCTCCCGAGTGCTGGGATTATAGGCGTGTGCCATCACGCCTGTCTATCTCATTTTTTAATAAAAACAAGAATATGCAAGCAGAGACAAGAGGCAGCATCACATAGTTTATCTTTGGGTTGTAGTATATGGATGTCTTTTACAAGTTTTTATGTATCTACATTTTTAAAAATTCTGTATAATAAGTACATATTAACTTTACACTAAGGAAAAGAATCTATTATAATTTCTCAATTGCTGATCTAGCAAAAATCCTGCGGAGGCCAGCTGTGGTGGTGCTTAGCACTTGGGATGCTGAGGCAGGAGGATTGCTGTGAGTTTGAGGCCAGGCTGAACTTCATAGCGAGACCCTGTTTCAACCCCCACAAGCCTGTGGAGTTGCACTCCATAGAGTGCAGAAGTAAGACAAGAAAGTCACCCAGGCTGCAGACACCTGCTATAGCATCAGGATTGTCCCACAGCCCACCAGGAAGGGGCCAAGACTAAGTATCTGCCAAAAGTAAAGTGGGCCAAACTCTACCAAGGGGCCTTTGGCTTGTAGGCCCCAACACCCACATCCCTGCTGCAGAGTCCATTCTCCCCCCTGCTCTTACTATAGATCCAAGATGGATGCCAACCCCACCAGGGCCAAGTATGGCAGCTCCAGCACAGAGACTGCCTCATTGTGGCAGCTGCCTCCAGAGATTGTTAACAGAGACTCCAGGCCAATCACCACCATCAGAATCAGAGTACCTGGGGTAGGGGCCCAGGAATCTGCTCTTCAACCTCCCAGGCGACTCTCACAGGCATTTTAGAATTGCGCGGGGCACATGTGCACAATGTGCACTTCTTCCCTTAGGTTTCCGTGGCACTCAGAGTCAGAGAAGAAAGACTTCTGTTGGGAGTCTCTGTACGTAGATGCCTACATGTTTCTGTCCCGGATTACTAAGTCCAGGATGTGGAGGAAGTATGTCTTGGGATCCAACTAAGGACATAGCTTTGCATGTGTCCTAGGAGTTTTTGGAGCTGGGCAGCAGCGCATAACCTGGAGGCAAGCAAGGGCATGGCTCCTAGGAGTGATGACTTGTTGGAAAAGGGTTTCAGTCTTGCTTCTCCTCATGCAGCCCCCCACTCTTAGGATGCTAGGAGACAACAAATAATCAGTCCACTTTGGCTGCTTACCCACAAAGCTGAAAAGCTTAGCAAATGTTTAGGATCAGATCAGCCAAAGTGAGGGGCCTTTTGATGAGAAGCAGATATGGATTCACAGAGAACAAAGAATACTGCTACATCTTCTCCGAGGGGACCTCAGGAGGTTACCGTCCATCCCCCTCACAGATGCTGTAGAAAGGGCTGGGGATGTGGCTAGGGGTAGAGCACTTGCCTAGCGTGCATAAGGCCCTGGGTTCAATTGCCAGTATTGAAAAAACAAAGTGTAAGTAAACTGTGTTAGATCCTGTTATGGTTTCTGAAGATCTCCTTGTTCTGTGGTAAAAGGTTTATATTTCCTATGCACAGATGTGAGGCTTGGCCATGTGTCTTGTAGTGGCCAGCAACACCGGAGTCGAGGTGCTTTGTCACTTTCTTGCTCATCCATCTTCTGGTTCTGCCATCTCTCTTTTCTTTCCTTTGCCCAAACTCCAGCACGTCTCACTTTGGGGTTGCTCCTTATGTCTGGGTGCAAGAATGAAGAACATGTGGAGAACTGCTGCAGCCTGACCCACAAAGGACACAAAACAGCAAGGAGAAACAATTATATCATAAGAGCCTGAGATTTGAGATCATTAGTTATCACTCCCTAACCAAGTCAGAGCCAACTAAGAAATAGTCTTTTAGAACTGTAGAAACAATATAGCAATATGAAAGTGCAATTTTTAAAAAGAAAAGGTACCCATCCCATAGTATATGCCTTAGCCTTGGTTGAACAGTTTTAATTTTAGAGATACTCACTGACCAATATGCTGAAACAGACCATCACATCTGAGGCCTTCTCTCCCCCCGAGTTCCTTCCACAGAAAGAACCCGGTAGTGGCTGAGGACCCAGCACCCCTGCTAGAAGAGGCAGAGGAAAGGCCACAGTGTGGAGCCAAAGCCCATCACAGAGCTGACTGTTGTCAGCCAGTGAAATGAGACAGAGCAAAGCCATTCCTCAGCAGTGCTTGGCTCCTGGGAAAAGCATTGCCAGGCTGTTTCCTGTGCAAACAGTCTGTGCTGTCTGTTGACCACCCTGCCGCAGCAAGGCTTGGCATCTGCCTTGTTCTATCTAGGGTCTTCTATTTCCTGAAGTCTTGGTCCTGTTGCCAACAGTGCACATGCCCTAAATAAGGCAGACTTTCTGGGAACTGGGAGTGAACAAAGCAGGCATCATCCCTGTGTTCCCAGAGCCCCAGGCATTAGTGGGTGTCACATGGTGGGGTGCAGCAAGCATGCTCAGGTCTTTCCTCCTCTTCTAAAGCTCTAATGCACCATGGGAACTCACATGACCCCACAGTCACAAATAATGTATAAAGAAACTGTTCCAGATCATTTAATACTAGTTACCCCCAAAAGCTTCTACTGCCAAATGCCATCAACATATGACTTTAAAGGTTAAGGTCCCAACACTTGAACTTCTGGGGGACACATTTAAACTATAGCAGTATAGGGGCTGGGGATTTAGCTCAGCGGCAAAAGCGCCTGCCTGGCAAGCGCAAGGTCGTGAGTTCAGTTCCCGGTACCGGAGAAAAACCAAAAAAAAACTATAGCAGTATATTCACATTGTTGTGAGTTGTGGCTTGTATTTTGACCCCCACTCCCACCCTGCCAAAGTGTCATGCATTCCTAAGTGGGGCTTTTTGGCTGGGTGTGGTGGTGCATGCCTGTAATCTCAGCATTCAGGAGGCTGAGGTTGGAGGATCATTGCAAGTCCAAGACCAGACTGGGCTACAAAGAGTGCAAGGCTGGCCTGAACTGCATAGTGAAATCCTGTCTCGAAAAGAAAAAAAGAAAAGAAAGAAGAAAAATAAGTGGAGCTTTTTGGAGCTGGCTGGATCTAGGGTGTGTGATACTGGGATTAAAGGTGTATGGTACTAAATTAGTCTGCTGATTGCTTTGGCATAGTTCTGGGTGTGGAGAAAAGGAAGGTCCACCTTATGTGAGGGTGGCATCAACCAAAGGGCTTGTAGCCTGGATGGGATAAAAGGGAAAAGTAGGCTGCTGCTGCTTCACTGCCTGCCTGCCCTGCCATGAACTTTTTGTTCTCTGCCGTGCCTTCTGCTGTGCCATCCTGCCTTGGAGCCAGCTGACTAGGGATTGAAACCTCCACAAACTATGAGACGGAAATAAACCTTTCTTCCTTTAACTTGTGGCTGTTGGTTATTTTGTCTCAGCAATGAGAAGAGTAACTAAGATTGATTGTGTGCAATCAATCTTCAGAACTTTTACATTATGCAAAACTGAAACTCCATACCATTAGGCAGCACGTCCTCCATTCCCTGGGAAGCACATTCTACTTTCTGTTTCTATGAACTGACTACTCCAGGTAGCTCATACAAGTGGAACCACACAGTATTTGCCTATTTTGACTGATTTACCTCACTCAGTATCATGTCCCCAAGGTTTGTCTACATTGTAACATAGATCAGACTTTCCTTCCTTTTTAAGGCTGAATAATATTACATAGCACACAGATACCACATTTTGTTTATTCCTTCACTCTGGCTACTGTGTATCAACTCCTAAGAATGTAGTGGACAAAAAGAAGTGATTTTCAAATTGCTGGGTGGAGGACTGGAAAAGGGCAATGGGAAGCAGGAAGACCAGATAGATCTGCCAGAACCTGGTTCCCTTCATGCTCAGCGCCCTGTTTTTAGAAGTCCTCCTGTCTAGCCGGCCTCTCTCTTCTTAAGTCCAGCACATCCCAGTGTAGACAGATATGCTATTTATGCATATTTCTCTCCCACAGACTGTGAGTTCTCTGAGGGGCTCCTGGACAGTCTCCAGTCCTGTGCTGGTTAGTCTTCCAGAGAGGAAATGGGATGTATACAAGCGGAGTCTTTGGAGGCCTCTGCGGGCACAGCCTGTTCTTGCAGCTAACCCGGAGCTCACTCTCGGGGGTGCATGTTTGGTTTTCTGCTCCCGGGAATGCAAGCTTGAGTGTTTATGGAGATTTGAAGCTGTGATGAAAGCATCTCTATTTGTGCTGCTAGAGTCTGTGAGGCCTTTCTTTAAACCAAGAGTACATCCAGAACTTGGGCTACTGGGCTGGGGAGAGGTGTGGCGCGGGAGCAGCAAGGCTAACCCTAACTTGCTCTGAGCCCCAGGCAGCACCCCTGGGTGAGTAGAGGCAGGGTTCCTGAGCCAGATCCTTTGGGGCGCACAGGCAGAGGAAGGTGCAGGGGCTGTGGCCTGCTTAGGTGTCCCTACCAGGTTTTGCGAGGTAGACAGAGCCCAGGCGGCGCCCAGCCGGGCCCACCCAGCCCGGCGGTGACCACCTGGCAGCCTGACCAGACATTCCGCCCCTGCCGCCGGAACGCGAGACCCGCTCGGCGGTGGCCCGGGGCGGGGTCATTGGCGCCTGGCGAGCGCGGACCGGGCGGGGTCACCGACGCGGGACCTTTAAATTGGCCGCCACTGCCCGCCTGGCCCAGCGACCTGAGCACCATGCCACGCCCGCTGCCCCGACGCCTGCTGCTGCTCTGGCCGCTGCTGCTGCCGCTGCTGCCACCGCCCGCCTCCCCAGGGCCCCTGGCCGGCCCAGCCGTCGCGAGGCTGGGGACCCGCAGACCCGCCGGCAGCCCTGGGGGCCGCGGTTCAGGTACAGGGGCGGGGGTGGCCTGCGGGACGCCGAGGAGGAGGGGAGCCTGGGGCACCCCGGTCTCTCTGTTCCGGCCCGGGAGGAAGAATCCCGTGCGAAGCTGAGGTCCAGAAGAGGGAATGGGGTACCCAGGCCACTCCTACGTGAGAGCTACAACTTGTGTCTCATGAGCCGAGTGGGTCCGGGATTGGGCAGAAGCACAGGCCAGCTGTACCTGCCAGCTTTGGTCCAGCGACCCCTGCTTCCACTGAGAAGTCGTCCTCCCCCTCTCCCCTCCTGGCTCCCAGAACTCCTCTGTCTCTACCCTGGGGGAGCGCAGGACTCTTTCATCCCTCCGCTCCCGCCCAGCAGCTGCTCCATGCAATCCTGCGTTTTGCAGAGGGGAGGGCTGTGCGTGGAGGTGTGAGGCCACGAAGGACACCGGCAGAGCCATCTGGATGCCCAGCACCTGAGCCACCCTGCCTCAACTCTGTTCTGCTGAGCCGAGGTTTTTTAGAACTGCCGGCCCCAGCCCAGCCTCTGCTGAGATCCCAAAGACTCCAGACACTGAGTTGGTTGCGAGCAATTCTGTTTTCCGTTTTGGTCAGTAACTGGTTCCGAGGCAGAGCAAAGCTTCTAGAGCAGCAAAACGTGGTTATCTGATGTGACCCTGGAAGGCGCACCCGGGGAAACAGAAGCTTTTCAGAGCGCAGGCTCCCAGCCCATAAGCGCAGGAGCCCGGAATAAAACCAGCCTTAAAATCCTAACCACAGGCTTCTTCCACTGCTCCAACCTATCCAGCTTTTCCTTTGGTTTTTGTAAGATTTTATCTTCATTACCAGAAGCCCAGCTTCAGCCCTGGTCAAGATAGGCAGTGTCAACCCATTTCCTGGGGTCTCCCGGCATCTGCCAGCTGTGCTGAGTGTTGGGTAACCCGATGGTCTGTCCCTCCTGTGCCTTTGGATGTGTTGAGAAGGAGCTCAGGGGTCTCTTCTCCTTAACATCTGAGCATTCCAAGGCAACTTTGGAAGGGGGAAACATTGCCACGGAGGCAGGAGGGGCCAGAGTCCCAGATTCCCAAGGGTACAGTTCAGCCGGTAGCTGGCTGGTTGTTCCAGGCCAGGAAGGGGGAAAAGCCTTTTTTCTAGCATCAGATTTACTCTGGTCCTCATCTGCCTGCCCAAGGAAGGGTAGAAGGAGGTGACATTCTGCCTGGGGTGACCATGCTCCCCCAAGCTGTGCCAATCCTTTACTACCTAGAATCCACACACTTGGTCTTGAATCCCTTAATAAACACCAGTGCTCAGGAGCTGGGGATTTAGGCTCAGTGGCACAGGGCCTGCCCGGCAAGTGCAAGGTTGTGAGTTTGATCCCCGGTACCAGAAAAAAAAAACACCCCCAAAAAACCAAAAAAACACACCAATGCTCTGCATTTTTTCCTAAATTCTCTCCCCTCTTGCAAGGAATGGCTAAGCTTTGCTATGGGCTTTTATTTTTAGCAAAACTTTAAAAATAGTAATATTGTGCTCATGGAAACCTTTTAAGAGGTTAAATTTGTGTGTGTGTGTGTGTGGGGGTGTTAGGGATTAAATTAGGGATATACTGTACCGCTGAGCTATAACCCTGGCCCTTTTTCATTAGTTTTATTTTGAGGCAAGCTCTTGCTAAACTGCCCCAGCTGGCCTTGAGTTTATGATTTTCCTGCCTCAACATTACAACTAGCTGAGATAATTTCATTGTTTGAGAATCAAATTCCTGCTATTTCCAATGGGGAAGTGAGAATAAATCAAAGAAGGTTGGGGAGCTAGTCAGTGCAAAGGCCATGGGTTCAATCCCTAGGTATTGCAACAAACAAACCAACAAGTAATTAGTGCCTTCTGTTGGGAGAGTACAAATTAGGAGAGAACAGGGTAGTCAAAACTGCCTGCCAATCTGGTCAAGATCCTTGGATTAGTTTTCTGTTGCTGCTATAACAACAGGCCATGAATTTAGAAACTTAAAATAACACAGGTCCTGTTAGTGTTTGTGGGTCAGAGCCTGACAGGGGTCTCCTCTGGCAACCTCAAGGTGCGGCCCAAGGAGAAAAATGTCTGCCTGCCTTTCCCATCTTCCTGGAGGTAGTGTGCGCTAGTCGTGGCCTTAGTTTTCCCTCCCCAAGCCAGTACCAGCAGGTCGAGTCTTCCTATTTCTTCATTCAGAACTCCTCTCCTGCCTTCTTCCACTTTTGGGGACTTTTGTGACTATGTTGCCACCACATGAATGATCCAGCCGCATCTCAAGCCTTTCATCCTCCCTTAAAGTCATTTTTGCATGTGCAGCAGCTTATGCCCAGGTTCCTGGGACTGGGACCCAGACATCTGCAAAGGGAGACTTTATTCTGCGCCCCTGCAACCCTTGGTCCCTCATGAACAGACGATTCAGTGTGAAGGTGACTTGGAGAAGGAACGACTCTGACACACGCAGCTCCAGGAAGTGATTTCTAAGCACGCTGCTCGAGAAAGAGAGAGCAAAGAGAAAGAAAGTCAGGAGTCTTTATCATCCTGTGTTTTGCTTTTACTCCAATTACACAAAAACACCTGGACCCTGTCCAGGCAGAATTTTTTGCACAGCTCTTCTTTCTTGCTTCTGATCCATGGGAATCTCAAGGGGTGAAGGAAAATTCTGGAACTGTTTAAAAAAGAGGGCTTCTTAATTCCTTCAGACTTAGCTAAATATATGACACATGTGTTCGAGGTGGTGCTCAGAGTGGACTGGTGGGACGCTCACTGGTGCATGAGATCATGTTGACTTTTATGGTGGAAAGTGCTGTCTCAGGGAGCAGCCTCAGGGAGGCGGAAAGGCCCAGGTGGAGGTCTGGGGCTTGGGAAACTCGGGGCCAGCCACAGTCCTCTGCTTTCAGTCCTTTCTCCTCCTGAATCCCGGTGGTCTCACCTGTCAGACGGGCATAAAAACAGCTGCTATACTGCCTGCCTCACAGGGTTGTTATGTTCATCTCCTGTGATTCCAAAAGTGTCAGTAAAAGGAAAAATCTTTTTTTTTTTTTCCTTCAGTATTGGGGAATGAACCCAGGGCCTTCATGAGCTACAAAACTAGTCTTTTCAAAAATTATTTTTTATTTTGGGACAGGGTCTCACTAAGTTGCTAAACTGCTTGGGGAGGGCCTGAATTTACCATCTTCCTGCCTCAGCCTCCCAGGGTGCTGGGATTGCAGGTATGTACCACCGTGCGTGGCTAAATATTTATTTCTTAATTAAATACCTCCAGGCAGTGGCATAAAATCAAGAGGGCAATTTTTAGCTTTTGAAAGAAAGCTATTTAGAGCCATAATTCCTGTTCCAGATAAGGATTTTTCTTCCATAAATGGCTTCACCTAAGAATTTATTTTAGAGTCACCTTTTTTCCTACTCACTATTTTCACAGTGTAGCATCAGCTTCTGTTCTTTTATTAGGGAAAAAGGAGCCCTAGTTGGCACTTCCTAAGAAGTTCGTTTCCATTTTGGGTGGCCTATGTGTGATGCGTGTGTGCGGGTTTCTTTCTTATCTCGTCCTGACCTGTGGACTTGATTTTGGTGGTAGGAGAGAGGCTTTGCAAATAGGTCTAGATGAAACAGGAAAAGCTAGGAAAGAATAGATGAAAACTAACATTCATTATATTACTACAGTGTGCCAGGCACTGCCGTGTAAAAACGATGTGTGAGGTATTGAAAAATGCAACAAAAGTTCAAACTAAAAACGGTATTATAGTAAATGCCTTTCTTTTGGTGCTGGGGATTGAACTCAGGGCTTTTCATATAATTCAGTTTTACAATTTGAACATTCACTGTAGATTTTGATCGCCCCTTGTAAGTGCTTTGAGGGTAGGAAATCTGGCTTATGTACCTTTGTAGCTCCAGGACCTCATGTATAGGTCTTCAAATATATTTTCTTGGTGAATGATTATGTGGCAGAGAGGGGGCAGAGAAGTGGTGGAGACACACAGGTCACACAACCTCTGCTCCTCCAAACAGTAAGACTTGCTCATGGGGGTGAAAGTATAGTATACTTGTAGCAGTTTATGCTGTCACTTCCTTTCTATCTTCAACTAGCCCAGGAGTCTGGAGATCAGATGGAGGGAAGTGGAGGGCTTCTCTAGAGGCCTGTTCACCCTTCAGCAGGGGAGCAGAAGAAAGCCATCATAAAGGTCCCACGTACCTCGCCTCAAACTCTGCCATTGCCTAGACCTGCAGGGGAGTGCACAGTGATGTCAGCCTTAGAGCAGGGCCTTGACGCTGTTCAGGGATGCCTCAGACAGCCAGGAAAGGGCTGAGTTCCATTCATTCCTAGAAGCCACAGAGAACCTTGGAATAAAACCTCAAGCAGTGGGACCATGGTGTGAAATTTCAGGATGCATCCAGCCTATAGGTGAGGGATCTGGGAGCACTTCATATCTTTGTGTAAATTCCCACTAGGAATTCTGAAGGCCTTGGTGTTTCAGCAGCCAAAGGAGGGCAGTCGCAAGGAAGGTAGCAGGCAGTGGTGGCCTTGGGGTTAGGGATGCTGTCCTGCCTGTCCCTGGAATCCCAGCATTTTCTGGGAATAAGAATTGTCATATTTCTGGTTTGGTCTGATCATTACTTGGTCTTTTCTGCTCCCTATGCCCTTTTTTTGCAGGTGTTTGCAAGAGCAGGCCCTTGGACTTGGTATTCATCATCGATAGTTCTCGTAGTGTCCGGCCCCTGGAATTTACCAAAGTGAAAACCTTTGTCTCCCGGATCATTGATACTCTGGACATTGGGGCGGCTGCCACGCGGGTGGCAGTGGTGAACTATGCTAGCACAGTGAAGATTGAGTTCCAGCTCCAGACCTACTCAGATAAGCAGGCCCTGAAAAAGGCCGTAGCACGCATCACACCCTTGTCAACCGGCACTATGTCGGGACTGGCCATCCAGACAGCAATGGATGAAGCCTTCACGGTGGAGGCGGGGGCCCGGGGACCCACATCCAACATCCCAAAGGTGGCCATCATCGTGACAGATGGGAGGCCCCAGGACCAGGTGAGCGAGGTGGCAGCTCAGGCCCGGGCCTCAGGCATAGAGCTGTATGCTGTGGGCGTGGACCGGGCGGACATGGAGTCCCTGAAGACGATGGCCAGTGAGCCTCTGGATGAGCACGTGTTCTATGTGGAGACCTATGGTGTCATTGAGAAGCTTTCCTCCAGGTTCCAGGAAACCTTTTGTGGTAAGTTGGTGAGTCTTTGCTTCCAACTAGAAAGGATGTTGCATGTTGGAGATTGTGTACTCAAAAAGAGATTTGTTCACTTTTTTGGTGGAAGTTTTCTGAAAAACTTAAATACACGCAATTTTTTTTGGCATTTTTTTTTTTACCAACTTAAAATACACAGTGATGGTTGACAAGTACAGAGCCGTATTATATATAACTTAGTTTGCTTGTAAAATCTTCATGTTTGCATTTGAAATATGCAGGTCTGGAAATACTCAGGATAAATAATCCTGCTGTTTTCTGATGGGGTTAGAGAAAACCCAAGCTCAAAACATACAAGAAAACAACTCAAGACACCTCTTTCTTGTGCCTTCTCTCAACCACTACATTTTTCTCCTAGGTATTTTCTGTAGTTTTACCATCTCAAGATATAACAGAACTCTGCTTGTTTTCCTGCAGAAGACGAGAAGCAATGTCATATAGGAGGATCAGCAGGTCATATTCCAGTGTCACGGTCAATGGGCATTTAGTGAACACTTGTTTGCAGATTTGGCTTTTTCTAACTATTTTTTCTGGAATAATAGAATTAGGCACCAGAACGATTTGGCTTTGGTTCATTTGACAGACACAAGAAGAAGCAGATTTAAAAAATTCATTCTGTCACTCCTTTCCCCCTCCTTTTTTGCATGAGGGTGGAGTTTAAATATGAAAATGCTGATTTCATTTAAATTTTTGCATGTGTTACCCAGGTATATCAATGTAAATCTATTTAGTTCTGGAGTTTATTTTTTGTCACTGATCAGTATTGTGATTTGAGGACTCTTGTACCTTTTATCATTTTGGGATCATCTTCTGAAGTCCTCTGTGGAATTATCCAAATGAGTATGGATACATTTCTAGTCCAGGTGAATTTCTAAACATAGATATCTTTTTGTTATATAATTTAGTCCACATTTGTTTATTCAGTACAAATTTTTTGATCACTGGAGACACAAAGACAAACCTACCCCTTCCCGAACATCACATAACATTCTAGGGGTGGGAGTGAGACAAGCATGTAAGCCAACAATTACACATGTACATTTCCAGGAGATTAATTTAGAAACCTAGTGGTCGCCAGTTTGTTGGGAAATGGGAGATGAAGTCTTGGTGTGGGGAGCAGCGTGGCTTCATCTCAGCCACACCTAGCTGGAATCACCTTGTCTTTCCTGTCCTGGGACACTGTACCTTCACAATCCCTCCTTGGCTTTGGTGGCATCTACTTGGCATTCACTGGTTTCCCAAAAGAAAGTGGCTTTCTTTCTCCCAGGAAAACTCCCTAGGTTTGTGGGTGAGAACTGTTCCACCAGGGTGCTCATCTGTGGCAAAACTGGGTGTCAGAGCTGCCCGCGGGGTTGGGCTCAAAGGCCAGAAAGTAGCGAGTGATCTTTTTCATCTGGTATAAAAACCCTGCTGTTCTGGGGGGAAAATGTCCTCTCTATATGGAAAAAGACTGTGGGGCAGCTTGTTGTAGTCAAGGTTGGGAGGGCTGTGAAAAGACCCTTCTTGGGAAAATATTAGTCTTGTCCTCTTGCCAAGGGCAAAGGAAGGCTGGGTTACCTGCCACAAGAGTGCCAGCTTCCTCCAACAGTCCTCCTTGGTTTCTCAGAAATGACTAAATTCATTGATTCATTTTTTGTGGGTTTTTTTTCTGAGACAGAGTCTTGCTATGTAGTCTAGGCTGTGTTTGAACTCACTATACAGCCCAGGCTGGCCTCGAATTTAGAGTCATTCTACTATCTCAGCCTCCCACATGCTGGGATTACAGCTGTGCACCACCGTGCCTAGCTGATTCATCTTTCAAAACATGTCACAAGTGGGGTGGGGGGGTGGGGGGAATCCAAGGTGTAAATAGGTCTAGGAGCAGAAAGATAAAGATGCCATCTAGATGATGTAATCTCATTTATTTTGTTCTTTCTTTCTTTTTGTTTTTTAACCTGTTTGTATTTAACGTATGAGTTCATTGCCCTGGAGGATGTTAGTGCCCCGGGTTCCCGATTTCCACAGGAGGGCCTTTGGAGCTATGCTGAAGATTCAGAAGGCAATTACCTTGATTGCCCCCAGCATTTACATATTCAAATATGCCTTCCCAGCCGCAATGCAAGTGAGTTGCAGGCTTGGGTGTGTACTTTAGTGTTCCTTTTTTTTGAGAACGAATCATAGAATCCCCTGGGAACCAGGCTGCAGTGGCACTAGCTTAACACTCATGTGCTTTGTCCTCCCCCATCTGCTTGGGGAGCAAGAATCTTTTTAGGGGTGGTGGATAAATCAATAAAACATCAAGCTGCCTGTCTGATGGAAGTGTTTGGTCTCAATACCAAATTCAAAATTCTCTTTCTTTTTTGAGAAAGTCTAGCGAGATCTGTAATTTTACCGTTAGTAACATTTTTTAGTTTGAGGGGTACACTGACACCTCAGTTGTTGAACTCAGTTCATCCCAAGTTTGTGTTTAAACATCTAAAAGTTCAAGAAATGAACATTTTTTTTCTAATAAGAAATAATGGGAAACAAAAATCATTGGCTCTGAGACCCCCAAATTACACTTATAAATTCATTTTTCCAGGACTTTAACAAATTTTGCAGTGATTTATTTCTTTAACTGTATTGTGGGCACATGCCTGTAATCCCAGCACTTGGGAGGCTGAGACAGAAGGATCACTACAAGTTTGAGACCAGCATGTGCTACAAAGTGAGCTCAAGGCCAGCCTGAGCTGCATAGCGAGACCCTGTCTCAAAAAGGCCAAAAAATCAAAACAAAACAAAACAAAACAAAACACCCCTGTATTGTGGATCTGACAGTTTTCCTCTTAGCTTTACTGCTGGTATCACTAACTTTCTTTGGAGCCATAGTTGTGAAATTTTACACAAACAAAGTGCAAAATAAAAGCATAGTGATGAATGTTTTAACACACTGACACAAGCCCTACATGTTGTCTGGGTGAGGGGCTTGGATGGAAGGATTGTCACTTTGGTTCTGCATCGAGACACTGTGACTCACTCTTGGCCCATACAGGTTTCTTGAGGCTGGGTTTTCAGTGCGGCTATCAAGCAAAGTTAAGAACACGGAGTAGATTGTTTTTGAACTTTGCTGTTGGAGTAGTGGAAGGTTCAAGCTGAGAACCTTTGACAACCGAGGTATCACTGTGTTTCTAATAAGCTAGAGGCGAAAGACAAATAGCCAATTTTTATAGTGAAGACAGAATCAGAGAGGAACCTGGAGAGCAGTGTCTTTTTGCCTAGGGAGGAAGCCCTGGTGACTGTGACTTCCTTGCGCAGCTCTGGACCCTTGTGTGCTGGGCACACACCAATGCCAGCATGTGTGCATCAGCGACGGGGACGGCCGGCACCACTGTGAGTGCAGCCAGGGCTACGCCTTGAACGTCGACCGGAAGACGTGCTCAGGTGAGGCCATGGGTACCGTCTCCAGGCTGGGACTGGAACTCCAGGCATTATCTCTGGGCTGGGACTGGCCCAGTTCCTATCTAACTGCCTTTGGCTGCCCTGCGTTCATTCCCAATGTCCCTTGAAAAGGCAGGAGGGGAGAAAAGTGAGAGAACACAGAAGTCATTTGTCAGATATCATTTACTACCAGTGTTAAAGAAGAGTTAGTAGGAGAAGAGGCCAGTGAGGAAGGGATCCAAACTCTTGGTCCTTTTGAGGATTTGGCACTCATTCTGGATTTTATTAAATTAAATATAAGCATCTCTTTCCTCTCTGTGGACAAACATATGCATGCATCCTAGAAGTGGAGGGAAATTTATCAAGGTCTCACTCACCTGGTACATGAATATGCACATAGGGTCCCTTGGGGATGGGCATTAGCCCTCCTCCACCTTCTCGCCTTTCTCCTCGTCTTTCTCCTTCTTCTCTTTCTGCTTCTCCTTCTCCTCCTTTTTCTTTTTCTCCTCCTTCTTGTCCTTGTCTCCCTCCTCCTCCTCTTTCTCCTAGAAAAGTTTTTGAGAGGAAGAAAATGTAGAGATCACTTAATTTAACATATTCATTTATAGATAATAAAATTGAGACTAAAAGAAGGGAAAAATAAAACCTGCCTGTACCACCAGCTCTGTTAGTGAAAGAGCCAGGACCGGGGAGCTGATTCCAGACTCCACAAGCCATCTCCTGTGCCCTGCCCTCTGCTAGCTCTAAGTGTGTGAGACATGGTCCGTAAAGACTTAGTTGCTGCTGACTCTCCGTGTGTTCAGTTTGTCCCACTGCTTTGTTGACAGCTATTGACAAGTGTGCTCTTAACACTCACGGATGTGAACACATTTGTGTGAATGACAGAACCGGCTCTTACCACTGTGAGTGCCATGAAGGTTACACCTTGAATGAAGACAGAAAAACATGCTCAGGTAAATGCAGGAGGAGTCAGAACTATTGGATCTTTCCTCTACCTTCCTGCCCAGTGCTGGGGGGTTCTCATACACTGAGAACTTGGTCTGCTTTCTTCTCTTGCCACCCTGGGGTTTCGCATTTCTAAATCTTATTTGAAAAGTTGGAAGTGTTAATGTGTATGGATCACGTGTATAAATGTGTGGCTCATTTACTTTCTGTACTCTGCCTTAACAGTCCTTGCAAATAATACCTCAGAAGATACTTATTGCTCACAAAGGGCAACTCAGTAACTTGGTAGTGGAGAAAACTGGCAGGCACCATCGTAGCCAAGTGGTCAGACTTAAGGTCTTCATGATGACTGTAGTGACATCCTGCACAGAGGACAGGACAGCACGATTGTGGTATTCTTGCTAAAAACTCCGAATCGTAAGGAGGGGCTGGGGATTTAGCTCAGCGGCACAGCGCCTGCCTGGCAAGCGCAAGGTTGTGAGTTTGATTCCCGGTACCAGAAAAAAAGCAAAAACAACAACAAAAAAACATAAGGAAACTCAGACAAACTCAAATAGATATTTTTAGTTCAGCAAATAATTTCAAGTACTTTTTGTTGTTGTTATTCTTGTCTTTTTGAGACAGGGTCTTGCTGTGCATTTCAGGCCAGTCTTGAGCTCTCTTTGTAGCCCAGGCTGGTCTCAAACTCATAGCGATCCTCCTGCCTCAGTTTCCTGAGTGCTGGGATTACAGGTGTGTGCCACCATGCCCAGATTTCGAGTACTTTTTAAAAGTGTCAAAGTCATAACAGACAAATGCAGGCTGAGCACATACCCTAGATTGTAGGAGACTAGGATGTGAAAGCTTAATGCACTGTGGGACCCTGGATTAGAAAGGGGGCATTAGTGGAACAACTGGCAACATTTGAATAATGTGTGCAGGTTCGCAAATCATAATGTATTTGTGTTTTCAGTACCGGGAATCAAACTCAGGACCCTGTGCTTGCCAGGCAGGCATTTGTCCTATTGAGCTATATCTTGGCCCTTGCAAATCATAATGTGTAATTTTGATTACCATACCAGGGTTATGTAAGTTGCTAACATTTGGAGAAGCAGAGTGAATTAAGGAAGTCCTAGCTCTGTTTCTGTGATTTTGTTTTGTTTTCTTTTCTTTTTTGGTACCAGGAATTGAACTCATGACCTCACGCTTACTGGACAGGTGCTGTGCTGCTGAGCTATTTCCCAGGCCCTGTGGTTTTTTTTCATAAGTCTGAAATTATCTCTAAATGAAAAGTTTGAAAATCCAAAAAAGCAGCTTAAAAATACACCAATATAGGAGAAAGTACATTGGATGACAATTGGGATCTTGAATTCTGATGCTACCCTGAATCAGCTGTCTCTCTACAGCTCATTTCCCTCACTTACAAAACAGGAGAGGATTCATCTATAATTTCTTCAAACTCAAATTCTATTTTTCCAAATCTAGTGCAATTAGACACATAGCTGTTGGTGTTTCTCGGAGTTAAGATAAATATAATAAACCTAAAATAAATGTTTTAGAAAGTATTTATGAAATTCTTAGATAATAAAGCCTCAAACTGATGATTTTATAAATTGGGGAAGGCTGGAGAATAATGACTGTGTGCAGGGTTTTATTTAGTTTACTTAACCTCCATTTAGAGCAAATAATTCTGATGGCTTTTGAGTAACATCAATAAATTTTCCTCTTATTTCTACCTGCAAATAAGATTTTATTTTTAAGTATATGGGTAATAAAAGACTTTTAGTTTTCATTTCTTTTTCCTGGACTTTTGTCTGACAGCTAAAGACAAATGTACTTCTGGTACCCATGGCTGTCAGCACATCTGTGTGAATGACAGATCTGGTTCTCATCACTGTGAATGCTTTGAGGGGTACACTCTGAATGCAGATAAGAAAACATGTTCAGGTAAGCTCTCCTCAACAGACTCTTTCATACTTGGTTTCTGTGGCAGTGAAACCAACTTGGGGTAGCAAGAAAAGAGGCAACTTGAAAATTCAAGTTTCACACCTTCCCCATGCTTACAGACTGCACATACGCTACTATGCATTGGTTGCTACACATTGGCTGCTCAGTGAGTGGCTTTTGCAAAGCCCACTGGCTTTTGCAAAGATAGATCGCTTCAGAAGAAGACCACTAGGAAATGGGTAGGGAGAGGGGGATATGAGAAAAGCTAATTAAATGTAAGGTCCCTATCCAGGAAAATTTTATAGCCCTGGACACTGGGGACTTTTTAAGCAAATAGGAGACTTTTGAGGAAGTCAGTTGGGCAGTAACTATTTGATGTGATAGGCTGAACTGATCTTTTTCCAATTAAAACTTGGCCTGGAACTTTTCTGTCACATTAGTCTTATAAAGTTGGATCATTTAGTAAAAGAGACTTTGTAAGTGCCTGAATTAGACCTACACAGGTCTTCCAGTAAGTCTGCAGCAGGACATCCCCCCACGGCTTCTAGCTGATCGGTCTTCAGTGAATCTGAGCCTTATGACATTGCTCAGGAGCCCCTGGCAGGACTGCCGATCCTCATTAATTTGATTTAAACTCACGGGTAGAACAGGGTGGCATTTATAAATGTAAAAGCACTCCTAAAGGAGAGAAATTCCTAGCACTCGAGGTAGTGCTTAGTTTTGGCATACTGAATGCTTTTGAAACTTTACACTTCTTTTCTGTCCCCTGAGGAGCTGTATCATAGCATCTCATCAAGACAGATGGAGGGAAATAACATTGCTGTTTGTCCTGGGCCAATTTGGACATGAGACTGTTAGAGTGCTGTTCTCTGTTCTCCAGTTATTTGGGCAAATTGTCATTGTCCCTAAAATGTTATTTATTTGATAGATAATAAATTCTTCACTGTCCAGTCATATACATCATTATTATTCATATTAGCATTATTGCTACTTTTCTCTGTCTGTGTTTGTGAGTGTATTTGTGTATGTCTCTATCAATGTTTTTCATCCCACTTTGTAAGCTATCAAGGGCAGGAGCTTGGTCAATGCAGTCCTTTCTGTGCAGCTTCAAGCTTAGCTCCATGTACAATAAGTCCTTAATAGGTTATTTATGCTGATGACCCATGAGTATCTGAAGATGTTGACAGTCATCAGAACAGCTCAAGATAAGCTCTGGGATACTGTCAAGATTCAGTGCCTTCTAGTGCTGTCGGCAGAAGAACAAAGAGAAGGGGCTCTCAGAGAGCTACAGGACAAAAACAGGACAGAGATGTCTGTGGTCACAGGGATGTAATGGAGAAGGGAAATAGCTCTCTCCTGAAACAGGGGGCTTGTAGCATTTAGGATTCAGTCTCAATGCTAGTTGGGACCCAGGGAGGCTTTTCTCTCCCAGAGGTTTGTGTTTTGTACTCCATTTCATTAACATATGGATATCTTCTTTCCTGCTCCATGCCTGACCAGTCCATAACAAGTGTGCTCTGGGCACTCACGGCTGCCAGCACGTTTGTGTGAGCGATGGGGAGGTGTCCTACCACTGTGACTGTTTCCCTGGCTACAACCTGAATGAAGACAAGAAGACATGTACAGGTGAAGACTGGCCCTTTAAACCTCTTTCTCACAGTAGGAGAAATCTTCTCTCATGTACCGTGGTGCTCCTTCTCTGGCCAGGGCCTTCGGCAGTCTCCAGTAGACTCCAGAATAAAGTAGTTACCCTCCTCCACTAGTCTGCTGTCCTTGATCTGATCTTACCTCTCCCTTTTTTCTTTCTAATTCATTTCTCTATCTAGTCTGGGGTTTTACTGTGGTAAAATATATATGACATTACATATACAATTCTGACCATTTTTCGTGTAGAGTTTAGTGACTTTTAGTACATTTTCATTGTTGTGGAATGTCGCCACTGTCTATCTCCACCACTGTCTACCTCCAGTTTCATGACTCCAAAGAGAAACCTGTACTCAGTTAGCAGTAACTGTCTGTTTTCCATGCCCCCAGCCCTTAGTGACTACTGTTCTACTCCAGCTTGTCTCTTAAAGCTGCTTTTTGACTACATTTGCAACCAGCTTCCCTCCTATCCACAGTGGACATTTGATATTCCAGAAACATGCTCCTAACCTGCTGTTTCCATCCAAGTTGCTGTGATCAACTTCCCTTATCACCTTTGCAGGTGAAAACAAACATCCAGTTCAATCACAGCAATGCTGGCAAGGAGAAGGTGCTCAGATGGGGGCTGGAAGGACCAACTTCAGGCTGGGAGGGTCCTTGAGGAAGCGCCATCTGAGAACTAGGGAGGAGCAGTGCTTAGGTTTTCCTGGTGGGTGCTGCAGAAAGAAGAAAGGAGAGCAATCCAGAGTCCTGAGTGGCAGCTCGGAAGGGAGCAGAAATAGAGGGTGACCAATGTGAGAAGCATGGTGGCTGGGGAAGTCAGCTTGGCACAACATGGCTTGGAGAGTTAGGCAGGAGCCCAATCATGCTGTCCCTCTGAGCCACAGGGAGACAGTTCATGTTTTATTGTAACAACGAGAATCCATTGAAGGGCTTAAAGCAGTGGAGAGACCTGAGTCTTCAGAAGTCACTCTAGCTGCTCTCCAAGTGCTGGAGAGGTTGAAGACTAGTACAGTGGGCAGGCTTGGAAGAGGACAGTAGCAGAAGTGATAGAAGTAGACTTGTCTGGACCTTGAATGTCTGGCACTGCCATGGCTGGAAAGCTATGAGAAAGGGTGAAAACCTAGCTTATGGGGGTACTCTGGCCCATTTTGTAACCATTTGGACTAGTATTTTCCACTATAGAATATCCTTGAGTGACCCTCTTTTTAGTAATCTCATGAAGTTCTCCTGACATTCTGTGGCTTGACCAAATCTGTTGTCAGCCCGAGACTTTTGCCTACTGAGGGGTAGATTGAACTCACTTCAACCTTGCTGAAAACTAACTGACCTTAAGCATAAGAGTTTGCATTTCTCCATGGAGGCCTCTGGAGTGTCCATATATATATACATATATATATTTTTTAAATTTAAATTTTTTCATTTTTTTTGTCATCTGTGTATATTTGATCCTTTTCTCTCATACCATGAGCCTGGGATCTGGGGAGAAAGTGCAGATTGCCTACTCCTTTTTCTTTGTAAAGGTCTGTTCTTCACTTTCTCTGTGTGCTCCAATTTTCCCTGTAGATCCTTCCTGGGCCCTGGGGATCCACCTCCATTCTTCTTTTCTTCCCCTGGTTGTTATTTTCTAGTGTCTGGATTCTGAATTTTGGAGGGACTGATTTGTTGCTGCTTACTGCTCCACCATCTTCCCAGAGGTCTTCTCAATAGGGTTTAGACAGGTAGAGGACATTTGAGTAAGTGAATTTGTGGCCCCCTAGCCCTATACTGTATCATTGTAGAATGTGAGAGAACGTGTTGGAGCAAGGGAACAACCCTGTCCTCAGTGGTTCTACTCAGTTGGAAGATTAGACATCAGTCTGCAGACTTAGCATGTTGCCCTTATTTCTAAAACTTAAAGGGTTGGGCTGGAGATTTAGTTCAGTGGCACAGTGCCTGCCTGGCAAGCTCAAGGTCTTGAGTTCAATTCCCAGTACTGGAAACATCCCTCGCACCAAAAAATAAGTAAATAAATAAATAAAAATAAAAATAAAACTTGAAGGGTTATAATAACATAGCTGCTTCATTGAATTACCAGAAGAAGTAGGAGTTATCTTTATCACTCTCTTAAATTTACTTAAATGTTAGTACAAACCTGAATTTTTAGTTTAAAGATACATTAAATACTGGACCTCTCATCAAACCATTTAACAGAATATCAGTCCTATATAGCAAGCAGGAGTTACTTAGTTTTACTTTTTGGAATCTTTTGAACATGCAAAGAAAGAGCAATTCTTATTTTTATTTCTTAATGAGGATACTGTACCACAGGGACACTGTCTTAATTTTTAAAATTAATTTTATTGGTACTATTTAGATATACATAATGATCACATTTACCATAGAAAATTTGTACCTGTATATGATATATTTTGATTCCTCTTTTTTCCCATTCCTTCCTCTCCTTTCAACCCCCTCTTCCCCTCCTTACTTGCAAAGCTTTGTTTCCATTTTTTTCTTTTTTTTGTCTTCTGGAGACAAGGTCTCGCTGTACAGTTCAGGCTGGCCTTGAGCTCACTTTGTAGCCCAGGCTGGTCTCGAACTCACAACGATCCTCCTGCCTCAGCCTCCCAAGTGCTGACATTATAGGTGTGCGCCACCATGCCCAGCTTTTGTTTCCATTTTTATCCTTCTTTTCTCATTTTTTCTTTTCTCTTTTTTCCTTTTTTCTTTCCCCTCTCTAGTTCCCCTTTCTTTTTGAACAATTTCTTCCTATTTCACAATTTGTATTATACATTTTGATTCTTATTTACATTTTCAGTTTCTCATGCCAGTGAGACAATGCAATATTTACATGTGTATGTCTGATTTATTTTACTTAAAAATATGGTCTCAAGGTTCATCCATTTAGGTATATATTTCTCAAGAATATTCTTCTTTATGGCTGAAGAATTGTATAACAATAAACTCTACATCTTTTTTATCCATTCATCAGTTGGTGGGAATTTGGGTTGCTTTCAAGATTTAGCTATTACAGATTGTACTGCTTTAAATATGGATGTACATACATTGTTGTGGTATGATGCTTTTAATTGTTTTGGGAAGATATCAAGAAGGGGAATTGCTGGGTCAAATGGGACCACAGTCCTGGTTTTTTGAGGGATCTCCACACTGATTTCCACAGTGTTTGCACCAGTCCGTACTCCTACCAACATTGGAGAAGGGACATAGTCTTATGCTTATATCCTTGGTGTCTACCTACACCAACAATCTTTTTAAAAATTTGTTTTGTTGATAATGTTTGATAATCACAAAAGGATCGAGTATTATAATGAACCTCCATATACCCATTACTTAGCTTTGACAAATGTTTTCCCAGTGTTTCCGAATACAATTGTTTCTGTGACATTATCATCCCAAAATATTTTCTCCTTTTTCTGTTTGCTTTTACCCCCTGGAAAATGCACAGAAGTAAACCTTAGAAATAGCAGAATTGAATTGTAGATTTCCTGGGAAATGCAAATTGAAATGACTTAGGGATTCCATTTCAACCCAGTTGTAATTGCTATCATCAAGAATACTTGCATTTTTACATCTGGTAATCTGAGCAACTTTGTTGACGATAACAATATATAATATAACAACCACTGTTAATTCCTATCATTTTGTTTTGAAACCCTGTGTCATTTTTATCGTTTTTGCTTTGTTTTGTTTTTGTCTATGTTGCTGTTATTTTACTATTTTTTATTATAAACATAAAAAATACAAAAAAACAGTAAATGCCGATGAAGATGTGGGGGAAAAAAAAGCCGTCTGCACTGCTAGCCAGAAAGTAAAGTTGTGTAGCTACTACAGAAATAAGTGTGACATTTCCTCACTGAATTAAAAATATAAAGCTACCATTTGATGCAGCTATATAACTCCTTGGCATATCCCTGAGGAAGTTAAAGCCAGCACATCACAGAGACACCCACATACTGTGTTCATTGTGGCACAATATACAAGGTACACGTGACATATACAGTGTATGTTTAAATTAAAAACAATTGCCTTAAATCTCCCCCAAAATACTCCCCCTCATCCCACGCCGTACTGTCAAGTAGCAGCAATGGAAAGGCAGGAGCAAGCCATGCATGAAGAAGGACTTTAGAACTGCTTCCAAAAGGAACAAGGACAATGGGTATTTGAAGCAAGAGAGAGTCATCTGTGGGGCATTAATGGCAATGTGTCTATGCTGTCATATATTATTAAAAATTAAAATATCATTGTAGTTTTTGATTCTACCACACACAACAGCCAAGATGCCCATAAACAGATGAATGGGTAAAGAAAATGCGGTATATATACACAATGGGGTATTGTTCAGTCATTTGCAGAGAAATGGATGAGTGTGGAGATCATCATGTTGAGTAAAATCAGCCAGACTCAGAATTGTAGGATTCTTGACTTCTTACCATTCCCAGGAGTGCTAATGTTTTGTGTACTGTCATGGTCTGCAGCTGTTGAAGAGGTCCGGAGACTCCTTTCCACTGAAGACGCTTGTGGGTGTGAGGCCACCCTGGCCTTCCAGGAGAAGGTCAGTTCCTATCTCCAGAGACTGAACACCAAACATATCCTTTCTGGAAGGTTTTCTGCTTCTCCTTGAAGCCAACTTAGGTACCAAGCTGAACCAAACATTTTAGGATATTCTCCGCGCATGTGTTTTATTTGTTGCTCTACGATGAGAATACACAACTTTTAAAAAAATCTTCTTCCAATTCTTTTAAAAGGTAATTTAATAGACATTTAATACTCTCCTGTTAAATCTACTCAGCAGTTTCTTTTTCTGGTACTTTTCTGCGTCAGTATAGTCTCCTAATTGGTTCTCACCTAACAGTTGGAATCATCATGCTATGATTCCTTAAAGTGCTGCTCTTAGTTCAGAACCCATATTCACACAGAATAAGACAGCTGATAGATGGGGTGTGACATCTCAGATTACACATGGGTCTACACTGACAGGCCAAGCAGTCAGAAAAGATTTCAAAATATAATGTGAACTTCAAAACCAGTTTTTTAGTAAAATGAAGAAAAGAATGCAGCTCAAGTGAACAATTCTATGCTCATATACCTTAGGTGAGTGGCATTCAGACTTTGGTAGGTGTAACCCAGGAGTATGCAGATGTTCTTTTTTTAATTTCCCAATTCTTTACGCATTTAAGATGCCACTTGGAGTTAGGCTTCACTTTTCCCATCTCCCATTTTGGGATTGACATTCTTCTAACTACATAGGAAAGGCGTAACTCTCTCTGAACCCACTGAATACATTTTCTGGAAAAGTCAGAGCCAAACAAAGGGGCAGTTCAATATTTCCTTTAATCACAACTTCATAAACATTTCTTCCCTCACCCACCCCACTAACAGATGGCTTTCACCTTAAATTTTATACAAGCAAAAATATTTGCTACAGTCATCTAATACTATCATGATTTCTAGGAAAAAAAGTCTGAATTTTAAATTACATATTTGGTGAGCAATAGCTCTGTTGTTTTTTTAAAATTTACAATAGGAAACGATTCTCCTACCTTGTGTTGAAAGCTCTAAAGGTGTATTTATGTTTCTAATGCATGTAAATGGTGTTGACCTTAACAATTAGCCACTAGATGACATTTTGGAGAAGTTGCAAGTACATGAATATAGACAAGTACATAGTTAAGTTGCTTAAAATTTTCACCTGGAAATGTGGAGAGCTCAGTGTAACGTTCATTCTTTTGCACGCTTGTATCTCCAATGTTTCTGCTAATAATTTGCCATTGTAAATGCTTGAATATTACTGGATAAACAGTATGAGGATTTTCTGGAGAACCAGTATTATTTTTCCAAGGAAATAAAGGTGCAGATCCTTAAAAGCAAACTTTAGTGTCTTTAAGCTATAACTGTGAAATGGTTTGTAGGAAGTAGAATGTAAAGTTTAATGTTTGTTGCTGGGCATGGTGGCACATGCCTGTAATCCCAGAACTTAGGAGGCTGAGGCAGGATGATTGCTAAGTTCTAGTGAGCTTGAATATGTAGTCAGTTCAAGGCCAACCTGAACTACAAAGCAAGACTGTCTCAAAAAACCAAAGCAAAAATAAATGTTTCTTTCATTATCTACTAATTGAGCCATTTAACTTTAAATACTTATATTCATAAGATAATGATATTCACATTGGAAATTTTGGATCTACTTTCTTGATAGTATTTATAAGCCAGTTTTATTACTGACTGAAAATTATACAAAGTATTTACATTTAAAAAGTTCATATAATTAAATGGAGAGGAAAATAGAACTGCAACACTTCATTTTTTACTTATCTTCACTGGTTATTGAAGCTGTGATCAAAAGATTGTGATACACATATCTAACAACAGTTATCACAGATTCAGAGAACATCATATGCCATCTTAAACTCATTCTGGACTTAGAAACCCACAGATGCACTACTTGTGAATTTAAAGTGTTAAACTTCTACCAAGGACAAAAAAGCCTAAGTTTACTTTATCTTTTGATTTAGGATCTAGTCAGTAAAATTACATATTTATAAAATTGGTAGAACAAGAAATAAAATTGAGTATTGTCTTTCTTAATGATAGTAATAGGCCTAATTTTTCATATATTTTGATACATATATTTTTTCTTAGTTCTACAGCTTATAAACTTTTGGAACAGAACAGTCCTTTAAATTGTGTACTACTCAGTTCTTTTTTGGTATTGTCCCAATATAATAAAAAGTTATCTTTACATGTCAGTGTCATGACTGGTTTTTTGGTGATTCATGTCAATTTTGTGTATTAATGTATTTCCTTGTTTTGAACTGAATGATTATTTTGAATGTAAAGAATTTTCTCGTTAAAGGAAAAAGGTTGATACGCTTCCCATAATATACTCTCACTCTTGAGGTTAAACATGTAGTACAGGTTAGACAGAGGGTTTTAATCAAGTATGTTGTGGGAAAGAGAGTAATATAGAATTATCTAAATTTAGATAAAATAATTATGAGCTTAACACTGATATAAACTTGTGAAGAGCAAATATAACCTATAAACATAAAATATCAAGTTTAAAGAACTAAAAAATAAACTGGGCATGGTTGTGGGTGCCTATTAATTTCAGCACCTGGGAAGCTGAGGCAAGATTGCTGAATTCAAGGCCAGTCTGTATAAGAAAAAAGGAAAAAAGAAAGGTGAAAAATCAATACACAAAGACATTATATATGAAACATTTATTACTTTTCAAAAATTTTGAAAGGAAATGACGTATAGCTACAGTAATATTTTCAAAATTTGAAAACAGAATCAGTAATATATATTAATATGTCACGGAGAATTACTAGTTCAGAGAAACAAACAAGAGCTTACAGACATGGAGGGAAAGGTAAAGAGGGATGAGTGTGACCATGAGCTTTAATCATGTCTCAGCATTAATACTGATGCATTTTATGAGTAGCTTATGAGCAGGTGCCAGTGTATCTTGGGCATTTGCTATTTAATACTGAAAGAGTTGAAAATATATGAACTGAATGGAATACACATTAAGTTTGCAAAGAACACTGGGAGACCTGAATTGTGCCAGTTTGGGTACAACTGGCCTTTGGGAAGGCAGGAATGTCCTAGGGTCTGTAAGACGGCTTGGGAAGCAAAGCCAGATGGAAGGCTGGATCGCAGGATTCAGGGTAGGAGCGCCCTAGTAAGAACATTTTAGGGTGGAGAGAGGATCTGAATTTAGATCTTTGAATCCTAGAAAGTGCTGGGTGAGATGACCTAGGTCAAAAGATTTGGCTGAAATGGTGGAAGACTCGAAGTGGGGAAAGGAACCCTGCTGCATAAAGTACACACTAGATTACATAAGTAACAACGGGAGCTATCGGTCATACCAAAAAGGGGAAAGCAGAAACAAAAAAATGGATGAGACCAAATAATTAGTGATGATTTGCATAATACTTGATTAGTCATTTGCAAAATACTTGATTAATACTCTACTTGTATTTCTGCCTTATGTCTTCGATTTTGGGGTGCGGTAACTCTCAGGGACTCTAAAAGGATAAAGAAAAAAAAAAAAAAAACCCGCTAAGGTAGAAAGAGAAGGGAAAATACAAAAGTCGCCTCCAGGGGACAAACTTGGACAGCGGTCCACCGCGCTCCAACGGCAACCGCGGCTCAGGCAGCCGAAGTTCACACACATCCCTTTCCGAAGGGCTCTCGAGGCTGCAGTGCCAGCTTGAACTGTTTTAAAAATTCCAAACAATAAAAGCCCACACTCCCCGCGTGCCTAGGCGGGCTCTGCAGCCGCAGAGCAGGCGGCCCGCGGCAAGCACGCACGCCCGCGGCCGACGGCGCCCGCTTCCCACATGCAGCCACGACTCCTCTTTCCCAGAGTGCTGAGGCAGTGCGGCTTCCAAGCCCACGGCACTGTGGCCGCCTTGGGCCCGGAGTCTTCCTCCCGGTACCACAGCCGGGCGCGCCGAACCGCACATCATCAGGTGGGAGCCCCGCACTAGCGCAGTCAGAGGTCCCAGTCAGGGGCGCGCCCGCATCACCGCGCAGGCGCCCGGCCGGCCCGGGGCCACACCGGAAGTGCTCCTCGGCGCCCCGGATGCGCCCGCGCGGCGGTTGCCGGGGCGACGCGAGCTTCCCTAGGCTGCCTGGGCTCGTGGGAGGCACAGTCGCCTGTTGCCGGCCTTGACCCCCGCAGTGGTCTTTTCGGGGTTCTTACTATGTTCTTCTACCTGAGCAAAAAAGTGAGTGTTCCGGGGGCGTTCTGCTCCTCCCTCGCGTACCTTGGGCGATTCCCGCATCCTTCCTGGGAAACCCAGAGGCTGCACCGCGGCCTCGCCACCCTACTGCTTGCCTCCCCACCGGGTCCGACCTGAGACCTCTTCCTGCAGGTCTCTAGGCCTCAGAGAACCTTGGCTGAGCCTGTAGCCTTCCCGCACGACCCTCCCTTCCTGCCCCATGCCAGGTCCTTCTGGTGACCAGCAGGACACATCAGCAGGTGCTGTCGCATCTTTCCTCCTCCAGTTGTTGCTGATCCATATGCCTTTGGATCCTCACAGGCGGCTCGGCAGGAGGACTGGAAAAGGGAAAGGATAGCCCGAGTGTTGCGCGGATAGAGGGAATGCGGACTGCTGGTGTGGATTTGTCCCTTCACCCCCAAATCCATCAGGGGACTCCTCCCTGCTTTACCGTTTCTCAAATGGTAGCGCCCTAGGCATTTGGGGGACCATGGTCATTTTCACAGCAGCTCATTTTTGTGCAGTTTTTCTTGTTGGAAGATTTTCTTCCCTCTTTCTCTCCTGTCCATTAACTTCGCAGCTCTTCGTGAAATGTTGCCAGCATAGCTGTGCTTCCTCTTACAGATTGCCATTCCCAATAGTGTGAAGCTGAAATGTATATCCTGGAACAAGGACCAAGGCTTCATAGCCTGCGGTGGTGAAGATGGATTACTGAAAGTTTTGAAGTTAGAGACACAGACAGGTAAAGGAATGTAAGCCCAAATGTTTGAAGTTGGTTATTCATCAGATTTGCTCATGGTATTTGTCAGTGTGCAATTCTGATTCTTTTAAAAAGAAAAGACCCCAAACATACCTTTTGTGGTTTTCCCAGAGGTGGGTTTGTGTGTGTGTGTGTGTGTGTGTCTGTGTGTGTGTGTGTGTGTGTGTTTCTGGGAATCAAACCCAGAGCCTTGCATGTTCGAGGCAAGCAGACAAGCACTCTACCACTGAGCTACATAGGCAGACTGTTCTAGAATATTTTTACAATAAAATTCACAGAATGTCCATGTAGACATCATAGCTTTTGCTGAAGGCACTGTTGGAAAATGAAAAAAAAAAAAAAAAAAAAAAGAAACTAAGTCACTGTGTTTGTATGTCCAATTATTGTTCTGTATTATTAGGAGTCCAATAAAAGTCATGCAAATCAAGATTTCAGTAATCACAAAATCTCCCATTTGGCATATTACTTACAGAATTGTATCGTCGTTTCTCCTTGTCAGGTGTGTTAATGACTGTACAATTAGTGCCTCCAAATTGAAAAAGAAATATATTTTATGTTTTTAAAATAGGTCTCTTGTGTTTACAGCTGAATTTTTCCCCCCTAGTTCTATTAAATCACAGTGAACAGTTTATGGAAGTCTAGATAAAGAGATTGTAGTTGGTATCAGCTCTGTCCTCAGACTACTGAATGCCTATCACCCAAGTTGCTGAATATCTGGGTTTTAGTTCACTGTTTCATAAAACAAAAGAGTTCAGTTAGATTACATTTTGGGTTCCTTATTGTGTTGCCTCCCAAATTTTATCAGGTGTAAGAATCACTAAAGAAGTTGTTAAAATGGATTTCTAAGATGTATCCAGAGTATGTCTGGGATGAGACCGGAGAATTTTCATCTCTCCTGATGGTGGTGTTGCTGATTTTCAAACCCCATTTTGGGCAGAGCTGCCTTAAAACTTTGAATCATAAGTACTTAGTGAATATTTTCTGTGTGCTGGATGGTTAACCTATATTGTTTCATGTGATTTTGTAATGGTCTTCTGAGGTGGATAGTCCAGGTGAGGGAATTGAGGTGCATATCAGTTAGTAACTTACTTACTAAAGGTCACACAGCCAGTAAATCACAGACCTGGGGTTTGAAACTAAGTTTGTCTCACTTTCAAATCCTTATTTTTAACCACTACACAAAGGGTTCATGGGCAGCCTAAGCAAAGAGAGTGATTGTTTAGATGTGCTGCATTACTTATGTGGAATATTAAAGAGCAGGCTTGAAGTTGCATTTTGTGTCAGAGTTTGGCTTCTGATGTTTTGTTGTTTAACCCTATGCGTCAGTTTTCTTAGCTATGTTAAATTTTTCTGTTACATTTCTCAATTATGTATATGAATATATTTTGCTTAAATTATGTAACAGCTTTCAATTATATTAAGAAGTGCACTTGATTTAACATTGAAGTTATTTTTGGGTGGGGCAGAGGCCCCTGTTACTCAGGCTAGCCTCAAACTGCTGGGCTCCAGTGAGCCTTCTGCTGAAACATCCTGAGCAGTGGGACTACAGGTGCACGCGACTACACCTGGCAGGCTTTTTTGCTTTTTTTTTTTTTTTTAAACCTACCGCTTTTTTGGCACTGAACTTTTGATGAACTTTAGTCAGAATGCTGAAATTAGAGCAGGTTCTTGGAAGACTTAGAAAGTAAATTATTTGTTTTGGAATCTGACAAGTATTTCATTCTTACTATGTGCAAGACTGAACTCTAGGTCTCCAGATCTCTCCTTTCTGTTCTCTCCATTTTACAAATTATTATAACTTCACTCATTTCAGAATCTGTGAATATTTTTTGAGTAGTATTAGCAGAATCTCATTCTCTGTCAATGTGTTATACCTTAATCTTTTTATATGCCTCTTTGGACTTTTGAGGTACTTGGATTGTTCGAACTACTGATTTCATTTTGAAATTTCTTTATGGATTTCAAATGCTTTATTTTTTGGCAGCTTCTTTCATCAGGCTTTTTAAATCCAAGGGTTATGGGTAGGTGTTATTAGACGTTTTATGTTGATATTACCAGATTTTGTTCCCATGCCAGTTTGGTTTTGTTGCCTTACTGCCTGTGTGAGGTTTAGTAACGTAACTAGATAAAATCTTGGGATATTGCTGGAAGTACTCAACCTAATTTAAAACATTTGAATTTTTTTATATATGAGAACTTCTAGGTGGGTGCTATGAATATTCTCTGCACTATTAAGTTGTGCAAGAGACATGTTCAGAAGTGGGTGACATTTGATCAGTATTTCAAGGTGAATTTCAAAGCCAGTTACTCTTACCTGTGGGCACATATTTTTTCAAGCGTATCCTATCTTATGGAAAGGAAAATCCTCTGCTGTGCAGAACAGTGATTTCGGAGCACATAAACAAGTGGAGAGATGGGGCCACTTCATCACTGCTTCAGACATTGTAGGTCCTGTAAACTTTTAAAAAGACAACAGTGCCTATCACTCTGGTCTCATCTGAGGCAATTTCCTCCCTTGTTTTCAGCTACAGAGACTTTCTCTTGATTCCTCAAAGACCTGAGGCCTTAGCATTTGCTGTTGGCCAGCTTGGAATGCACCCCCTTTCCCTACATTGCCTTGCCATCTCATCTCAGCTGGAATATCATTTGTTTAGAAAGCCTTCCTTGGCTCCCTTCAGTCTGAATTAAGCCCTCTCTTTTCTGTGTCTTGTTATGCCTGTACTTCTCAGCTTACGATGACACTTGCATGTGACTTTGGTCTCCCCTATAGACTTTAAGCTCTCTGAGGAAAGAGAGGTAATAACCTCTCTCAATAATGTTGTTCATTCTGTATATGGAACCTTCCACAGTGCCCAGCACAGTGAACATTTGGTAGATAAAGCTGAATGAATAGATGCACGGTGTGAGATTCTGTGAACCCTAGTAAACCTGTTACTATCATCTTTGCTCTTTGGGCTGTCTTAAGCTTTAGTCTTTTCAGTCTGTATGCCACAGGCATTTCTGATGGGATCTTTCGGGAAGGAAGAAATATGCAGCAATGATGATTGTTCATATATTTAATATACCAAGTATACCAAGTGTTCATTTATACATTTTGCTTTATTTTACTACAGTAATATCTTTGCAGGGGAGATGTATTACTGTTCACGTTTGTTCCACAAGAAAGAAATCAGAGTGAGATATACTTTTCAAAACCATTCTAGTATCTACCAGGTATACAAAAAAAATACATAAAAATCTTATATCACTTTTATATATTTATCACAGTGCCTTGTTTTGTTCTAGATGATGCAAAATTGAGGGGTCTTGCAGCACCCAGTAACCTTTCCATGAATCAGACTCTTGAAGGTCATAGTGGTGAGTGATGCAACTTTTTGAATCATTTCTGAAAAGTGTTTATGTATTTAGAAGCTATTTAATGCAGAAATACCAACACTTAAAGTAGCTGTAATGTTTAATCATTTTATTGAACCATAACTAATATAACCTAGAGCAGTGGTGGTGAATCTCTGGCATGTGTGTCACAGCTGGCTGTTGTTACCGTTGAAAGCTCCAAAAGGTTCACTATCACTGGCCTAGAGTCATTCAACAACTTTTCCAGGACTCAACGATGGCTTCAATAAATGTGAAAAATGTAACTATTACTTTATATATTAAATAATCTTTAAACAAATTCTGTCCTGTGATTGCAGAGTAAAAGAGACTGAAGAAATATAACAATTGAGTACACTACTGTGGTCATAGATGAGACCCTGGATGAAAGAAACAAGTACAGTATCTATAAAGGATACTACTTGGACAGCTGATAAAATTTGAGAGTGGACTCTGTGTTAGATGATAATATTTTATAAATGTTTAATTTCTTAGTTTATTATACAGTTATAAAAGAGAATGCCCTTAGGAATATACACTAAAGTATTTAGAAATAATTGTTGTTAAGAGAAAGCTGGGCCTGGTGGTACATACCTATAATCCTGGAACTCTGGGTGGCTGAGACAGAAGGATCACAAGTTCTTGCCTTGGTCAGGTAATTTACTGACTTAGTGAGCACTCTGTCTCAAAAAATAAAATGCTGGGCATGGTGGCAGATGCCTGTAATCCCAGCACTCAGGAGGATCGCTGCAAGTTCGAAACCAGCTTGGGCTACAAAGTAAGCTCAAGGCCAGCCTGAATTGCATAACGAGATCCTACCTCAAAAAAGACCAAAAAAAAAAAAAAATGCTGGGGATATAATTCAGTGTGAAGGCTCTGGGTTCATTCCCCAGTGCAAGGGTTGGGGGGGCGGTATATTATTTATGTAATCCAGAGGTTTAAGATATATTTAGGAGTGTCTCAGTAATAGGGTGGAAATCTATGGGGCAAAGGGAGGTTAGATTATAGGACAAAACCAACACGAGCAAACAGAAAACCAAAAGAACAACTTGGTGTCTTTTGGACATCATCACCCTGGAGAATTAGGTTAGTTCAGTTCAATAAATCATGCTTATGTTTATTTCTATCATCAGATCTATGGTAGCTCTTACAGCTGCTTGTAAGAGGTGCCTTTGTAAGTATGAAATAGGGATAGGTATGAAAGAATCCAAGGCATTGTGATCTCTGTACATATTTATCCTATAAATATTTTTGGTATTCATATTTTTAGATTTTAATATGAAAAATGGATACACAGGAACTGTATTGATGCTCCAAGTGTTTATTTATATAAAGATGCAAATTTGAAATTAATTGTTGCCCTTTTTAAGTTTCTAAATTGTTTTCTAATATTCTAGGTTCTGTTCAAGTGGTAACATGGAATGAGCAGTATCAGAAGTTGACTACCAGTGACCAAAATGGGCTTATCATTGTGTGGATGTTATACAAAGGTATATTAGGAGAGCTGCATTAATCTTTCACACACCGGAGTCTGTTTAGATTACAGTATTTGGATGGGGAAATAACATCTGAGATTGACCCCCTGTAGCCAGCAAGAAGAGTGCTTCTTGATTGCATAGTTGTGGTATTTCTGGATTTATTGCTGCCTACTTTTCTGTTCACTTTATTTCAGTTTGGTCAGTGACCCTGTGTTGCAAAAGTGAATCTAGCTGCACGTAATCCTAGCTCTTGGGAGACTGAAGTGGGATTGGGAGCATGCGGGTAGCCTGGGCTACATTGTGAGAGCCTATCTCAACAAACGAAGACTGGGGAAGAAAGTGAATTTGCTGACTGTTGACTATCTCCAGAGTGAACTTAGATGGTAGAATCAGTAATTTTATTCAAGATGCCTCCCTCTTCCCCAGATTTCCTATAACAAGTAGTTCTTGTGCGACTGATTGTGGAGTTGGCTTACTAAATAGCAGCATTTATGAAGAAGTCAGAGGCAAAAACTCATTTCCTGTATATGGCCAGGTAGCTTCCTTTTCTCATGGGTACAGGTTATATCATAGTCTGACTATTGGCTCACCATTTGTGCCTCTTTTCTATGAGGGAGCAGGAGGGCGATGTATCACTGTTACTAGAAAAACCACTCATAATATGTATTCTCCTGAGGCCTGTAACTGTCATCTTCCAAAGGGAAGGGTACCTTATTTTGTGTGTGCTATTTTACAAAGGTCTAGTCTAGACCATTCACAAATAGTTAGTTAAAAATATATAGTACTTGAATTTATTTTTGAAATTGTGTGCGTGTTTAGGGTGGAATATGGTAGAATGCAAAAGTACAGTGGGTTGGAATAAAATTCATGTTTCCAAGGTTACCTCCTGTGGGTCTCAATCCTGATTCTCAAGATGCTCTTTTCTGGCTGTTTATTCTACATCATTGATTATTTGCTTGGCTGCAAGCCAGAGTTCTTCATATAAGGATGTACTAAAGCCTTAGAAAAAACACACACACAGGAATAAAGACAGTATAGCTTTTTTTTTTTCTTGCTGCTAATTTGGTCATACTATGAGACAAGTCATATCTCATTCTAATGCTGTAGAGTTAAAATGTTTTTGTCATTCAGCATTAGTGATAGTATATCACTAGTGTAATATGAGCTGTTTAAGAATTTTTCAAGCAGGCTTAGAATTCTGGCTAATATGTTAGCATGCTTATAATGAATCACTGGAAAGTTTTTGCATAGATACAAAGTTTTTATTCTGATGTTTTTCCCTCAGTTATTATCTGACGTGTGTTCAAGTAGGGAAAGGTAGGCTTTCAGGTCAGTTTTTTTGTTTTTTGTTTTTTTGAGACAGGGTTTCTGTGTGTAGTTCAGGCTGGCCTTGCGTTCACTGTGTAGCACAGGCTGGCCTTGAACTTGTAGTGGTCCTCTTGCCTCAGCCTCCCAAGTGCTGGGATTACAGTTGTGCATTACCACTCCTGGCCTAGGAAAGTCAGTTTTTATGGCTCTGTAAAAGCAAATGAAATTTTTAGCTTTTAGTTGACAGGATAAAAGAAAGAGAGAAAGAAAGAATAAAAAAGAAGGGTGTTGTGTTTCTGTGATAATCTTTGAAGCAATTATTGGTCGAGGCCTAAGTTAACTTTTCATTTTGTTTTTATTAGATGTGAAGCTTTTATAGTTAAATGTCTCAGGTTGGAGAAAATTTTGCAGTTATTTATCCTACATATTGTCAACTATTAAGTACCATTTAATAGATACGAAAATTTTTGTTTTGGTCTTTTTGAGACAGGGTTTCACTATGCAGTTGAGGCTGGCCTTGAACTCACTTCGTAGTCCAGGATGGCCTTGAACTCACAGTGATCTTCCTGCTTCAACCTCCCGAGTGCTGGGGCTATAGACATGTGCCACTATGTCCAGGTCGATAGGAAAATTTTGACTAATTTTCTTACTCCTGAAAATAGGCTCTTGGTATGAGGAGATGATCAACAGTCGAAACAAATCAGTGGTTCGAAGTATGAGCTGGAACGCTGACGGCCAGAAGATCTGCATTGTGTACGAGGACGGGGCTGTGATAGTTGGTTCTGTGGATGGTAATGCGTTCATTGAAGGACTAAGATAAATATTTAGCTGATTTTTATCTTTATAAATTTAATTATCATATGTTAACATTCCAGTTGAAAAAGACTTAAAAAGAAAAAAACAGTCGACATATAATCTGATGACATCTGAGAACCACCTCTTAGTTCTATCCATTTATTTTTAAATATATTTGAGAAGGGGCTGGGGATTTAGCTCAGCGGCAAAGCGCCTGCCTGGCAAGCTCAAGGTCGTGAGTTTGGTTCCCGGTACCAGAGAAAAACCAAAAAAAAACAAAAAACAAAAAACAAAAATAAATATATTTGAGAAAAAAATTATCTTTTGATTTCCTATAGCAGCACTTAGCATTATGTTAAATATTCATTATATAGTTTATCTTTATATTGGTTAGATTGTATAAATATATAGATTTTAGTTTAAAAAGTATATAAAATTATAGCAATGTGTGGTAGAACAGCATATGTCCTTGTTAGCTGTATTTATTTTATAGCCATAAATCCTGTCTTTAAAATTCTAGTACATAGATAAAACCAAGTTTTATTGCAAATCTGTACCTTTGTTTTAATGTGAAATTGTAGAGAAATGATTTGTTTTAAAATAATTTTTGTTTCTGTGTGTGTGTGTGCATGCATGTGTGTGTTGCAGTTAACAAATATCTCTGAGAACCTATAAAACAACAGCTCTAATTTTAGGAGCTAAGGGTACAGTGAAAAATATTCAGGAGAGATGGCTAAGTAACAAAACAAGTGTAATATCTCTGACCAGTGCTAAGACAGGGAAAATGCCAGAACTTTTAGAAATGCCACCAAATGCAAACTAGGAGAGATCAGGGAAATCCCTGGAGGAATTAGCCACAGGTACTTTGATGTGTAGACAGCGTCAGGCCTGAGAAACAGCATTTGAAGAGGTTTGGAGGAGTTGAACTTAGTGATGTTGGAGGTATTGCAAAAAGGTGATATTAATAGAGTATAATATAGTAGAGAGTAGTAGGTAATGAAAATCAGAGGCCCAGTTATATAGATTATAAATTATATTGAGGAGTTTGGACTTTTAGGAGCTTGGGAAGCCAATGAAGGCTTTTAAGAATGGGAATAAGGTGATCAGATTTCTTCTTTAGAAACGTCTTTGTGACAATAATATGAAGAATGGAGAAAGGAAAAACAATGGCCAAATACAGCAGTGAGGAAATTGTCCTGGTAGTTCAGGTAAGGGAAGATCAGGGATGCTACCCTGAATCAGGGTAATCAGGGGGACAGAAGTGGGTAGATTAGAGATACTCAGGAGGTGGCCTAAATAGGAAATCATTGGTCTGACTGGGGATGGGAGAATGCAGGTGTCAATAGGAGTATCTCTGATTTTAGCTTTGGGAACTGGATGGGTGGTGATGCCTTTCATTGAAGTAGTATGGGCTTTGGAGAAACTGGTTTTGAGGTGGGGTTTCTTTTTTGGACATGTTGATTTTGTCACACTATAAGCCATCCAAGTAAATATATCCAGATTATAGTTAGCTCTGTATGTCTGAAGCTTAAAAATGTCTAGGCTGAAAGCATAATTTGGGACTCACCAGCATGTGCATGGTAATTTAAACGTTAACATAAATGAAGAGGCAACATTTAAGGGATGGGCAGAAGAGGATTCTATAAAGGATATGGAAAAGTAGAAATGTTGGAGATAAAGGAATACACATAAGCCCAGTGGAAGTCAAGACAGTGTCAAGAAGGAGGGGATGGTCAAAAAAGAAGTAGTGTTGATAGGCTATAGCAACAGGCAGTTACTGGCCCCCATGAAGGTGGATTCAGTGGAGTTGTGGGGCAGAAGCTAGATTGGGAGGGGTAAAGGGTTAAGGAAATGGTGACTACAAATGTAAATAACTCAAGGACTTTGGTGGGGAAGTAACATGTTAATATTATTACTTAGTTATTGCAGACTGATCAGGCCCAAGAATGTAAGGCAAAGGCTTAACTAAAAGAGTCAAGTGGTATGATTTTAGTGCTCTAGGAGGATCAAAACCCTCTAACAGAATTGAAGATTCTGTGGTGGCTAAGTCAAAGATCTTCTCTGGCCAGCCCATATTTATTTAGTTATCAAATAAAGGTTGGAAATACTGAAGAAAGGCGGGAATCTGAGCAGGATTATTCAAGGACCTTGTTCAATATAGGATTGAAAGAAGTGTTTTTTTTTGTGTGTGTGTGTGTTGAAATACTGAAGAAAGGTGGGAATCTGAGCAGGGCTTTTCAAGGACTGTTCAAGGACCTCTCCTGAAGGAGTTCTTCAAGTAATACATTTTGTTAATTTAGGAGAACCATGTTATCTCCGGGAATGCCTTCACTGTAGGAGTGAGATGCCTGCAGCTACAGTCTTTATCTGGTTAATTGAGGTTGAGGACAGGTGTCTTAGCTGTGGGCTTGTCTTGTCCTTTGAGGCATCACAGCTTCACCTGCCACTACAGGCCTCAGCCGAGACCAGTGACACATAGAGGTTTACTTACTATAAGTCTGCTGCCCATCTCCAGACTTAAGGGGCCTAAGGCTTGGACAGACTCACAAGTAAACATGAAAAGCCATTTGGTTAATTTAAATCCTGCTCAGAGCTGCTTTGTAGTGGTCCTATCAGAGAAGGAATGATAAAAATAGGATGGTATCTAGACGGGGGAATTAGGATTGAAGGAAGTGGTTCTTTTTGTTGAAATAAATTTATTTCATCTGTCTGTAAACAAGGTGTTTAATAGTTATGCCAGTTTTTGAATGCATATTAAATCAGATGAGTTAGGCTGTATCCCACATGTAACGAAGTGCAGGGAAAGAAATGGACAAATCAGCAATAGGGTTTGTTTTTAAATCTGTACATTATCCACAAGGCCCAAATAGTAGAAGCAAATGCTAGCATGTCTCTCAAGTAGTGCCATTTGAAAGAAACCCTTTATAGGTCAGTTAAAGTCCGTCTCACAATAGCAACAGTTCATTTTAACAATAGTATGGCACAGAATACATATGAAAAGAATTCATCACAAGACAGTGAAGTCCACAGCAGTGGAACTGCATATAAAAACTCAAGCTGCAAATAAAAATTGGCCCTATGAAGGACAAACTGGACACACCCTAGATGGTTATGTTGGAATACCTAATGTCCATAATGGCAGCCTTTATAATTTTACTGAAGAGTAGAGCTGGCGTGCAAAAAAAGACAGGAACAGAAATCTGAGCTGTTGCAATGATGGAATGTCCCTGGGGAGTCAAGCTGTATGTCACTCTAAGGTCACTGTAAGGAGAAAGAGCCTTTTGGTCATGTTTTGCAGGTGCTGTCTTCCTGTGTCCTATAGCTGCTATGAAAGAAGGTTAAGTGCAGTAACAATACTAAAAGCAAACTATGCAGCTCTCAATAGAGCATCAACAAAAGGGGGTATTACCTGGTTAAACAAACCAGGCACTGCATTTAAGAAAAAAGAGAATGGAAGCAAATGCAATACCTTCCGTGCAAAGGAAGAGTTGAGAAAAGAGTAGGGAGGGAAAGACGCATGTCCTGTTTCCTCCCAGCCACACTCTGCAAAAGGAAGACTACGTGAACCAAGTAAATGCTCAAAGTGCTGAAAGGACATTGATCAAATTAGAGATTGTACAACTGGCACCTTGGTTAATGTTAACTTATTTTAGTAATCAGTATCCCATTAATTGCCAAGCCAAAATGATGCCCAGTTTGGCATGTCTCGTTCCCCCAATTTCAAGATATCATGTAAATCATTATTGTGCTGCAATTATGTTGCCAAAGGTTGGTTACATACAGCGGTTAACATACAAATGATCCATTGGGCAAACAGGAATCACCACATTAGAAAATAGGTAAAGACAACTAGCTGCCATCTATAGTCTGGTAGCACTGTGACCATCATTGGGGTGGTGATGAAGAAAGACAGTTGCTAAGTAGATGTGGGGAGGCTGCTTATACATCAGACCCCCTCAGTTCATGTGCTTTCTGGTTAAGTGTGCCTCTCTGGGCACCTCCCTGTCCCACGGCTATAACCAGTGCTCTACCAGCTCTGCAACACTGTATGTTGGCTCCCATCTTGACTGTGTCTGGAAGTCCACTTTGTAGTCATCATCCATGTATAGACTGTCTCTGACCACTGAACACTTCTTTATGCCGAGTCAAACCGTTGGTAAAGAAACCTTTCCAATCTTCCCGCAGTCATGTCTATTTCTGTTGGTGTAATGGTCTGAAATACCCACCTGGCTGTCCAGATGACTTTGGCGTCACAGAAGCGACAGTGGTGGCCTCGTGGCCCAGCTATCGCAGTCACGTTGTCCTCATGGCTCTGCCAACTGGACAGCCTCATGCCCTTTGCACTGCAGCAGGGACTGCAGCACAGCAGTGCTTTCGTTGTCCTTGAGGTGGTGATTGAGAAGGTCTGTGTATTTCAATGTTTATATAAAAGGGCCTGGAGAGGAGAATCAGGTGAGAAAATCAGAATAATTCATAGAGGGAGAACTTTGCAAAGGGGGAGGGAGTTAGAGCATAGACTAGGTGGAGGGCTTAGTGTGTGCTGGGGGTGTGTTTAGGGAGTACCCTTCCTCTGTAGTAGAGAGCAAAACCCTCAAGATATGCATGGATCAGTGATATGGTACTCTGAATATCTGAAGATGGGAACCAGAAATTTCTTTTTAGGGAGTTTATTTTCTTTCAAAATAGATGATGGGCTTACCTGTTAATTGGGAGAAGGGAAGAAAATTTAAAACAGCTGTTATTGTAAGTGTCTGTAAGGGTAGTCAACATATGTAAATACTCAGTGAATATTCATTAACCCAGTAAATTGAATGACTGCAGGAATGCTGTGAAGAATGTGATAGCTCTTTCAGTAGAAAAAGTTTTTGAAAGCTGTTGTTGGAGGATCTGACTCTGAACTTTCAGTAACTGTGGTGTATTTTGTTTTAGGGAATCGTATTTGGGGTAAAGAACTAAAGGGAATACAGCTATGTCATGTAGCATGGTCTGCAGATAGTAAAATTTTACTTTTTGGAATGGCAAATGGAGAAATACATATTTATGATAATCAAGGAAATTTTATAGTAAGTGTATATATTATTTCTATTTATATCCTTTACATGATTATTTTATATAGTTCATATGTGCGCATATAATTACGACTTATGTAATCAGTCTTCAGTTCTTTCTTTTCTTTCCTTTTTGTACTGGGACTCGAACTCAGGACCTTGCACTTGCCAGGCAGGTGCTATATCCCCAGGAGTTTTCTTTTTTCAATCACCAGAAATTGTTATTTTTTTGTTAAAAGGAAGCCTTGTTTTCTTTAAGGCAAGTTAATGTAATATACTAAGAATGTAACTTTCAGTTCTGATTTTCTGGTAGTTGCATAGGACAAGATGTCCGTGCATTGAGGATGATGAGTGGGGTTATGTTAATGTAAACTTTTGAAGTGTCTTCTGGTGCCTGGAGCCAGAGTTTACATGCACATACCAAGGGTATTTTTGTAGAAACTAAGAGTTGTTGAAAAAAGAGTAGGAAACAAACTTAAGGAAAAAAGAAATCAATTCTAGAAAGAAGATAAAAAAGGTAGCATGATCCAGAGAGCAATTCTGCCTTTGCAAGATTTAGCTGTGACAGAACTGCCCATGAGGCATTTGTGTTTTCAGCGAGGATTAGGGCGTAACATAAACTTACTTGCTGGTGGAAGTAAAATCACTAACTTTTGCTTTGACACTTTGCTGTTTTCAAAGTACTTTCATATACTTCTTGTTGTTTGAGTCTCATAAAAACTGAATATTTTTATTATTTTACACATCAGGAAGATGGAGTGTTAGTGATTTGTTTGAGTTGGTAAGCCAAAAAGTGATTAATCTTGTGTGTTTGCAGCCCGATTTTTAGACCCCATTTTCAGTGTTCTTCCTCTGATAATCCATTCATATCAGTCTGTTTTCAGATGTAAATATTGACCCTGGTCACTTTTGTCTAGATAAAGATGAGACTGAGTTGCTTGGTGAATGTCACCGGAGCAGTCAGCATTGCTGGGATCCACTGGTACCACGGCACAGAGGGCTATGTGGAGCCTGACTGCCCTTGTCTCGCTATTTGTTTCGACAATGGGAGGTGCCAAATAATGAGACATGAGAATGACCAAAGTAAGTGGTCTGTTTGTTTAGCATTGGAGAAAAAATACTTAAAAAATTGTTCTTGAGATCATAAAGTGCTCTAGGCTAGGTGTGTTATTGTGTTATTGTCTCGTTTGTTTTTCATCCTGATTAGACCCAGTTCTGATAGATACGGGCATGTACGTGGTCAGCATCCAGTGGAACCACATTGGCAGTGTGTTAGCTGTGGCCGGCTCCCAGAAGGTGGTAACTCAGGACAAAGATGTAAACACTGTGCAGTTCTACACTCCGTTTGGTGAGGTAAATGTGTTAAAGTTTTATTTTTTCATTTAAAGGTGATTGGTAAGGGGAGGGAAAGAGGGAGGGGTCCTGTTTTCTTTTTGGAATATTTTGAGTAACAGTCTTGAGACACCAAATGTATATCTGAATAATGTCTTCATAGTGTAAGTCTTCGTTGTGTTTTATCATAGAAGCATTTTATAGTATGTCCATATAGAAAATTGGAAGGTGTACATAAGAAATCACTGGCTATTTAATATATTTTTTTCTGTGATCTGAATATGTATCTCTTTTCATGGCTGGAGTTTACATGGGTTTCAGGTATAGTGCATTTGTTGCAAGTTCATTTTTCTGATTTTTGATGTGATACTTTAAATGTGCTTAGGTAGTAAACATGTATCTGTTTGCCCTTCCCCTAAACTTGCAATATTTTAATTTCTTGCAGGTTAATCAATTATTTTAAGACTACCTGACAATAATCAACCTTAAATGATACCACATTAAAATTATAAATATTGTTTTCATAAATGCATATAGAGTATTATTCTTCCAATGGTATTATTAATAAATTTAATTTTAAAGACATTTTTTTGAAGAAGCATTGGAGCATTCAAGTAGAAGAATATATTCTCATATATATGTGAACTTAGAAGATTTAGAAAATAAGAGTTTATTAATAACAAAGCTTCATATATTTTTACATATCTTATTTTTCAGTCCTAAACTATCTTTTCTTCCTTTTGGATACTTTGCAGGTTTTTCTAAATTCACTGTATACTACAATAATATGTATTTTTGGTGAGATGGAAATGTCTATACAAGTTAGATTAATATCTTAATATTGATATTTTAATTTAATGGTAGTATTTTATGTGTTTTGATAATTTCTGTCAGGTAAGAAATGGTATCATATGTTGCTTTTGACTCAGTATCTCAAAGTTACCCTGTACCGTGTGCTGGTGAGAACAGGTATTCTCTGTGCATTGTCAGCTGACAATATTTGTGGTAAATGTAAAGGCTAAGGAAAAACAAGGGCATGGTAGTAAAGATTCCTAATAATCAGAAATCTGATTTCTTACTATTTCTTTGTGTAGAGCTTCCTTCTAGCAACCTTTGTTGGTTTTTTTTGTTGGTTCTCCTTGGTTTATTTATCATTATATTGTTTTTGTTCCGTGTTTGGCCTTCTCCAGATAGAAAAACATGGGTTCGAAGGTTTATGTGTTTTATCCTGTAAAACAGTGTGTGAAGTGTTAAGCTAAAAATTATAAATGGTTTAGTACAGTTGTAGCCAAGAGTACCAGTCACAGTTCCTCAGGGCCCATTAGCCACTGGTGTTTTTCTGAATGAGTGGATAGGTGGGGGGTTCATTTTTGCATCTGTGTTATTGTGAAGATAGGGGAGATACTTAGAAGGAAGATACCTAAATATATAAGAAAACCTTGGGGAGGAATAAGCTTTGATTCTGGGGACCAGGAGGTCCTGGGTTTTGTGCTGTGGATTTAGCAAGGTAGGGCACAGCATCTGTAGTCAAGTGGACCTGGCTTTGAATTGCATTTCCACATGAGGCTTGACTTAGAGAAGCTGTTTAAGCTGAGATGCAGCTGTTCTGAAATAGGGCTGATACCTCATAGTGTGCATAGGATTAATGGAGATAACAAGGCTGAAGTGGTGAATGCTTAGAAAGTTGGGTTTCTGCCCTTGCTCCTGTGACCATCTGGCTGGTTTGTATAGCGAGGAGATGGCCTTACTCTCCCTCTGTGGCTGGGTCAGTAGCAGGAGTACTGTTGTGGGGGCTGGCTTGTTCCTTTTAGTTTCATTTAGGCAGCAAGATAGACCCTGCTAGGTTAAAGTTTGTTTTTTTTCCTCTTTTGGTTTCTTTGGCCCAAGGGGGTTGAATACATTTACTTGTCACACTGGTACAATACAATGCCACAGACTGGGTACTTTATAGTGAACAGGCGTTTATTTGCTCCCAGGTTGGGAGACTGAGATGTCCCTTATGACCTGTCAAGGCCTTTGGTGAGGGTCTTGTTGCTGCTTTATCGTATGGTATGAGGTGGAACGGCAAAGAGAAAGGGCCTGAAAGAGACACAAGGGGGCTGAACCACCCTTTGGTGGTGACGTTGACTCACTTGTTTCTTACAGGTCCCTCCTCTTAGTACCGTTGTGATGGCAGTTACACTGCAGTGTTGGACGGACACATGTTCACACCACTGAAGTATTAAGTTTGACTTTAGAGCCTATCTGGATAAGAACAAGGGATACCAGTGCAGTTAATAAAATTCATAGGATTATACTGGTCAGTCAAATAAGAAGTCAGGTTAAAAACATTTGTCCTTTTTATGGCCACATTAAAAAATGTATTCATGTACTCGTTCATTTATCAAATGTTACTGTATGAAGATTAGTTGGGATGTACATTTATTTGCTCAGCATGTATTTACTGAACACCTGTCTTCTAGGTAATCTCTGGGTGTGAAGGAGTGAGTGCTCCCAGGACTCCTGTGGATGTTCTGAACCCATAGAGGGTGGGAAAGTTGGGTTCATGGAGGAAGCACCATTTGAGGTGGACTTGGAGGGTGAAGAGACAAGGAACATCCAGGACAGGGATGTGTGGGCAAGCAGAGGTGGACTCAAGCGGCAGGGCCACGATAAAGGTCGGTGGCTGGGTGGCGCAGGAGTCCCTCAGGAGTCGGCACACATAAGCACAGCTGGATAGTGGGGCATTCAGCTAAAGGACAGAATTTGGGGCCAGGTGGGAAAAAGGCGTTCTGTCCCATGCTAAAGAACATATTGATCGTGGTTAACTATTGGTTTTTAAAAATTAAGCCTCCTTTAAAGCAGGAAGGATAAGGTCAGATTTGTCTCCCTAGAGATGGTTTTGACAGCAGAGTAAGGATGGAACTGCAGGGTGGAGGGTGGGAATGAGGAGAAACACAGACGTAGAGGCGCCTCTTCCCCTGGCCCAGGCAGCTGAAGAGGCAGCGTGGAGACAGGTGCAGGAGTCATGGCGTGGCCACTGGCTGGTTGTGAGGGATGAAAGGGAAAGGCAAGGCTTTACAGTAGAATTTATATTTTTTTGGCTTTAAAAAGTCATTTTTTACCATTCTAAAATTGGGGCGTATCTTATAATCAAAGTTGCCATACTTTAATTAACACTGTGTTTTCTTAGTTGTTCTTAGTTAAAAGTAAAGATACATATTTCAGTCTGTGGCATCTTAGATTTGAAGAAATTTGATATTTAATTTTTTGCATAGAGCCTGTACATTTTCCCATTGTATGCACATTTTCTATTATAAAAATTCAAAGGAAATGATTTTAAAAAGATAACCATTGACAAAGTAGTTTTCATATCGTTTTTTATCTTGATGGAGTGTTTGGTGGTAATTTGTTGACTGTGAGACTTTAGGTTAAATATGTGTTCTTTTCCAGCATCTGGGTACTTTGAAGGTTCCTGGAAAGCACATGTCTGCACTCTCTTGGGAAGGAGGCGGACTGAAAATTGCGCTAGCCGTTGATTCCTTCATTTATTTTGCAAATATTCGACCTGATTATAAGGTATTGAGAGTAGTTATAAAGTGTTTTTACTAAATAATTTTGTTACAGCCCAAAGTATATTCATAGCTGTTTTGTTTTATAAACTAACAGAGAGGAGGCTTTTTCTCTGTGTGAAGACCTTAGAACCAGTAAATAGTAAATGTTTCTAGAATACTCTCATAGTTAGGAAAATGACTGCATGAATCAGCGTCCCAGGAGGAAACACACTTACTCCAAGGAGTAACTGAAGGGTTTATTGGAGAAGTATGGACAGGGTTAAGAGGCAGAGCAAAAGAAATAAAGCAGGCATCCAAGGCTTATATATATGAGGTACCATCACCAGCCCAGGGCTCAAAGGAGTGAGGTGAGAAAGTAATGCTCCTGGAACTCACGAGAACTATGGCCATGCAGGAGGCACTGCCAAACCGACCAGGCAGGGAGGGGCTGGGGAGTAAATACTCCCAGTCATCTCACCATGTCTGCCTGTTGTCCTTTCAATACATTTCCCACACCCTTTCCTGCAGTCCCAGTAACGGTTAGCAACTATTGAAAATTTCCACCACTGAAGCTTAAATTTGACAAATTAAAATAAGTTAATTTTATTTTTACAATAATTCCTTGTTTCAAAAATATCTTTACTACTACTTTTAGATTTGTTATTTTAGTAAAAAAAAGATACTAAGCTATAGCTCTCATTTCTGAAAAGTATATTTTGTGAGCTGATAAATCATCTAACTACAATATTGCTAGAATAAAATAGAAGACTATGATTTTTCTTTCCCAAGCTAAGTATTCTGTCTGCCTTTCTGTCTCCTTCTCTCCCTTCTTTTTCTCCTTCCCTTATCCCCTTCCTGTTTTTTTCTTTCTAGTGGGGCTATTGCTCAAACACTGTAGTTTATGCATATACCAGACCTGACCGTCCTGAGTACTGTGTTGTCTTTTGGGATACAAAAAACAATGAGAAATATGTTAAATATGTGAAGAGTCTCATTTCTATCACCACCTGTGGCGATTTCTGCATTTTGGCTACGAAAGCTGATGAAAGCCATCCTCAGGTAGGTACTCTTTTAGTTTATTGAAACACAGATGGCTTAACAATTGGCAGGATTAGGCTATAGTTAGCTACTTTATCAAGCATGACCTGTACACTAGGAAGCATAGCTAAGTGTTAGGTCTATGTTAGGTCTATGGGCCATGTCTATTTAGGCCTCCAAAATGAAAATGGTGTGACTTGATGGGTTCTGTATCCTTTAACCCTCTTTTTCTGTCCAGTCAGCCAGTTGTTGGCAGTTAATGTGACTGGTTCAATACTGAAGTTTTTGTCTCTGAAACATATATAAATATCATAGTCTTCTTCCAAGTTAAAATTATACAAGCAAAAAAGGAATATATAGATGTCTAATACAAATGCTAGAGAAATTATATAACAATGACCATTGATAACTGGATAGATTGTGACACCAAGAGATCTACTTTTATTTGGAATTATGTTGGAATAAAAGTCAATATTATAGCATAAAATAAATAATATAAAATATCTTTTAAAATTATGCTAACAATTTAAGTATTTGCAGAAGTATATCAATATTTCAAAATAGGTCTATCAGTGTCTTTGGCTGGGTTATAATTTTTTATCGCACTTAAAAATGTAGCATTTTGGGTTAAAGGTGACAGTTTAACAGCCACATGTGGCTTTGTTCTCTCCTGAAACTCACTAAAGCAACAGTAAAAGTATTAAAAAGTTACAAGCCCATAGGGACCAGAGGAGGGAGGAAATGGCAGCAGAATTTTGAAGGCTAAAGAGTAGGTGGATTCGTGATAATTACCTTAGCAGACTTAGGCAAGCTGAACCTTAAGCCTTTTGTGGAGAAAGCAGAGGGAGCAGAATGCTGAAGAGGCACAGGACTTGGGTTGCTGAGTGGGAAAAAGAAACAGATCAAGCAGTGTGGAAGTGCCAGAGATGATTTGGGAAAGAGAAGACTTAAAAAAAAAAAGGGCACATAAAACTGCAGACTCCCAGATCACTTCCTCCAGACAGAGCCTTGCAGCCCTCTTACACCTATGAAGGCTGGGTTTAGTTTCTAAGGAGGATCAAAAGGAATCTCTGCACTGAATGGCACTAAGCGTAGCTGAGATTGGAAGAGCTCTGGCTGAAAACCAACCAGTAGAACAATACATTTGCTATCCAGTATCACCCCAGTCTTCCTTCCCCACCTGGTTCCCAGAGCAGTGGCAGTCAAGCATCAAGCCTTGAGGTGGTAGATTGGAAGAGTCATCCCTGCACAGTGGAAGAGTCACCCCTGGACAATCTGACTGGCTCACAAGAAGGACCTGTAAAGATACTGAGATTGGGAATCCCCAAGAAAGCACCCCTGCCTGATTACCTTACAGTAAAGGCCATGATCAGGGCCCCTCATTCACGGACAGTTAGGTTTCAGACAGCTTCTTATTTTTTTTTTTTTTTTTTTGTACTGGGAATCGAACTCAGGACCTTGTGTTTGCCAGGTAGATGCTTATGCCACTGAGCTATATCCCAGGCCCCCCAGACAGCTTCTTAGGGTCCCATGCTTAAATGCAGCAGATGGACTAGGTTTCTCAGACACTTGAGGGCAGCATCTAATTTAACACAAAGATACCAAACTCAAACACAAGAAGAAAAGAACTTGGAGGAAGCAGAGATTGCACAGGAAGCAGAACATTTCAAGAGCACCTTCATCTCAAAAGGACCATCACTGTAATCCTCAGAGAGTTACAAGGCTCCATCCCTAAAATAAGACGATGCTTTAGAATAGGAAATTCTTGGAAATTATAAATATGGTAGCCACAGTGAAAAACTTGCCAGAATATTCAAAAATAAAATGAAGGATAGGTGGGGAGATGAGAAAAAAGAAAATTGAAGGACTAGTACTGGAGATTCAGCATTTGAATAATAGTTTTATAAAGAGTAAAGAGGCAAAATGGAGGGAAGTAAATATGAAAAAAATCCAAGAAAGTTTCTTTTAAGATTGTACATTGGAAGTGTCTAGCTCCATGAATGAGAATGTTTCCATATCAAGATGTCATTGTGAAATTTCAGAATGCTTAACATGCCATCAGCTTTCAGAGTGGAAAAATAGGTTTCTTAAGATGAGGAATCATAATGGCATGAAATTTGTCAACAGCAGTACTTTGGAGAATTGCCTTCAAAATTCTGAGGAAAAATGATTTGGTGGTAGTGGTGGATTGAACCCTGGGCTACTGAGCTATATCTCCAGCTTTTTATTTTTTAATGTAAACTTAAATATAACATTAGAATATAGACTTTTTTTTAGATGTGCACAGCAAAAAGTTACCTTCTAGGCTTCCCTATCTTAGAGAGTTACTTCAGGACAAAGTCCACAGAGATGAACAGAAAAAGAGGCAGAAGCAGGAGCTGTGGTCCCCATGGGAAGAGTGGTACCCGCCTTCTGCTGTGCACATGCCCAGGAGTCTGAGGAGAGGAGGACAGAAGGCTCCAGAAGAAATTCTAGGGGCTGCAGTTACTGAAATACCTACTGTGTTTGAATCCCTGAGAAAAGACAGGCATATATGGGGAATGATTGGTAATAAGTACATAGAAAACTAAGCAAAGGGAAAAATTAGACAATTGCCAACTATTACAGTTACCAGTTGCACCAGGGAAAGCAAAATATACTTGAAAGGAGAATACATTATATTTGGTGGTTTAGCTATGAGTAGCATTTACATCATCAAAATGATATCATCATGGAGGCTTTCAAAATAAATTTCTTTTCATTGAAATATAATAAACATTCATCCCTAAGTTCTGGTCTGATAAAATGTTGTGAAAAGTGAAAAGATAGAGGGATGGAAGTGGGCTGTTTTGAGGTAGAATGGAAAAGGGGATGGAAAAAAGCTAAACACTTGTCTTCCTTAGTGGGAAGGCAAAGACAGTACAACAGATTGAAACACAGCAAATTAAGAGTAGCACTGTAAACATGTTACTTGAATTCGTGGAAGGAAGTAGCAAAGGATATGTTAAAGGGAGTAGTACATGGGAAGCCAGGGGGATCACCAGTCTTAGTAAGGAGTCTTGTAGAATTATTTGAGTCTTGAAACTATAAACGTGAAAAACTAATCGAAATAAGAAGTAGCTTATAATTATTTATGGTATATTTGGCAGCAAGTAAGCTTATTTTAAATAGTGGAAGGATAACATGTCTGTAGTATATATTTATATTTATCATTTAGTTATGAAATTAAACCAATTTTAATTGAGATGCTGAAAAAATATATGTAAATAGCATATAGAAAATTGCTTTGTTTGAAAGCATTCAGGTCAGAAAGTATCTTAAGTAGAATGGTATTGTTAGCACAAGATACAGAAAAAGTGAATAAGTAAGAAAAATGAAATGATCACTTCAGAAGCATATGATATAAAGTATGTATTGTGCTTGATCATTTTCCTAATACAGTATTAGTTACTGATAATTGTTTATATATGTTATTTTTACTATATTGGATTGTATCTTTTTAAATTATATCTTTTTTAATTAACTGAATTTTTCTGAATTTCTCATGTCATTTATATATTGCTTCAAAGGAGGACAATGAGATGGAGACATTTGGTGCAACGGTAACACATTGAGTTAGCTCTTCTGTAGCTGATTATTGATGTTATATTTGATCTGGAGCATTAGAAACATAACTGCTGAAAAGTAGCCAGTATATTTGTGTTTCTTAAATATCCTCTTCAAAATCACAGTGTTCCACTCTTCTGAGAAATCTTCCTCGGTTGAATTTTAAATTATGTTTTCTAAAAAATAGTTAAAGCTGTGGATTATTTTTCTTTTTGTTTGCTATTCTTTATACCTAAAATTTTTATAACTACTTATACCTAAAATTTTTATCAGTTAGTGATACTTGAAAAAAATAAGCACAATTATCTATTGAGTGCATTTCCTTTATTGGTCATAAGCAAGAGTTCTGATATCCTTTTTGCTTTGTTTGTCCACAGTTTGTGCTGGTTCTTTGTAACTCAATTGGCACACCCTTGGATCCCAAGTACATTGATATTGGTAAGGAAATGCTAATATTTTTTTCCTACCCAATCAGGTTTCATTTGCAACACTAGTTAAAAAACCTAACAGTAGTATCAATTAGAGTGGTATTTCTCTAAGATGAGATTGACTCTATTTCCTGGTTGTCAGATCTAGTACCAGTTTATACCTGTTCTCATGGTAGAATTATTAACGCACCATTTCACTCTCAGAAGCATTCTGATTAAGACAGACTAATAAAGTATAAATTTATTTATTATAAATTTATTATAAATTATAATATATATTTATAATATTATAAATTATAAAGTTGCATATCTGAAATCCATAATAATTTCATAACTGTCATTGCCATCATTTGCTTTAAATGGAAAATACAATTGTATGGGAATTGGTATGTAATGTAATGATTAGTAAGTAATAAACAGTATTATAGAAAGAATTTTGCTGTTAAACCACTTGCATTATTAATAAACTGCTTGTAAATACCTTTCTTCTATAAAACTGCTTTAGTTGCTTGTAAAAGGGAGTTTACCCTTTTTAGGTTTTTTTTTTTTTTAAATAAAACTATTCTATTAATAGGGATGGCTTTAAAAAATTCCCTGCTTTTCCTTTTCAGAGGACATTGGTTGGTTTAGGTTTACCTTTCCCTCTGTCCAGTAGCTGTGAAAGTCACCCATTACAAAAACTCCAGATCTTGTTCTGAGAAGTTTGTTAGGAATCATTAACAAATGTTCTGTTGCCATTCACTATAACTTCCAAACGTGATGATTTTCTGTTAAAGTGTATGGCACTTTTTGTATATGGTATGATGAAAACTGCTTGATCTAAAACTTAAAAACCCATTGAACTTTATGATCCTGAGAACTAGTCATTTTTTTTTTTCAGATTGAACATTTAGTCTTAAATAATGTTAATGTTACCTTCTAAATGTTTGCATTTTGCTGATAAGCTCTTGGGCTGATTCAAATAAATGTGAGAAATATTTATGGCTTCAAAGATTTTATACTCCATGTTTAGTTTTAGTGTCTTGTTAGCTTGGTCATTTTGATGTATTGCTTTATGTTCATTGTTGAATATCTATGTTTAGATTTTTATACATACATATGTACATACATGTTACTGTTCCTCATTAGAAGGCTTAGGTCCTAAAAATTATTTTAGAAGGTTTAGGTCCTAAAAATTATTTTAGAAGGCTTAGGTCCTAAAAATTATTTTAGAAGGCTTAGGTCCTAAAAATTATTTTAGGACCTTCTCATATGAATATCTTTCATTTATTAGAAGCTAACAGTCTTTAAGGGGTAAATTCTGTCAATCTAGATCTTTTTCTGTTAATATTAAAAGTTTTAATACAGAAACATATGATAGAGTTAGCTTCAAAATAATTTTTATCACAGGTAGACCAGTTTTTAAATAAAGCTAAATGTAAACCCTTCTTCTTCATAAAATGGCAAATACTTGAGGGCATGTTTATTTGTGTTTTTGAGTCTCAGAGCTTTTTTTGCAGTTTTGCTGGCTGAAAATTGAACAAATAGTTCTTTCATTGACCTGCCGCAAACATAGCCAAAGACTCAGCATTTTTGTTTCATACATATCCTGTTTCTTTTTAAAGTTTCTGTGCCAGATTTTCATGAGGACTAGAGACTAAAACAGCAGTAATGAAAAACATGTGTGGCTGGTGCTATTCTAGAATGTATTATTTTTGTTTTGCCATCTGCTCTTCCTCCTAACAATCTGTGTTGAAGTCTTCAAAAGAACTTTGCACATCCGTGTAGAGTGTGGCTGGTGGGGTCTCTTGCGGTCTCTGTGTAAGATTTGTGATGCCCTCTTTTGCTGCTCTTCCATGGAGCCCTCAGGATACCTTTGGTGTTCCTCTACCCAAAGTACTTCTAGCCATGGACTGTAATTACTGATTTTATTTTGATCTTCCCTTTTAGACTTTGAACTTTTAAAAGACTGTGTCTAGTTACTAATTTCTATATCCCCAATACCCAGTACTGTGATTGGCCCATAATAAACATTTATTGAATTTGTGGAAAATATTTTTTTTCTGTCCCGTGTAAAATAGAAAGTAATAATGTAGGGATGGGAAGTGGATGTTGCTCAGTAGTAGAGCCTAGAGGAGTGATGGCAAACCTTTTAGAGATGACTGTCCAAACTGCAACTCCAAATCCACTTATTGATTGCAAAGTGCCAACACTGCAGTTAAACCTGAATGCTTGGCTGCTGGGGCCATGCTGGGGTGATGTGGCTCAAATGCCAACAGAGGGAGCTCTGCGTGCCCACTGAGGCATGCGTGCCATAGGTTCACCACCACCAGCCTAGAGTGTGGAAGGCCTCAGCGCTTAAAAAAAGCGATTATTTATTTAGCCAACCTTTAATGAGTATGTATGTTTGAGATAGTGTAGGGGTCATTGGAAATCATAAGAAATTATGGCATTTCTTACAGAATGTCCAAACAAATAATCAGTCTGATATAGTCAACAATGGCTTAGTGCTCCCTTGCTGCGTGCGTGGATTGTGCGAGGTGCTGAGGTGCTCATGGGAATGTGTAGTTAGAAAACTTGCATTTGGTCTGTGCCTTGAGGGCTAAGTGTTCCTTCAGCAGTGTTAAGGAGGGAAGACAGTGTTGCCAGAGGATGAAGCGGGAAAAGTTGTCAGAAGGGCCAGGCAGCTTGGGCCCCAGCAGTGGGGCCAGCACACAGGTCGCTTTCTTGTGCCGGTCTCTGCCACACGCACCTGTGTTCCAGAGGAAGACAATTTAGTGAGAACGTTTCAGTGCAATTTCAGTTTACCAGTTCTTTTTAAAGGGTTGAGAAATGTTTAAGTTTTGAAGAGGGGGAACATTGCAGATGTAGGCATTTATTTCAGGCCTCAGCATTAAAATGTTACAAGCAGGTTTTATTTATATGTGAATTCCTAAGTTGTTTTAAACTATTTTACATCCAGAGTTAGCTGGTAAGTACTACTTAATATGTCTCAAAGTCCAATTAATGGAAGCATAATTATTAAAAAAAAATTTTGACCAGTACTCTTTGTAGATATTTCAAATTCTTTCTTTTTGGGTATTGAATAGTTGAGAGGCTATGAGGTGCCTTTATCCAGGTGATGTTCCTTTCTTAAAAAGTTTTCTTAAGATTTGGTCTTCTTTTTGCTAGAAGATTGGTCTGGTGGAATGAATCTTTTACTAAAGATCTGTCAAATTTATATTGATGGCCTTATGTACCCATGTAAATTTACTGGATTTACTACTATATTGATTTGAAAGAACATGTATTTCAGATTTTGTTTTTGCTTTTTGTATTGGCTGGAGAATTTTCATAGGGATTACGTTACAAAACTTGCATAGATTATAATTAAAAAGTAGAAACAGTAAGAACAACCAAGCTAATACATGTCCTTCCAAATCCTTCCTGAGGGGCAGCATGTGGCCAGGTCCGGAGCACTGCTGAGCCAGGGGACCTGGGTTTGTGTGCAGCTCTTCAGTCATTTAATGGCTCAGTCTCTTCCTCTGCCACATGGAGGTGATACAGTAATGCCTGCCTTACAGGGTGGGTGTAAGTTAATTTAAGTACTGTACTAGTTTAGAAGAATGCATGGCATATACTTCAAAAAATCAGTCAATATTGACTTTTTCAGTTATTAAGAGCTAGCTGCCTGGGACTGTGCTGTGCTTTATATTTATTTTCTCCTGTAAACCTCAAATGACTCTATAGGTTTGGCATTATCATTATCTTCAACTTACACAATAAGTAATCAAGCTCAGAAATGGCTTGGTTTCTTTTCTCATTGCTGAAGTAAAACACCTGGCACCTAAAGTGAAAGGAGGAAAGATTTATTGTAGCTCACAGTTTGTAGAGGTCTCAGCTAGTTGGCTGGCTCCAAACCAGGGTGGTGTGGCCGAGGGCATCACAGAGAAGAAAAACACAGCGCATGGTGTGGAAGACAGGAAGCAGGAGGCAGCAGAACCTGCAAGTGCAAGAGAGGGCAGCAGCCCTCTTTCTGTCTCATATTCTGTCCAGGCTAACACCCTCAGGGCAGGTAGCACTCACACTCAGGGTGGGCCTTCCCATTATCCACGCCTAGAACTGTGCCAGACCAATCAGTAGACTAGTTTAGTCATCATACACCCTAGATCCCAGCATCACACACCCTAGACCCAACCGCCTCTGAAAAGCCCCACCTATGACCATATGAGGCTTAGGGGGGACATCGAGACACAAGCCATAACAAGAGAGAACAATTCATTTATCTGATGTCACAGTTAGCAAGTACCTGTAATTTAAATCCAGAAGTCTCTTACCTTGAGCCACTAACATTTTAACTTTGAATTAATCAGGCTAATGATAAACTCTTGTGACTATTAAGGTTGCATCAAAAAGAAATGAATGCAATTTATAATTGCAGTTAAACACTGGTTGGAAAGATGCTTTTATATATGCTTAAGAAAAACTGTATTTAATTAGAAAGCAATAAATGTTCAAAGACTTCATATCTAGTTAAGAGCATGATTGTAACCAACATCAGAATATTCATGGTGGAACTTGCTAACTGTGTAGTAAATGTTTCAAGGTTTTGTAAAGTCAAGATCAGGGAAAGTGGAGTCTAAGCTGGGTATGAGCGCCCTCTAGGAGCTTGGCTGACGTTCCCCATGCCTGGCTTTTGCTCTCTCCAGGAAAGGCTTCAACGCCCTCTAGAGGTCATTACTAGTACACATATGAATAGAAAGTCTTGACAACTGTAATAAAAAAAGTAAGTATGACTCAATTATACTGGGTTATCTAGTATATAAGATGATTTAATTTGAATTCTAGAGTTGTTAACCTATTCAGTTAACATCGTACCATCAGACTGCACTTCAATTCTTCAATTTCTCTTACCGCCGGACAGTAGCAAGAGCTCTCTAAATGGTTATTCTTGTTAACATCGTACTTTATTCTGGTCATATTAATTATTGCTTTGTGTAGTATTTGTAAGTAGAAAAATTAAGTTTTACGCTGTTCTAATTAAATTTAGAAAATGGGGACTAAAACGACCTTTTATAGAAGAGTAATTTAGCTTTTATATATTTCTTGCATGTAGTTAGTTTTATATTGTTTCTGTTTTGTGATTGTGGGCACAATTAGTTCTTAATTGGATTTGATGAGACTATTTCATTAAAGGGTACAGAGTGTTAGCTCAATTAAATATTCTCTAAGAAATGGAATAGATGAAAAAATTTGCATAGACTAAATTCCTAAATCAGGAAGGAACTTGGGAAAATATTTTTCTAAGTTGCAGTGGAATATAGAACATGAAATGAAGGGAAGGGATAAATCCTTTTTAAAAAAATTTTATTTTAAAGAGAAAAAATATTTCAAAACAAGATAATAGGAGAGTAACAATGGTCAATATATTGTGTATTGTTATCTTTAAATTAGTTATTCAGAGTACAAGATATAGGCATTTAATTGTCCAAACGATATTGGCACAAACCTTTCAATGAACTAAGAGAAATTAGTAGTGTCACTAATATATATATATTTGCTTTTCCGGGAAGGGATAAATCCTGAATCAAGTCATAATTGGTAGTGGGGTGGAGAGGCAAACCATGTATCAGTTTAGAGCATATGGGTTGTTTCTGCTTTTTGGCTATTGTAATACTTTAATGAATGTGTCTTTGTGAGTTTTTGTGTGGACATATACTTTAATTTCTCTTGAATATATAGGAATGAAGTTTCTAGGGCATATATAATATATATATGTAATTATGTAACTATGTGACATTTTGAGGTACTGTCAAATTGTCTCAGTGGATTTTTACATTTCTACCATTTCTCCACACCCTTGTCAACACTCGTAATTATCTGACTTTTGTCTCTAGCCATTTTTGTGGTTGTCAAGGAATATCTCATTATGGTTTTCGTCTCTGATGTTTAATGATGTTGATTGTCTTTTCATCTGGGTAATGGCCTTCAAAAAATCTTAGTTGGAGAATTGTACCCAGATTCCTTGCCCACTTGTTAATTGGGCTATTAAAATTTTTATGTAGTATATATTTGCAATACCTAGGAATACATTCATTATGGGGAGTGTTGGTATGGGTTATATCACATTACAATCCTTTTTATTTCCCCTGCTTCTTCTTTCTACCCTCTTCCTCCATTGCTAGATCCCCTTCCCATCTGGATAAGGCACCAACCATTCCCAAACTCAAAGTCACAAAGGTGGATTCCTAAGATTTCTTTTAAGTGTTACAGTTTTAGCTCTTGCATTTAGACCTTTGAACCATTTTGAGTTAATATTTTTATAGTCCTACAAACTTTTGATTACTTTCTGATTGGAGAGGCTGTATATGGGTATTTTGAGACAGTAGGTATTCTGCATCTTTGTAAAATGAGGGGTTGGGCTCAGTGATTACTGAAGTGCTTTGGAACATATTCTGTGATTCTTCATAACCATAACTTAATTTTCTTTATATTGTTTTTAATAGTACCACTCTTTGTTACAATGACCAAAACCCATGTGATAGCAGCTTCAAAGGAAGCATTTTATATCTGGCAATATCGTGTGGCAAAGAAGCTGACAGCATTGGAAATCAATCAGATCACGCGATCTCGGAAAGAAGGGAGAGAACGGTATCTTTTCTGAAATATCTTCCTCTAGTAGCTTAATCATATCAAATTTAAATCAGACATAGTTAACTGTAATTGTTATGCTTGAGAAAGGTAAGTTGCCTTGATCAGCAAAAATATCTTTCCATTAATTTGAATATGTTTTAAATCAATCTGTTTAAATTTATCAAATAGAAGACAGCATAGTCTAATAAAAGAAAGTCCTTACAGGCTGGAAATACAGGTGTTTTGTAAGAAAGTGCTGTCCTCACTCCCCCACTCTAGCATATTAGGGTTATTATGTTACACTGAAATACCCTTACTCAGTTGAGGTCTAAATGTCTTAACTAAAGCTTCATTTCTGTGGGCTATGGGTCTTTCCAGGAGGGCAGGGTGATTCTGATTTTGGTTACCAGAGGAGAAGCAGGTGCTCAGACACAGGTAGAGAAGGAGCCTTTAGGTGGGGTGACTTAGGAATTTGGGTTCTTTCCCTTTGCCTGGATTCCAGGGAGTCTGGGGTTGGAATGACTTCTGGTATGTGAAAGTCAGGATGACTCTGCCACACGGAAAGGTGAGGGTTAGGCAAGAAGGGCTTCAGTAGGAAATCTCAGGTGCAGGTGTATACACTGTGCTTTGTAAGTTATTTTGTTTGTGTTGGTGATACCTTCTCCTTTTTGTTTTTGTAATTGCAGCAGTGGAAACATGGCTAGCATTGTCAGGTTTGGCATTCCCTGGAGCAGACTAAGAACAGAAGTAAAAGGTGCAAACATGTTAATATAATCAGTCCATTATAGAATCCATGATGGGTCTGTTGGCAGCAGACTTCCCCACTGGTTTGAAGATCTCATCTTTCTATGGCCACATGTTCCAGGATGGCATCCGTAATGATGATGTATGACAAGTTATGAATTTTCTTTATGAGGTAGATTTGATGGATCCTGGTAGAAGGAATCTAGCATATTTATTGTTGGTTTCATCTGTATGGTTACTTGGAGTTTGGTAGTATCTAGGTGAGAATAACCAATTTTTTGGAGAAATTAGTATTACTGTGGCGGTGTTTTATACATCTTGTGGTTGTACTTTCCTGCTAGTTGTTCAAGACCAAGTTAAAGTGAGACCTCTGTTAATTAAAATTAACTTCTTGCTATCTATCAAGGTCAGCCAAATCTCCTCAGGATTTACCTTGGTACCATGTACAGTGCCTCTCAGTTCTGCTGTTGTGTCAACCCTCCGGATGAGTCATGACCATTGCTTGACCAAGTTGCTTTCTCTGAAAGTTTGAGAGATTTTTCTTTCCTGGTGACTTTCTTTAGGCATAGAATATTGAAGCAAAGGTTCTCTTATGTCCTGGGTCCTCACTGACCTCAGAGGGCTAGGGCTAAAATATTGGCTATCCACTTAGCCTACCTATCTTTCTAATTTTTGGTGTCCAAACTTCAGCTGTTGAACAGCCAGAAGAGAAGGTTAATGACATTACATTGTAGTAGGAGCGCCTTGGAATGTAAAGTATAGCCAGAAAACTGTTGTTTTTTTCTTTAGCAACCAAGGATGTTCTAGTAGTTAAATCCCTATAAAATGTTAACAGATAACAGTTATGTGGTTTTACGGAGAAAATTTGAGATCAGCAGCCATACATAGTAGTGCAGCATAACAGATATGATGACATTTTTTGAAACACATTTAAATCTCCATCTTGAAATAGAATAACCTTTTTAGTCAATCATCCCTACCTAATACATAAGAAGCTTTTACCTAATTTGTTCACCTTTAATAAGATGTCACTGAACAAGTTTGTAATATTGTCTGAGCTGTTCAGTATCTAAGTATCCCTAAATGTAGTGGCATGTACATAGCATACACATCACATAGGTTTTTACTAAAAATTATCATTTGACTGAAGACCTTGTGTTGACTTGACATGAACCTCTTATTACATGTATCTGGGGCACAAGAGAATGGCAGATGTCTATCACTATAAACAATTCCAGTTTTATACTTTAGAATAATATACATTTGGAAGGCATGAATGCATTTAATACACCATGAAATTAGCAATAACAAATTGTCATTATTTTGTTTCTTGATTTAGTTTTGTACTAAGAACATCTTTTAATCTGAAAACCTTATTGTCTTCTTTTTTGAAAACTTAACTTTTTGATGATGACCAATGTAAATATATCACAATAATATATTTTGAACAGTATTTATTGGGGTGTCTCGCATAAGGCTATGAAAATTATTGGGGCTTACCATTAATGAACAAGGACTAGAAGAATGTTTCCAGGCAGCTGCTTTCTTATTCATCAGTTGGAGTCCTGTCCAATAGTTTCTTCTCACCCTAAGGGACTTTTGTTTAATTATCTTAATAAATTTTTGATAACCCATGAAAACACAATCTTAATACTTAACATATTAAATTTGAACAAAAGACTCTCAAGTCATAATACATAAACAACAATATGCATAACATTTATAAAAGCAATTTTGACATCATTTTGACCAGCTGGCAACCTTGGTGGAAACATATCCTTTATTTTAGATGACATTTATCTATAAGCCAAATTAAATTATAGGCAAATGTTTCAAAAATGCAAAAAAATACAAAAAAGAAAAATTTATTCAGCTCAAATAAAACAGCTGTTTACAGATTGGACAGAGAGACAAACAAAGACACACATGCAAGACAATTTGCTTATAAAATCAGAGTGCATTCAAATATATTTTTGTCCAAATTCAATCATAATAATTTTTATAATTTTTTAAGTTTATAATTATAAAAAGACTAGTCAGATTTTTTTTTAAACAGGTGAATTAGCAGAGATCTCTTATAAGAAGAATTTGAAAAAAATAAAACCTTTTATCTAATTTTGGGCCAGTCGTGTCTGGTTCATGATAAATCTTAGGTGGAGAATCTGCCTAAGTAATGGGTCTAAGTAATGGTGGGTTAGGAACATAAGTCCAATACTCCCATTATAAACAACCCTTTCTTTAAGATTTTTTAGCATCTGAATTTCAAAAGGGAAGTGAGAAACAATCTCATTATGATCATTTCACTGAGTTCCAACTGGGAAGCAAGTGGGGGTGCCAAAAATTTCTCCTTTTGCAGCTGCTTGTTCCTTTAAAATCTCTAAGTTTCTAGATAGAACTATATGGAATGTTCTTTTGATAGGGTTCTGCTCCTGCCTAGGTGTCTCTGCTGGGAGCTCTTTTGTTTCCTCTGCATCTGAGTCAGGGGCTGTTGACTATAAGCTCTGCAAAGGACTTAAAACTGAACGAACAAGGTTCAAGTTGAGAATGTCTCAGGGGAAATGACTTTTCCTGTTCTGTATACCTTTTTAAGATTTTTTTCCAACTCTTTCCCAATTGTCAATATCTACAGTGCCTGCCCAAGGAAAAGATGAATTATATTTGGTTACCTCTTATAATAACATTTTTCTTAGGTCTTTTTTTTGGCATATGAGTGCCAGAGCATTTAAGCAAACTTTGGGGCAGCTTTATGTATCTTTACTCTTCAGTTGAAAATTTTTGGCCCATTTTACTCCTGGATAAAAATGGCTTGTTCACAGTGGAAAGATTTAACCCTATTTTTTGTGGAATGCTTCTCATCTCTCATTTCTCCAGGCATCCCTGGTGAAGTTTTCATCCTGTGAAGGCCTGCTCCATCTCCCACACTTTCTACTCTAGGTAGACTTACTTGTTCAGGCTGAAAATTTCCAGTCCAAGGACTATCTGTCCCTGTTTGGGCACCAGTTATCGGGTTAGTAATATCCCTTAGTTATTGTGGGCTGATCAGGTCTGCAATCTCCCAAATGAGAAGGTAAAGACTAAATAAAAACAGGCAGCTGGGATGATCTCAGGGCTCCAGGAGGATCAAAGCCCTCACATAGTTCTAGATTCTCTCAGGGCTAAGACCAAGACTTTCTGGGTGGCCCATATTTATTTGGTTACCAGAAGAAGGGAGGGGAGTACTTAAGAAGGGTAGAATCACTCAAGGACTTCTCCAAGTAAGGTATTAAATTAATCCTTGATAAGGATTAAGTTAATCCACCTAGGAGTGAGATGCTTGAGGTTATGGTCTTTATCAAGTTGAGATCAGGTCCAGGTGTCTTTGGCTGTGATCTTATCTTGTCCTTTGAGGCTTTCCGATGTAATTCACCATTATAGGCTTTAGTAGGGATTAATGACTCATAGAAGTTCACTTACTATGAGTCTGTTGCCCACTTCCAGACAAGCGGCCTAGGCTTTGGACAGATTAACAGATAAACATAAAAAAGCCAGTTGGTGAATTTAAATCCTGCTTAGGGCTGCTTTGTAGTGGTCTCCATCAGTACCTTGTGTTTGTTTTTGTTTGGTTGTTACCCAGATCTTTAGGTGAAGCATTGGGATGTTTTAACCTAATGAGTTTAGATGAGGGCATAGGCCTAATGGTTTGAGTCAGGACAGAAATTCAGCTTGCTTTTTCAAATCATCTTCTTCCCTTACACTACCATTCATCAGTTGGGACATACAGGTTGTTTCTTTTTTTGGCTTAATGCAACCTTCCCTTTTGTTCCCCCGCTTCCTTTCCCTTCTCTTAAGACTCACTCATATGTGAATTCACTTTGAAGCAGAAAATGACTGTTGGAAAAGTCATGCCCAGTTTTTTCAGTGGTTCTGGAAGAGTAATTGGAAAGAATCTTAGGCCAGTGTGAGAGCAGTAGCACATGGTGGTCCTGCTGCTGCTGGGCTTGCTGTGTAGCAATCCTCAGTAGAGGCCCAAAGTCTTCAGGGAAAAGGTGGTTCTTAGGGCACAGGTAGGGCAAATGAATCTAGTCTCTCTGCAGAGCAAGTGTTTCCCTCTAAGGGATTCTGGCTTTTGTTTAAATCCAGAAGATAACAGTTCCTTGTCTTTCTACCTGGGATGTGTCAGTAACTTGGAGCAGGTTCTCCTTGGGTATTAGCACCTTGGTAAGTCCCATCAGTACTACTATGATTGCCATTTTACAAAGACAAAAGTGAGGCACATAACTTTCATTGTTTGACAAAGGTCTTCAGCTGCTAAGTAGAGATGGTGTGTAAAGCCAAGTTTATCTGACTTTGAAGAGGCCTTTCTTGTTTTATGAGATGTACCACATGTTCTCTTATCTAGATGCCCCTACCACAAAGCCTTGTGCACTCATTGAAGGTGATTGGATTGGGGATCCTTATATCTGACTTGCTGTTAGGAGGCAGGATCTGATGGGGTGTGTGTGGGTGAACTGGAAAGGTTTATCTTCTTCCTTGCTCTTCCCCCCGTCTGCTTCCTGACTGCCAGTAGGTAAGCAGCTTTTCCTCTGAGCCCCTCATCAATGCTGTCCTGGAACTGACCAGAATAAACTTCTCTTGCTTTAAGTTTTGGTTGTCAGGCATTGTGTCTTGGCCACGAGCAAAGTGGCAGACCACTTCATTTCCTGGGGGCCTCCTATTCTCATCTTTGACTTTTGTGGTGACTAAGTAGGACTGGACCTGTTCCATAGAAGTGTATTAAAATACAGAGATGTGCTTCTCAAAAATGCTAAAGTTAGATGTATTGCATGTTTTTGTATTTACATACATTTCTGTTAGACTTATTTAGTGTTTGCTCTATTACATTGATGAAAGTGTAATTACAATTTCAAATTAACAATTATAAAATTCATCGTATTTAAATGTAGAAAATGGCAGGATTGTCCCATGATTATTTTACAGCTACAGCATCCTGAACTCCTTGTATGTGTCACACTGTGCTTAGGTGCTTTAAAACTTCATTTTATTTGCTTCTCAAAAATGCTAAAGGAGGGGGATTGTTATCCTTATTTTATAGAGGAAAAAGCTGAGGCTGAGAGAAGTTAATTTCCCCAAGGCTTCAAAGTTACTGTGTAATCAAGAATATTAAGTTCTTCAAAAAATTTCATTCTTTTTCATAATTTGGCAGACACTGCAGAGCACCTGACCATGTTGGGGACTGGAGAAAAGTCTCCACCTCCGTCCACCACCACCCAGTGAGCGTGCGCACAGTCACCTGCAGCCTCTGTGCTACCATGAGTGTAGGCGTTATAATAAATGGCACGGAGAGGCTGCAGCCTCCCAGTGCGGGAGGGGTAGTGAAGTCTTCCCTACTTGCATCCACTACAGCTTTCCAAAACCATACAAGTTTTACTTTTATTAAACATGTTGGTATAAGGGAAATCATGGAGAACCAACAGAGAAAATCCATGTAAAAGGGACTCCTTACTAGTAGAATAAGTTAAACCATCTCTCTCAGCTAATGAAGTTCACTGGGAATATGTAATTTAGTGTTCAGATTGATTGGGGCACAGCTTTCACAAACAGGTCAGTTGCATTATTAGTAAACACTTGTTTCTACCTTTATGAGATTCAGCTATATTAGGAACTCTTTAAAATAATCAGTATTATACTTTGGTTTCTTTTCAGATTGCATAAATCTTTTGCTGTTTTAAAAATAATCAGTATTTTTTATTAAATGACAGTATTCATTGGAGTTACTCAACCGTCTAATTGTTTTAGAGATTATGAAGTAGTATAACTCTTTCTTAAAAGTTTTTCAAAATTCTCCTTTTTTTTTTTTTTTTTTAACAGAATCTACCATGTTGATGATATTCCTTCTGGATCAGTGGATGGGGTGCCTGATTATAGTAAAGCCATTCAAGTAGGTAATTTTGTTTTTGCCAGAAAATGTTAATATCTGTACATTTGAAAATAATTTTATTTTGAGACCTGAAAAAGAATTTATTTCTTGTGAATAGGATACTAGTTTAGCAATTCTTTAAATTTTTTTCTATTCTGAAAAATACTCATTTTTAAATCTTAGAAAATCTCAAACTAAATAAAGGTGATAAGTAATCAGTAGGATACTACTTAGAAAACTTGTTACCTAAAAATATTGGGGACCTAGTTCCTCCTCCCTTTCCTGTCTCTTCCCTCTGAGTAGTTATCTATTTGTTGGCTACTCAACAGATCCACTGGCTATAGGTTGGTGTGCCGTCTCTGGCATATTAATGAATATTCTTATTTTTATAGATAACATGCAACTACAGTGTCTTGAACCCTTTGTGTGTGTATGTCAGATTGTGCCTGTGTACTTTAAAACTTCATTTATTTGCTTCATTTATTCTCTGAAGCAAATAAAAAAGCAAACGTAACTGCTAGTATTTTAGTAAGCTTTTGGGATGCTTTTTCTCACAGTGTTTAAAATAGTACCTGTTTTTGATAAAGCTCTTTCATATCCAGTTTCTTATCTGATACTCATAATCCCCACAAGTCAGCCCGGTGTCTCCTTTCTACCTCACTGATCAGAAAACAGAGGCTAGTTCACTAATGAACTTCAGGTTCTAAAACAGTTCATTAAGTAGCAAGGCAAGGACTCAGGTTTACATCTTTTCATTGAAGATCTAGTGAGCTCTCTGCTAGAATATGCAGGAGTCCCTATGGTCATCTCCTGTCTGTCCATTTGCTCAGTAGGAGTTCATGCATGTCTTTGTTGTGTCAGACAGTGGAGTAAGAAGCCTTTTCTCCCATTAGCAAATGTTTAAGAAATTTAAATATGATTCATCATCAACTTTTTCCTCTATCCTCACATAAAATCTGCTCCATCTTAAAAATGATAGCTGAAGTCTCCATTGTTAACTGCATATATTCTTCTGTCAACTGCCTTTATCCCTTCAGAGCTAAGCCTCCTGAAAGAACATTCTGTATTCATCTTCTTCCCCTCACCATTCATTCCGTTTTTACTACATTGCATTCTGGTTTCCAATTCCCTTGACTTGCCATATCTGGTAGGAATTTTTCTTTATATTATTTGCTCTATATATGACATCAATATTTTTAACTGTACTTTTCTGCCTGGCTCTACCTAGTTGGGCTTTCTGTCTTCGTCTTCCTAGTCCAGGGTGCATCTCCACATCTCTGATTGTGATGGTCTCAGGTCCAGTCCTAGGCCATTTGCCTAATGCTCTTATTGAACTCTACTCCTTTAACTGTGTGCTGGTGACTCTGATGCCTGTCTTTCCAATGGTGAGGTTTTCTAATTTCAGAGTGATATATTTCTTGCTGTCTGGATAGCAAGAGAATAGATGGCTCCAAAGCATCCCAAATATAACCTCTCAGATACTGAACTCATTTTGCTTCCATATATATTATGATTGTATCTGTTCAAAAATAGTGAATCACTAAGTCCTGCTGGTTCTGTCTTCTACATGTCTCAAGATTGGCCTACCATCCCATCTCTACATCAGTTCAGTACCATCAATTGCTACCTACGTCACTGCAGTGACTTCCCATCCAGAACTCAACAGAACTTTTTGTGACAATGGAAATATTTCATATCTCTGATGTTTGGTGCAATAGCCACTAGCCACGTGTGGTCACTGAGCGCTGAGGAACTGTATTTTCAATTTTATTTTACCTTAATTACTTGAAAATTATATTTCCATAGTGCCCTGTGAAGAGTGGATGTGATATTGAATGGCACGGCACAGTCCATTTACTTGATCTTCCCCACTGCTACAATGCCAGCCCAATTTTCACACTGCCAGCCAGTGCGTTCTTTATAAAATGTTATCATGTCACAGATGGTCCCGTCCCCTTATAAGTATTAACCTCCATAACATTCTTGTAGTTTCTCAGAGTACAGACACCCACAGCCTCTCTTCTCTCTGCCCACATGTCTTCCCCTGTACATTCCTCAGGTAGCAGCTGTACTAAATAAAATCACTTAGTTTCCTGATACTTTTGATTTTAAAAACATTTTATTTTGAAATAATTATAAATTCATCAGAAGTTATAAAAATAGTCTCTTTACTCAGCTTCCCTCAGTGGTGACATCTTATATAAATGTAGTATTATATGAAAACCAGAATTTACATTAATGTTTTTTGGGTAAATGACAGCCTTATTCCTTATTCAGCGTCTACTGTTCGCATTTACTAGTGTGTGCATAGTTTTATGTAATGTTACCATCATACAGGAACTTTCTGCATGCCACTTCATTTTCTCACCTGCTTGCCAGCACCAGCCCTATCCCCGGACAACCACAAATCTGTTCTCTGGCTGCTTAGTTTTGTCACTTTGAGGCAGTTTAAGGAATAGAATCGTCAGAAACCAAGCACGATGCCTTAGGGAACCATCAGGTGGTGGCAGAGCCTCAGATTTCACTCTTCTCAGCATGCACCGGTCCTTCTGCCCTTGGTTCATCTTTCAGAACTAAGCTCTTAGAGTTCTGTCTGTTTCTGTGTGAGTTCAGTGCCTCATGCTGTGTTCTCCTAACTCCTGTTCGTACTGCTTTTATTTCTTAAATAATATTCTTTTCATTAGGTGTCTTCCCTAGTATACTTCTGAGTAACACCCAAGGGTAAATATTTTTTCTGAGTATCTCTAATACTTAGTTCTGTGCCTGGCATGTAGTAAGTGCTCATTAATTAAGTTTCTGTTAATAAATATATTCTTGACTTCTCCTCTCATGTATTTTAGGGCACAAGAGATCCAATTTGTGCAATAACTGCATCTGATAAGACATTGATTGTGGTAAGTTGTAAAAAACTTATTTTTGGAATAATAATTGTTTGAATTATAAAATCTAGGGTAAAGCAGTGAGTTTTGAGTTTGATTATCATCTTGTAACCACCCCAAGTTTTACTAAATCTAATATAAAAATTGAGAAAATTTTAAACCTTGCCTTACAAATTCTTCACCATTTGCAGAACGTAGCTGTTGATAAAAGCAGTAAAACCGTGGCCAGATAAGAAGATAAAGTAAACACATTTAGTGTTTGACACTAAGTTGAAACAACCCTCGATAGCGTTAAAGGGTGTAGGACAGATTGCATGGTGGCAGGAGGACCTAGAATGATTTTTTCCTGATATTTTGTATTGAAAAATTGCTTTGGCTCAGCTACTTTCATAAGACTTAGAATGAAGAGGTGATATGTTTACTAACCATAAAATAAGGAAGACCTTGGCAAATTTCTGTTGAGTCTGTCAAATAGAATCAACGGTGTAAGCCAGGCATGGTGGTGCATGCCTGTAATCCTAGCACTTGGGAGGCTGAGGCAGGAGGACTGTTGTGAGTTTGAGACCAGCCGGGGCTACAAAGTGAGCTCAAGGCCTGCCTGAACTGTATAGCAAGACCCTATCTCAAAAAGAAAAAAAAAGAATCAATGGTATAGTGTGTTTTCCTGAGCTCTGGAATTTGAAAATGATAATTTTAGAAATATATGTTTACTTTAATACAGTAATGTTGGTGGCACTGCATTTGAATTATGTAAACAGAGGCCTCATACTACATATTTCCACAGTTCCAGTTATATTCTCTCACTATTGGCCGATTTTATAGGAGGAAAACTCTTCAGAGCAGTGCACTCTTTAGCATTTCCACCTTTCTGAAAGGCCCCCTGAGAACCCTGCGCTGGCCTGTTAGAAGACAGGAGGCACGCCCATTGCCAGGCACGGGTCGGGGGGCTTCGACACTGCAGCTCTTTCCTGTCTGTTGTACTTGTTGCTGACCTGCCAGCCTTGTTGTTTGCCTAGAGTTGCATAGGAATGTGTATTGTTTTAGTTTTCAAACGTATTTAAACTAATACACAAGGTGTCACTGCTCCCCGATCATCTTTTCGCTTCCCAGAAGCTAGTGTCAGATTGCTGAGTACAGGATAAACATTTAGCCTTTTAGTTATAGTTATTTCATTTTTTAAAAATTAATTTTAATGGTATACTTTTGATATACATACACTTTCATCATAGGGAAAGTTACAGCTGTTTCATACCATGGTCTTCTGTTGATTTTTCACTTGAAATTTAATTCAACAAGTGCTTTGTATTTTAGCTTTTAACATACCTCCAATATTAAACTAGACAACTGTAAACAACCATATATATATATATATTTTTTCCTTGTAAGAATATGTGTATTACTAAAGAGCTAGGATTCTGTCTTTTTTTCTTCAGTACTACATGAAAATTATAGTTACTTCAAGTGCTTTAAAAAGGTAACATAATTTACTATGAGAGCTGGGAACTTGCTAGGACAGCATCACTTTGGTTTTAAAACAAATGTGTGGATATACTGTGAGACCTGTAGTTGTAGTTTGATAATATTATGGTAAATATGCTTTAGTAATCAAATGTAATTTTCATAGGGTCGTGAGTCTGGCACCATTCAGAGATACAGTCTTCCTAATGTTGGATTGATCCAAAAGTATTCTTTTAGTTGTCGAGCCTACCAGTTATCCTTGAATTGCAACTCTAGGTAAGCCTGAAAGCTCTTCTCATGGGGTGGTAGAGTTATTGATTGAGAGGTTTGGATTCGTGTAATAATTGTGAAGGTAGATGTATTTTTATGAACTTGTCGTAAAGCTCAGTGTGGTTTTACTATACTGTGTTTGGTCTTTCTCTACTAGGCGTATGAAAGTATTAAGACTTTTATATTTTCATAGTAGTTGATTTAATCTCTTTGGATATGTTTTCCTCATGAGGCAGCAAAATGAGGAATAGGCTATATTTTCTGTTAAATTTATTTAAAAATTTAAAGTTGTTTCTACCATATTCCAAGTTTATAATAAACCAATATTGAAGAATGGTGATAGATAATTATACTCATGACACTGATAATAATTTTACAATTCTCCCTTCCCTGATTGCATCATTTCTAGCCGTCTTGCCATCATAGACATCTCAGGAGTTCTGACTTTCTTTGACTTGGATGCTCGGATAACAGACAGTACAGGACAGCAAGTAACTGGGCAGCTGTTAAACCTGGAGCGGAAGGATGTCTGGGATATGAGGTGGGCCAAGGACAACCCTGATCTCTTCGCAATGATGGAGAAGACAAGAATGTATGTTTTCAGAAACTTGGATCCTGAGGTAAAAACAGGAAATGAGCAGTAAATATTCACAAAGACTGAGCCAAGTAGCAAAACCTGGATGTATCCCCTTTGCTTCTTTAAGAGATTGGCTGCATAAATTTGTGAAAGGAAATGGAAACATTTCTATGGAGTTTTAAAATATTTGGTCTCAAGTGGGAATAATACTCATCTTTTAAGTATTCTTTGCTTTCCCTCAAAGGTACTCTCTGTTCTTTTTGAAGTATGGAGTCATGGTCACTAGGTAGTCTTTTTTTTCTTTTCTTATCAAAGTTCCAAGAAAACAAAAGAAAATCAGTAATCTTATTTACCAAAATTTCTTAAGGGAATCTAACGAAAGCTGTGGTTTTGAAATTGCCTTTTCCTTTCATTTGCCCCTGCCTGTGCCTACTTTATTTGGTACTTGGCTTGTCTTACACATACATCTATCATACGACTTACTAATCCATGTTCTTTCTTCATTCAGACATTCTTAAAATGGGCTAGTATGGACTGTGATTAGTCTTCTCTCTCAGGTATCAGGAAGCCTCTTTCTCATAAGGTTACATTTTTATTTATTTATTTTTATTTTGTCTTGTTTGGTTTTGTTTTGTTTTTTGGTACTGGGGGTTAAACTCAGGACCTTGCACTGACAGTTGAGCTATACCCCAGCCCTATTTTTGTCTTTTTTTGAGACAAGGTTTCACTATGCAATTCAAGCAGGCCTTAAACTCACTTTTTAGCCCAAGCTGGCCTCAAACTCATAGTGATCCTCCTGCCTCAGCCTCCTGAGTACTGGGATTATAAACATGCACTACTATGCCCGGCTCATTTTTATTTTTTACTTTTGGTTCACATTAGTTAATTTTTATGCTCTGGATTTTTTTTGTTATTCCATTTATCTATTCTAGACCAACTGTTAGCTCTTGTGTTTACAAAATACACAATAATTTGAGTAGCAATCTAATCAAGAAGATAAATCTTTTGAACTATGTTCTAATTAATAATTGGGATTTTCAGTTTGGAATTTTCTGTTGTACTCCACTAGTGCAAATAATAGGTTTATGTCTAATTTTTATTTGTTTGAACCTGGAACCTCCTTGGGGAGAAGTGGCATGCTTAAGTTCCTAAGCTGCCAAAAAATGTTCTATAGTAATTGTTTAACGGTAAACTGCTTGTCACTTTAATGTCCAAATTATTTTTACATTTTCTCACTTGAGCCCTACTTAGGAATTTTGGGTTGGCAAATAGCCTGATGTAAACTGCTCAAAAGCTGTTAAAACTTTAAAGACTCATAGGATCTCTGCAATTTTTAGACCTTGAGAAATGGTTCAAAGAAAGACATTCATGTTGCTGCATTTGACCTGCAAACATGGGCTTCCTTCAGGGTGCCCAGGGAAATTTGACCCTTGCCACAAAATAAGTGAGGAAGTTGGAAGGCACCCATAGGATAACCTTAGCGTGGGAGCAGAATCTAGTTTGAATATTAGTATCCCCTCTCCATCCTCGCCCCACTCACCCTGTGCGAGCTGTGTGCCCCACGAAGCAAATGTGGGTGATGGCTGGGGTCTCGTGAGTGTGCGCAGCACCAACTACAGTCTTGCTTGGTGGAAAGTGTTTCTTACATTGTTCTAACAGAACAGTCCTTATTTTTAAAACATGTTATTTTCTTTATTGGAGTTTGTTTTCTGATTGGCATATAGTTTAAATTCTGTTAGAGTTATAGCTTGATAGATTTTTTTTTTTACAACCTCCCTACTGTCTAGATTTCTTTATAAACCATGTTCTGTTCTTTTCACCCATGGAGACTGGCCTGCTGTGGTCCCTGCTTGTTCAGCTACTGTGCTAACCATTCCTCTAGTTGTTACTGTAAGAATACCTGCTTCAAAACAGAAGCTACTGGATCTATAAAACTACAGATTCTTTTAGGACCTAGTCATCTGCGTTCATGGAATGAGCTACTGTTTGACAGTTAATAATAATGTATTTTGTCTCATACTAGATGAGATTGTCATTTTCACACCACAGTGTGGCTGATTCGGATTTGTTAGGCGTGAGCAGGGAGTCTGTTCTGTGTGAGGTTTGCTTGTAGTTGCATTATCAGTATTGCCTTGAGTTCATACAGTTTTCAGAATGGTTTTCAAGCTGCTTAGTGAAGGTACCAGTGAATCTTAGAATAGTGTATAGTAGTACAGCTTTAGACAGTTTCTTGATAAAAATAAATATCTTGTATAGTACTGAGGTGAGTGTACCCTGCCTTGTAGACCAGTGGTCTGAAACTTCATATTCAATTAAATATCTTAGAATTTTGGGAAAATTGGTTAAAATAATTGAAGCAGAAGTTGAATTTTTAAAATGTGAGTTATGCAAATATTTGTGCATATTTACCATATTTACCTATATGCCAATAATCATAGATTATTTTGGAAACTCTTAGATTTTGATCTTTGTTTCCACCTTTACTTTTCTCCCTTTCTGTGTTTTCTATCCACAGATTATCTTTTCACTGCCTTGCTTTGTTACATTATCTAGCCAAAAATAAAATATTTTTCTATTGGTTAACGTTTATACAAATATATTTTATTTACATATGGTATCAAAATGAAGTACACAAAATACTTCCGTAGTGTATAAGAAATGCTTCATTACATGTGTCTTCTTTTTAACTGGTGTGTTCTGATTCTTTATGTGTATTTTTTGCTCATAAAAGCATATTATTCTGTTTTATACAATACAACCTGAAGGATCTTATCCAGTGGTCTTATACTTTGAGTATTTTAACCAACAACTTATGGTTTTTAGTAGAAAACAAACTTTTGAAAACCTGTTAGATGCACCTATTAGCATATGACTCAGTACTAAAGTAACAGACATATATAATAGACTCATGTCTTTACATATAGGCAAATAAAATCTAATGTAGGGAATCTGTCAGTGACACTCTTTGGCTCATGTTACCAAGAACAGACTTTTCAATTTGGTATGCACTTTCTGTGTTAGACCTACTTAGATACAACTATAATGCTTATCAGCTTTACTAAGAATCAAGGTTATAATGTCGTCATGTAAGAGAATGTTCGTAGCTTTTAGATAAATGGCCTGAAGATTTTAGGGGTTGAAATGTCATGATATATATAATTTATAACCCATTAGCCACAAAATTAAATGAAGCATATTTAACAAAATGTTGACCATTTTTTAGGTAATATGTGTGTGGTACCAATGTCATTCTGTCTAGTTTTTAATATGAAAATTTTGATATAAAATTTAAAACCAGGATTTCTTAAAGCAGGAGACATTTTGAGAGATGAAATATAACACTTGTTTTTGTTTTTAAGGAACCCATTCAGACCTCTGGATATATTTGTAACTTTGAGGATTTAGAAATTAAATCTGTTCTTTTGGATGAGATATTAAAGGTAATTATCTTAGTTACTTCCTCGCTGCTGAGACAAAATACCTGACACCCACAAGTTAAAGGAAGAAAGGTTTATTTTAGCTCCTACCTTGTAGAGGTTTCAGTCCATGGTGGGCTGGCTCCAAGGCAGGGTGGCATGGCAGAGGGGCGTTGCAGAGAAGAAACAGTCCATGGCAGGGCAGGGGGCATTGCACAGCAGACAAGAGGCATCAGAAGACAAGCAGCAGCAACAGAAACAGCAGCAACAAGTGATGACGGACCAGTCAGTGGACTAATTTAGTTATCACACACCCTTAATCTGTATTCACACATCCTAGGTAGAGCTAGCTTCAGAAAGCCCCCCTATGAGTGCATGAGGCTTTAGGAGACATCTAGCTACAAGTCATAATGGTAATTCTTAAAAAACAGTTATATTTCTGTAGTCAGCTTGACTGGACTTGATCTGGGGACCAGGCAGTGTAGTGTTCCAGTTGGTTTGTGCACCCAGAGGTTGGACAGCTCTTGGGTCCATTCTTGCTGTGACTTGTGCTGTGGTTCCTGTGGGTAGGGCCTCTGTGGTTTGAAGCTCTGGCTGGCCCTGAAGGAAGGAGCACCAGGCCTTCTTTTCACCCTGTCCTGAATGGAGAAGATTTAACTTATGCTATCAGCAGTCCAACACCAGGATGGAGCCTGTGTCTGTGGTATCCTCGGGCAATGAGGGCGGACCATGTAGAGACCGGGTGCCCACAGTGCAACCCCAAACTGCTGCCAACACTGCAGTTAAACCTGAATGCGCAGCTGCTGCAGGAGTGCTGGGCACCTTGGCGTATGTGCCCATAGAGGGGCTCTTTCGCCCACTGAAGCACGTGGGCTGCCCTGGGGTGATATGCGCTGTCTGATGGTTGCTTGGCTCTTCTCTGTATGGAGAGCACTTTAAAGAGTGAAGAGGAAAATCTTGTCCTTGCTTTAGGCATCTAAGTTGTAAGACAGTGGAGCTTGTCTTTTTTTCAGTTTTCTTTTTGTGTTTTTTTTTTTTTTTGAGATAGGGTCTTCCTCTCTAGCTCAGGTTAGTCTTGAATTCACTCTGTAGCCCAGGTTGACTTCAAACTTGTGGTGATCCTCCTGCCTCAGCCTCCCATGTGTTGGGGTTACAGGTGTGTGCCACCATGCCCAGCAAGGAGCTCGTCTTGTGGCCTGTTCTCTCATGTACAGTAATGTCAAAGGGTGTCCCCTTTTCCTCACACATCCAGGAAAGTAAGCCTTCATTTGTCATGTCCCCTTTCTGAAAGGATTTAGGTTGTGAACCCTTAAATGTACTTTTAAAAACAAAGCCATAGGTGGGTTGAATTTAATGAAGGTGGCCGCAAGGTCACAGCTGGCTTTGGGTGTTAATGCTTTGTCAGAGTGAGCTGCTTGGGTCTCCAGTATCCAGGAGGGCCTGCTATACTGGTGATTCTCACAAAATGTTTGTTACATTGATATTTCAAAATGAATAATGACTTTATTGCTTCTAAAAGGTAGTAAATAGTTATATAGGCTTCAGGCATACAGAAAAGTGCTGAAAACAAAGTGAAAATAAAAACACCCAAAAATCTCACCATGTAGGTATTTTAGTCATTAGCTTTAGATAAACCTCAGAAAATCATTCATATAGCAAACTGTATATGAAAGACAGATTTGTAGATCAGATGAATAAAAGTAACTTTATCAAATTGTCATCTTTGTACAATCTATTTTTAATGTTAAGTTTAATTTTTTTTTTTTTCTTTTTGGTACCGGAATGGAACTCAGGACCTTACACTTGCCAGGCAGGTGCTTGTGCTGCTGAACTATATCCTCAGCATGTTTAATTTTAATTAAATAGTCTAAACATCAATTTACAGTGGAAAGCACTTCTCTAAAGACTGACTTCTAGACAATTTTTTCACCACAATGCCATTTTCCTCGTTTAAGGACAAAAGTTTGAAAAACTAAGTGTTATCACTTTGAAATACATTTTAACTTTTAGTAGTATTTGCTTTTTACTCTACAAGATATCATTCTTATATTTTCTCCCTCCTGCTTTTTTTGGCTAACCATATCATTATTTTTACATTGTCAAGATTTAAGACATTTTAATTTTAGTTCTTATTTTTTGTCTTTTTGAGGCAGGGTTTCACTATGCAGTTCAGGCTGGCCTTGAACTCACTTTGTAGGTCAGGCTGGCCCTGAAGTTGCAGCAATCCTCTTGCCTCAGCCTCCCACGTGCTGAGGTTACAGGTGTGTGCCACCATGCCTGGCCTCATTTTAATATTGTTTTCTAACTCTTAATTTTCAGTTTGTTAGTATTTTAAAAAAAATATTGCTGGGATTGAGCCCAGGACCACATAGATGCTAGGCAAGTGTTCTACCACCCAGCTATACCTTGCCCTTAGTTGTTTAGTCTTACATGAAGTGGATTCAAAGCTATTATCAGTCTTTTTACTGCATTTTCCCTATGTATGTGTCTTTAATTTGATTCTTCTTCTAGTTGGCTGGATTTCATCATCAGGAGTATTTTTAAAGAACGGCTAATGGTTGCTGAGTGTTTGAAAATGCCTATGGCCTTGCTGCTGTAACTAATGGTACTGACTTGATAAGTGTTTTAGGAAATACACATTTACATTGGTTAACTGTAGTCTGGGATTCTTGATGCACCCACAGGGTTCAGTTTATTGAGAAGGGGTCAGAGTGAGTGGAGAGTTAAGCTGTGACAGAAACTGACTTCTCTGTGATGGTTTGTTATCTGCCTGACTTATCACGTTACTAAAGAAAAGAATCTGTTATGCTTCTCTCTGGGGTCTTAGTGGCTCAGGAAATGTTTAGCTGGACTGTGGATTCCTTCAAGCGTATGGTTTTAGGAAATGACATGAAATTGGGTGTAACCTCACATATCTGTAATTACAGCATTCAGGGAGGTGGAGCAGGCGAATTCCAATTTCAAGTTCACCTGGGCAACTTAGTGAAACCTGGTTTCAAAATTTACAAAAAAAAATCAAAAAAGAGACGGAGATGTACCTCAGAGTTAGAACACCCCTGGGCTTAAGCCCCAGTCCAGAGAGAGAGAGAGAGAGAGAGAGAGAGAGAGAGAGAGAGAGAGAGAGAGAGAGAGGGACAAAACAAGAACAAGAAATTTTTTGGAAGACTAGAGAAGAAATAGAAAAGGAAAAAAGAAGGAGTTGATATTTACCGAAGTGCCTTCATATGAGGCATCCTGTGTCTCTTGTCACTATGACCGGCCTGGTGGGTATCCACATATCTTCCTTTGCGATGTATAAAATGATTTACTCAGAGTTCATCTGTGCATTGGTTGAGCACATTTTAACTGAGAGTCAATAAAACACAGTTCCTGGGCCTGCATAGAGAAACTAGGGAGACAGACCAGTAATGCGGCACCCGGGGCAGGTGTGGGGTGCCCTGATTCAGTTAGGTGTCGTCACTTAAAGCCCTCCGAGACTGGAGTAGTGTGCTTGGCACAGCTGGGCATTGTGCTCCTGTCAGACGTGTTCTCTCTCAGTCCTCATAGCTCTAGGAAGCAGTTTGATGATTTCCTCCACTTTGTCAGGTGAGGAATCTGGGGCCTGGAGGAAGTTATGTCACTCTCTCCTTATTATCTTCCTTATCCTCTTGCTAGCAATGGCAGAGGCAAGATTAGGCTCCAAGCTGTGCGGCTTCAAAGCTGCTGGGTGCAGTTGGTAGCACTGGCAGAAATGAGGCTTGGGGTGTGGGACAGGGTGGGCTACTAAGGGACTTTGTGCTTCCTCCTGGCATCAGCGGGGAGGAAGGCTGGGGAATGAAGTTGGAGAAGGTGGCGCTGGCTTCAGGGCACGCTGTCAGGGCACACTGCAGGGGAGGTAGGCGGTTCACCTCGCCAGTGAGCAGTGGAGTCAGAGTTAGAGCAGGTCTCCTCGAATCCAGCCTCACACCCTTCCACACTAGTTCCTCTTCTGCACGCAGGCGTCCCCTAAGGTTCCATGCTTTGAGCTCCAGTGCTGTTGCTGCAGGGTGAGGAGGGGTACTCTGGCTCCGTTTAGCTTTGTGGGGCACTTTGCTCCCTGGGTCTGGCCTCTGCTGTTTTACGCGCGGGCTCTACTTGCTTTGGTGCTTTCCTCATTACTTGTGGTGTGGAGAGATGGGTGAGTTGATTGTAACTGCTTGTTTCCTTTCTTTGCTCATTTATCTGGCTTTTTCCTCAAAGACAGTGTTTTAGTCAGCCTGCTGCATTATGACCAAACGGTAGTGAGGACAGGGCCCCTTTTCTTTCCTCTTTTTGCTGCCTATCAGAGCAGCTGCCCCTGGCTGAGAAGGTGAAGGTGAAGGAGCGAGGGAGTGAGGCTGTGGTGCTGGGTTTTCTGGCGAGAAGGAGGGTGGCCCCAGGGAGGGGTGAGAGAGAAGCAGGTGTGTAGGGCTGGGAGGGACCCTTACACTCTGTGTGCTTCTGCCGCACAGCCTGATAGCTCACGAGAGATTTCAGTGTTTTCCTTAGCACTCAAGACCCAAGCGTGGGAGTTTCTTTTCTCCCAAGGTTTGCTCACAATATGATGCGGTTCTTTTTTGTTTTTTACTGTTTTTAATTGTAAAGAAAAGCAAAAAGCCTACTTTACAAGCAACTATTTGAATTCCTTTTTTTCATCTTTACTTTTAGGATCCAGAACATCCAAACAAGGATTACATACTTAACTTTGAGATTCGGTCCCTAAGAGATAGTCGAGCCTTGATTGAGAAGGTTGGGATTGAAGATGCATCTCAATTCATAGAGGACAATCCACACCCCAGACTTTGGTATAAAAACCCTCTTGACTTCCCCAAATGCCCGATTATTGCTTGTGAAGTTCCAGCTCTGTCGTCCTGGCTCCCACACTGACTTTCTGAGGGGAATGTGCTTGCATTCTTTTCTAATTCTTAAAATATGGAAATTCATTTTAGGTTTGAGAGTTCTCATTATAAGCACAACCTTATATGAAAACATACTGATGTGTGCAAAAATACTATGATTTACTAGAAACACTAAGCATAATAAGTCTGATTCAAGACTAGTTTATCAGTGATTTACAAAACCTTATTTTTTTTTTTTTTCTAAATAAAGGCGCCTGCTAGCTGAAGCAGCTCTTCAGAAACTGGACTTGTGCACTGCAGAGCAAGCATTTGTGCGCTGCAAAGATTACCAAGGCATCAAGTTCGTGAAGCGCCTGGGCAATCTTCAGAGTGAGGCCATGAAACAGGCTGAAGTTGTGGCGTATTTCGGCAGGTTTGAAGAGGCGGAAAGAATGTATCTTGATATGGACAGAAGGTAAGTTAGGAAAGCGCAGCATCTGTCCTGCCACCAGTTCAGATGGGAAGGTTCACCTAAGATATGGATGCCTGGTGGAGACCCCAAGCCATGGGAACATCTGACAGGCCTTCGATAGTGGCTCAGCTGCTCAGCAGCAGTCCATCTCTCTCTCGCTGCACATGCCCACAGCAATCCAGATGGACAGTCCTGCTGGCTCAGGATAGCGTGCCTGGACATCACCCCCATCGTCCCAGCATGATGTAAAGAAGTATTTTATTTAAGTCATTATTTTGCTAGATAAGTTGGAACATGAAATCAAAAGACAGGAAGTTGTTTTCCTGTTCTGGTGTCTCTGTGTTGCCATAATATAGTACCTGAGCCTGTGTAATTTATGAAGAATAGTTTATTTTTCACAGTTTTGGAGTCTGGGAAATCTAAGATCGAAGGCCACAAAAACCAGGTACAGTTTCTGATGAGAGGTCTGTTTATGTTTCCAAGATGGTGTTTTGAATTCTTTTTTTTTTTTTTTGGTTTTTCTCCGGTACCGGGAACCGAACTCACGACCTTGCGCTTGCCAGGCAGGCGCTTTTGCCGCTGAGCTAAATCCCCAGCCCCGGTGTTTTGAATTCTGCACCTTCACATGGCAGAAAGCAGAAGGGCAAAAAGGGCTGTACATTCTCTGGTGGTCTCTCTTATATAAAGGTTTTTGAGACAGGATCTTTCTTGGGGTTGTTATTTTTAAGTAGGGGGGTAGTGTTTTGCTGTGCAGTGCAGGCTGGCCTTGAACTCAATATGCAGCCCAGGCTGGCCTTGAACTCACAATGATCCCCCTGCCTCAGCCTCCCGAGTGCTGGGATTACAGGCGTGTGCCACTATGCCCAGCAAGATTGGGTCATGCTGTATGTTCCTGGCTGAAGCTCACTATGTAGCCCTGGCTGGCCTTGAAGTCCTCCTGCCTCAGTCTGCTGAGTGCTGGGATGAAGGCATGTACCACCAGACACAGTTAAACATGAATTTTGGAAGGGACACACTGCTACCTGGCTGGGACTAAGTTTCTAAAGAGTTTGAAGTTACCTTGTCTGTCTGTATTCTGGCTACCTAGAACAATACCTAGCACATAATAGGCACTTGATAAATATTTGTTGAACGGGTGAACAAATGATTGGATGCCATTATTTGTAGGGACCTTGCCATTGGGCTCCGGCTGAAGTTGGTGGATTGGTTTAGAGTACTCCATCTCCTGAAAACTGGATCTGGTGATGCAGACGACAGTCTCCTCGAGCAAGCACACAATGCCATTGGAGACTACTTCGCTGACCGCCAGAAGTGGTACAGAGCTGCTCTCCATGCCCCATCTACTTCCTCAGGGTGTCTGAACATTTTCCTAGGATGTGACACTGGGGGGATGGAGCCATCCTCCTCAGTCCTAAAGTTCACATAGCTCTGCTCTCACATTGGAGAGCAAGATCCTTGAAATTGTAGGATAAGCACTGTAAAACTTGGGAGTTTCAAACATAAAAGTTGCTTTAGATCTGGGCAGCTTTTGACTGTTTGAGATTACAATATATAGTTCTGTATTATTTGATTTGTTTATGACCAAAGTAAAAGAATATATTTGTTTATTCTGTTATTAGAGGCCATTTTCAGAAGTTACTGCTTTTAGTCTGAAATTTGCAGTTTGATCAGTACACTTACATATGTCAGTGGGAGTAGTACTGTGAATGTATTTGATTAAAACAATAGCTCATAAGAATATTCAAAGTCTGTTACAATTAGAATGTGCTATGTAGTTTTTTTTCTTTTTGTCTTTTTAAGTCAGGGTCTCACTATGCAGTTCAGGCTGCTGTGAGCTCACTTTGTAGCCCAGGCTGGTCTCAAACTTGCAACGATCCTTCTGCCTCAGTCTCCCAAGTGCTAGGATTACAGCCGTGCGCCACCACGCCTGGCTGTGTGCTATGTAATTTTAAAGATTTTTTTCCAATTTAATGGTACTGTATAATTGAAAAATGATGAAATAAGTAATATAAATAATAATTATTATAGTCATCATTATGATTTATGATTATGGTTATAATTATTACTATCTGGGGATTGAACTCAGGGCTTTACACACACTGGATAACTGGTCTACTAGTGAGCTATACTCCCACTTGGTACTAATAATTCAAATGAAGGAACTTTTTTGATGCAAGTACTTTATCAGAGATTCATTTTAGCTTTAAAAGTTTTTCTTTTTCTCTTTCTGTAGGTTGAATGCTGTACAATATTATGTACAAGGCCGTAACCAGGAACGCTTAGCTGAATGCTATTATATGTTAGAAGATTATGAGGGATTAGAGAATCTTGCCAGTTCACTGCCAGAAAACCACAAGTTGCTTCCAGTAGGTGTTGCACATTTTGGTTTTTGAAGTTGTTAGGTTACTTTATAAAAATTTTTTTTATATTATATCGGGAAATGACCTTAGGACTAGTCTAAAAAAATCAAGCTCTATTCACTTGAATGTTCCTTTCAGCATCTTGTAAGTAACTGTTGAATATTGTTAATGAGTTACATTTTATTTGTTTCTCTGCTGTGTAAATCACTGAGCTGTAATGATACTTGTAGAGTTGGCAGAACTCAAATGTAGGGTTGGGACACAGTGCACTTGTGAGTTGCACCTCAAAAATTGTGTCTGTGAGTTAACAGGTAAGTATACAATTCCGATCATTCAGTGTTCTTACTGTGAACTAGGGTAGGTATCCTTGAAGTAATTGCATTTTTACTCACTGCTATTGCAACACTGGTGTTATCTTGACCATGAAAGAAATTGAAGTTACTTAGAACTGTGAGTGTGGGAAATAGTATCAGTGATGGCGAATCTTTTAGAGCTTTCAGTGATAACAGACAGCCGCCAGCAGTACACAGGCCGTAGCTTCACCACCACTGATATAGCCTATGTTAGTGTTGTCTTTTAGGTGTGTTTGATGATGCAGGAAAAATTTTGCAGTCCGGGATCCAGAACAGTAATATTACTGAGTAAATAGTAAATAATTTTAACAGTAAAGATAACTAAGTAACTAAAGTAGTAAAGTTAGTACTATAAATTTAAGTTTTAGAGAAATTTCTAATAATGTGAGAAGATGCACAAATAGTTACATGAGAAGTGCACGGCACCAAACTGTATAGTATGACGGGACATACACAAACATGCACGTACATGTGTATGCATAGGACAAAGAAGTTAGAAAGTCACGTGGAATATTTAGAGAGGTCTCTTTGGGTTATTGAGAGTATGAGTAACTTTATTTTTTCATGCTTTGTAGTTTTTTTACTATTAAAATGTATTACTTTATAATCAGAAAAAATCATTTTTGAAAAGGTAGTTGGACACAAAATGTGCGTTTATATTTCCAAATATATTTTGGAAGGAGACAGGTAAGGAGACAAAAACTGGATAATGGCCTGTGCCAAAAGATACAAAAGATTGATTTTCTGAAATTGGAGAGGGCAGCCACCAAATAGGAAAGATGGGTGGCGTGAAGTGGTTCTCCCGCGTGCGCCGCCCCCAGGGCTGCTCTGCTGTGAGTCTCAATGGATGCTAAGGGTATTGCTGGTTTTATTTTGGTTTGCTTTGAGATGGGAGTTTTGCCTTGTTGCCCAGGCTGATCTCAAACTCGTAGACTTAAGTGATCCTCCCTCTTCAGCTTTGTTGCTAGCTGTGACCACAGACACACAGGCACAAAGACATGGGCTTTTCTTTACAGAAGTATTTGGAAACTCTGGGAAGGGGCTGTGCTGATGAGTGACACTGAGCACACTGCCAGTACCTCAGGGTCGTTTTTGTACCCACGCTCATGGACTGGTTCTGGAGCTTGGTGTTGCTTGCCCTCGCTGCTGTCCTGAGAGAAGAAAGGAGTTCAGAGTCTTCAGGGTCTGCCTAGAAATCAGGTCTGCTGCCAAGCCGGTGTACTGCTGGCTTTGTGGAAGGTGGTGCCTTAGCATCTGTTCTGATTTGTAGCCCCTGCTTCTGTCTGTTTAAAAGAAAGCCACTGTAACCACCAGCCAGTTTAACACTCCTTTGTCCCTGGGGCGCTTTCTAAGTTAAAATATAAATGATTTCCTTGGCCTGTGAAATCTGATAGGACTGTTTTATCCCCACAGGAAATAGCACAGATGTTTGTGAGAGTTGGAATGTGTGAACCAGCAGTGACTGCCTTTCTGAAATGTAACCAACCAAAAGCAGCTGTAGATACCTGTGTACATCTCAACCAAGTAAGGAATTGGAATTTATTGTCTGTGGAGTCTGTTGCCTTAGGAATTTATAAGTCAGTGCAAAATTGTAGTCACCAATCGTGGTCCTGTATCTCCCCTGGAAGGGTGGGAGGGCTTGAAGGGAGCTTCGTGAAAGGAGCCAGCCAGGTACTTGCACTTGGAGCTTGAGCGCTGAGCAAGGCTTGGAGTTTGTGCTCAGCCCTTGGATTGCTGCTAGGGTGGGGGATGTGACCCACTCCAAACCAGCTCTGTCAGGGAACATGAGCTAACCTGTGTTTTTGGTCTGGCAAGTTTCTGTCTGGAAGTCATTTCATAATTTTCTGTATTGCATTAGGGCTGGGTTTTATTTCCAAAGAAGGACCCATTAAGCTTGCCATTGCCTGAGGGAGGAATTCAGTTCCTTTATCAATATTTATTTTGGCAAGTCTGTTTTCCTTCTCCTGTATAGAAAATATGTATTTGATATTTTTAGGAGCTAAAGTTTAACTGAAGTTAAAGTGGGAATTATTGTAGAAACTGCTATCAGTGTTTTTAAAAATATTTTCCTTAAAGTATTTTATAATGCTTCATTTATCTTATAAAAATCATTTTTTAAATGTTAAACCAGATAGTATTTTCTTAGTCAAAATTGCATATTTTGTTTTATAAAAAAAAATGAAAAAGTAAATCTTTTTCTGGCTCATAGTATGGACAAAAATAGAATTACAAGATTAATGTGGTTGTAAACTTTGAAACTTTCTTTTTCAAATGCACTTGTTAAACCAGTCTTAGATCATTTAATCATCTGGCACATGTTTAGCTTATAGAATTTATGATTGCTCTGATTTTAAGTGATTTTAAAAAAATACCAGTTTTCTATTTTAAAGCACTGTATTGTTACCTGTTATAAATTTAAGGTCTTATTGTGTGAATTTTATGACATGTTAGTGTGAATACTTAGGTGAGTGAATGATAGGTTTTTTTCTCCTAGTGGAACAAAGCTGTTGAATTGGCTAAAAGTCATAGTATGAAAGAAATTGGATCGCTGTTAGCTAGGTATGCATCTCATTTACTGGAGAAGAATAAGACTCTTGATGCTGTAGAACTCTATCGGAAAGCCAGTTACTTTTTTGATGCTGCTAAACTGATGTTTAAGGTAATGTAGTAATCTTGGTGAGTATCTTTTTTTGTAATTATAATTTTTTTTTTTCATATATATGTTAGTTCTAAGCAGATTTTTCATTTTCTTTGGAAACATGTTTACTGTAGCAAAACCCTCTGGCTTTATTACTGCTATTAACATGTTATTTTGATATTACTTTTACTACCCAGGCTATTTATTAGCAATTTATTGACAACTAAACAATTATAAATTTGGCATTGAAATTAGTAAAAAATTAAAAAATTTGCTGGGATCACCAAGTACAAGTTTCCTTAACTGGGAATTAAATCTTTTTGATAATACAGTTCTGTACTGTACATATTTTTGAATATTACATGTTTTATAATACCATTTGGAAAGAATATAACAAGTACCATATTAATCTATGCACAACTTGTATTTTGTTATATCATTTAGAGTATCAAATTCCAGTTAATTTTGGAAATGATTATGTTTGTACAAATATAGATTTAGAAATATCTTCCTAAATTTTTTAATTATTGAAGATCGCCGATGAAGAGGCAAAAAAAAGAACTAAACCATTGCGTGTCAAGAAACTGTACGTGCTCGCGGCCTTGCTGGTGGAGCAGTACCACGGACAGGTGAAGAGCAGCCAGCGGGGGAAGGCCAGAGGGCAGAGCTCGGAGGTGAGGGGCAGGGAACAGCGGGAATCATGCGGGTGTGTGAAAGCCAAACATGTCACATTTCTCTTTACAGACACTTTAATTTGCATGTCTGCATTAATTTCTTTATATGATAGAGAAGAAATGACTGAGGAGTAGTGTTCAAACTTAGAAATTTCTTCTTAGAAATAATGGAAATTATTTTTAATAAAAGACTAATAGATAGTCTTTGCTTTAAAATTTTCATTTGTTAAAATTTTTACATACCTGGTAAATCTTTCTTTCTAATCAGAGGATTTTGAAAACTTCATGGGAATTTGTGTTAGCCTATAGAAGTGGAGGGTACCTAAGAATATGTGTATTACTTTACGATGTAAACAGATCTCAAGAGTACCTTAAAGTTTAATCAGTTCTGTTTAAAACTTGATTGTAACAGTGGACCAAAATAAGAATTATAATATCTGTCATGACAGTTTCATAATGATGAAGTCTGCTTATTTAGATACATTAATATGTTAGAGTTTCAGAAGCCACCTCATGGTACCAGCCGTGGCAGTGTGGCAGGTGATACTGTATGTGTTTGAGCTGATAGAAAGCATGCGTTGGCTTTTCTCTTAGGCCACTTCGGCTTTGGCTGGTTTGCTGGAAGAGGAAGTTCTGTCTACAACTAGCCGGTTCACAGACAATGCTTGGAGAGGGGCCGAGGCGTATCACTTCTTTATCCTCGCACAGAGGCAGCTGTATGAAGGCTATGTTGACACCGCGTTGAAAACAGGTGGGTGTGTCACCGAGTGTGTACAGCTTGTGTGGAAGTCTTCAATTTGCTTTTATATTAAGTTCAGTACCTTTATCCCTATGAATTTATTTTTACATGTTTAAAATTATGCTGTGTATAATTTTTGTACATCCCCCTTTTGAAATTTTTAAAAACTCTTTTTAGTATGTAGCATTACATTTAATTTACAGAAATACCAGAAATTTGACATCTTGAGGCATGGTGGCCCATGCCTGTAATCCCAGCACTTGTGAGGCTGAGGCAGGAGGATCATTATCTCTGTGAGTTCAAGGCCAGCGTGGGCTACAAAGTGAGCTCAAGACCAGCCTGAACTGTATAGTGAAACCCTGTCTCAAAAAGACACACACAATAAAAGTTTGACATAAGCAAAAATAGGCATAAAACATTCAGGTGCTCTCCATCTAAAGTTGAACATGTACTGGCCCAGTCTATATCCTTCTGGAAAGCTGTATCTAAATCTATATTTACTTCAAAGTTGTGAAAATTTTTTTCAAAATATAATGGCATAATTTTGTGTGCTTAAAAAAATTACGTTTTCATATTGTGTACATTTCTATAGTATTTGCCTTATTTTTTTATAAAAATAATTCTTATAATTTGAATCAAACCAAGAATATAAAGAAAAAGATAAATTCATCTAACAATTTTTAAAATAATCTTATAACTCAGATATAATCATTGCTTGCCTTTGCGTAAACTTCCTTTTAGATGTTTTTCCATGCTTGAGTTTACTTTTTCCTTTGTATGTTGTAATTATCCTCTCCCATAGGTAAACATAGATCTGTGTCATTTTTAATGTGTATAATACTCCATGATCTTTATGTACTATAATTTTATAGATTATTTACATACAGTATCCGGATCTAGATATCTTCTTGATTAACTATATTTTAGAGCTTAAATATATCAACTCCAGAGAACATCATTAGGAGATATATGTACAGCTGCAGCAGATGAGTGCCTGACATGTTACTGTACCTTCCGCATGGCTCTGCAATGGTCTCCCCTGCCTCCCACTCACGCTGTGGGCAACAGTGGAGCCCTCTCTGCCGCTCGGGTTGTCACTAAGTGTCCATCACACTTGAGCCCTTCTAGACCTCGATCTATGTTCTCATGGAAGGATTATTTTTAAAAACTCTTTCAGATAAATTCTTGTAATTGAATGTTTGTAGAATTCTATAAGGGTGATTTTTTGTTGTTGTTTGTATGAGATCTTTGGAGATTATATATAATCTCTTTTATATATATTGATTTCCCCCAGCATTTATAAATTATCATTACTTAGCCTTTCAGGGTCTTTTTTATGTAAAGTATGTATAATGGTATCTTCCACACAGAACTGTTTTAATGATTGAGAAGTTCTTGAAAAGAAAATTCACTTATAATGGTGCTGGGATTTGTGAGCTTTTAGTAACTTGTAGCTGTGATAAGGATATTGGTAGTGTTTTAATATGTCACATCTGGCAGTCTTTTCTTTTGTGTTTTTCACTTAGGAGTCATGTGTAAGAAGTCTTTCACTTCAAGTTTATTACATATTGTATTTTATAATAAGTTCTTTTGTTATCCTAAAGCCACTTATTAAAAATATATTCTTCCTTTACAGATTTGAAATTCTACCAGAAAACTTAATTTATATACATGCTTAATCCATCCTAGATAGTTGTTTTCTGTTCATATATTTCTGTGCTGGTATTTCCATCTTATTTACTTTTATATATAACATCTGGGACTTAAGCTCTCTATTTCTCTCCTTTTTGAAATAGATTTTTGGGTATTTTTGTGTATTTGTTCATCCAGATCAACTTAATCTTTTAGAGAGTAGGAGCCCACTGGGTTAAAATTACATTAACTTAATATATTAATATTTGGATCCTTGGTATATTTATGAGTTTTCTTATCTAGAAACATCAATTTTTAAAACCTATTTGTGAGCTGGGTGGGGTGGTGTGCGCCTGTAATCCTAGTTCTTGGGAGGTGGAGGCAGGAGGATCTCTGTGAATTTGAGGCCAGCCTGGGCTAGAAAGTGAGTTCAGGGCCAGTCTTAACTGCATAGTGAGACCCTGACTCAAAAAGACAAGAACAAAAGAAAATAAAAATACTAACACCTATTCGTGTATTATTTGTCTAATGAGTCATAGTTTTCTTCTTATATGCTCTAGACATTTCTTTTGCAGTCTATTCCTATTAGTGTTTCATTGACAGTGGATCTATATAAGTTTTTCTAATTGTTGACGTATTGTATAAAAGAATTTTATTTTTATAACTGACCTTCATTTAATTTTAACCAGTTAATATATAAATAAACTTTATACAGTTTCTAGACTTACATTGAAAGAAAACTTAGACCTTAGAGATTCTTCACCAAGGGGTTGAAGATATCCATATGCTTCAGATTTTTTTGTCTTTCAGTGATAAAATTATCTGAGCCAATATATGCCCTATAAAGTATTCCCTGTGAATATGTTACATTTCAGGTATAAAATTAGACAGTTGTATTTATTGTAACAATATGTTTTTGTAAATATCTTCCGCTGAACTTTTCAGCACTTGACCTTTTGAACCACTTTATAGGAATCTAATTATAAAATACTGATTATATTATTTTACTTATTTTATGAAAATTCCAATATACCATGAAATGATATTAAGACTGCAAGGTCTAAAGAAGAAAAAGAAACAAATTAATTATAAATCTGGTATTAATTCTGCAGTATATTTTTAATTTTTTAATTTAATTTTTTTTATAAGACAGGGTCTCACTATGCAGTACAGGCAGGCTTTGAGCTCACTATGTAGCTCAGGGTGGCCTTGAACTCACAGTGATCCCCCGTCTCAGCCTCCCGAGTGCTAGGATTACAGGCATGTGCCACCACGCTGGGCCTGCATTACATTTTTAAAGAAAGATAGCATCTCAGGTGTAGAAAAAATGCCAAAGTATAGCAGCTACCAAAATAAATGGTATGAACTGGCAATTTAGAGGCTAATTTTCATGTCTTTTTTCTTAAAGATGTGTATGTATTATTCATTAAGACAAACAAGCATTATTCAATCAAAGGAACACAAAGAGTAAACATATGATTTCATTTTGCTTTGCTTTTTTGCAAAAAGAAATATACTGAGAATTTTTACTAACAATATAATATTAAATTTTCTGGAATGCCACTGAAACTTCTTTTTTGGGGGCAGGTACCAAGAATTGAATTCAACCTTGTGCTTACCAGGCAGGCACTGTGTCACTGAACTATATCCTGGAGCCCCTGAAATTTCTAAGTGGAATAAAAAATGCATGTTTCAACACCAGAAACTTTTGTCTGTGTGTATCTTTTTAAATTGGCTTGACAACGTGCATCATTTAGTGGTGGATTTTTAAATTTTTTAATTACTTTAAAATTTTGTGGTACTGGGCATTGAACTCAGGACTTTGTACATGGGAGGCCATCACTCTGCCACTGAACTACTCCCACAGTCCTTTTTATTTTCGTTTGAGACCAAGTCTCGCTAACTCGCCCAGGTTCTCCTTGCATTTGTAACCCTCCTGCCACAGACTCCTGAGTAGGTGGGATTGCAGGAGTGTACCACTGGTCCTGGCTTAGTGGGGCTTACTTTTATAGGACCTGAGCTGTTTTTTGGCTTCACAGAACCTGGAAATCACATATCCTACTACATATCCTACTAGTGCACCTGTCTCTCAGCTGTTTTTTCTTTGTTTGTTAAAGTTCATGGATGTTAAACTAGAACACAATACATAACCTTTGCTGGGAGTGTTCATGATCATTTTCTAAAACCTCCATTGTCCTCTTTCATAGCTCTTCACCTGCGAGACTATGAAGACGTTATTCCTGCAGTTGAGATCTACTCTCTGTTGGCACTGTGTGCGTGTGCCAGTAGAGCCTTTGGCACTTGTTCAAAAGCTTTTATTAAACTGGAATCCTTAGAGACCCTGAGTTCAGAACAGAAACAGCAATATGAAGATCTTGCTCTAGAAATCTTTACCAAGCATGCTCCAAAAGATACCAGGAAATCTGAATTGGACAACCTCCTTGAAGGGTAGGCTAACTATAATCAGTAAACGTCATTGTTCCTTTTTAGAAGCTTGGATTTCTATATGTTTAATGTGTAATTCGGTAATTAAAGCATTGAATTTTGAATTAACTGACCTTAACAGTACACTGTATTTATATTAAAGTTTATTAGTGCTTTATTTTTCATTGTAAGTGAAGTTTTTATTTGAAAAATACATTTTGAAATAAAGAGTATTTTATTTGGTTTATCTTGAAGTATTTTTCATCCTTCAGGTTTTAATTATATTAAATACATTAAATGAGATTGCGTAGAGATTTTAGAATGTAATCAGGTGTTTTGTGCTCATTTTTACAGTGGAGAAGGGAAGCTGCCTACGTGTGTGGCCACGGGAAGCCCCATCACTGAGTACCAGTTCTGGATGTGCAGCGTGTGCAAGCACTGCGTGCATGCTCAGGAGATCGGCAGCTACGCCTTCTGCCCCCTGTGCCACAGCGCAGTGGGATAAGCAGAGGCGCATATGGATAATTGTAAAAGAGACATAGTGTGTAGAATTATATATGTAGTGAGGTTGATTTCCATTAGTTTTATACGAAAATCAGCTTCATTATTTTATAGTTGTATTTTTGCACAATATATATATATATAGATAGATAGTAGGTTAATTGTTGCACAGAAATACAATGATGAATTAAAGAGGCTCACTAATGTAAAACTTAGGAAGTTGATCTCATTTTCTATCTAGCAATCCTTTGTATATTTTATGATTGGTTATATAACACTGGAAATATTCAAATAAATATTTTTCTACAATGTCAACGTTGCTAATTCATTATAAAATCTCAGGGAGGTACATAGGGGATGGATGAAGCTTGTAAGTGAGCAAAGTTGAGTTTGGGGAATTAACACTAATCCTGTATTATAAGGAAATGAACTCTTTTGGCTGTATTTACTTAAAACCAAGGGGCATTATGGTGGGTAAAGAACACCCAAATCGTATTTTTCTAATGGAAACATGTACCTCAGCATAATGGTAGCTGGCTGTGCATCTCAGTAGCTGCACTGGGGGGCTACAGGGAGCAATCTTTGTGTTCATCCACTTGATCTGACAAATGGCAAGGTGGATGCATGGGTGTTAAAGTGTAGATGGGTGAGTTTTACCCACGTTATTTGCCATATTACATTTTTGTGTATATAATTTGTTTTGTTACATGTTTTCTTTTGCTTTTCCTTATAGAATTAGCCCAATTCAGTACAATACTACATGACAATTCACTTTTACAGCTTTGGGAGGAGGTTAAAAGTGAGTCATCAGGTGGCTCAGCTACTGATGATGACTTGGATCATGTAAGACAAAGAAGTTAGCAAAATATGACAGATAGAGAAGTACAGAATGAAGACCCTAATTCAGACGAGGAAGAAAACAGTAATGTAAGTAAATATTTGTCTGGTCAATATTGTACAAAATGGTCGTGAATACCTGAACTATCCAACCTTAGACCTAGCTCAAAAAATGTTATTACGTTCTTGCCAGGGGTGAAACCTATTGGATGGAATGTCAACACTGTGATTCAATGTTGGAAATTGTTTCTAATGCATGATATGCTACAAGATACTTTGAAATACACTAATAATGAAATACAAGAAAATATTCTACACGCATCAATAGTAATACTCAAAAATATTTATCATGACACCTCACTGAACTAAAAGCCTTCATAGCAGGACTTCATCATTGTAATTGTCAGAACCTAAAGGATTTATGGAGAAGTGGCAGATGTGGCACTTGGAAGGCTAAGGCAGGTGGATCCTATGAGTTCAAGGTTAGTTGGTTGTACATAGTAAGTTCAAGGCTAGCCTGGACTATGTAGCAAGACCCTGTCTAAGAAAACCAAACAACAGTGAAAAAAGATTGATAGCGAATTCTCAACACAAATGAAACCAGAAATACTCACATTTTACCACAAAACAAAAGGCGAAGCAGATGTTGTTGACCAGTTACACAGCAACTATGCAGTCACTTGGAACACAAAGTGTTGGGCTGTGGCTGTGTTTTACATAATTATGTCAAGCAAAGTTTCATAGTTTACAAAGAAAACAAGCACAAAATATCAGAGAAAGTTTTTTAGAGGATTGGGACTGGAATTGATAAATTATCGATTACAGCAGAGGGATAACAGTATGTATCTGCTCAAAGAACTTTGCAAAAGAATTCTGGAGCAGACTTAGGAACAGACAGGTGAAATACCACAAGAACCTCCTAACAAAACAGCAAGACCAGCAAGATGCCAAGTATGTCCTACCAAGAGAAGAACAGCAAAACCAAACACAAGTGCTGTCAGTGTAAGCAAGACTTGTGCATGGAACATGTTGCTGTCATGTGTGAAGACTGCCTCTAGGTATGATAACTGAAGCAAATATTATTTCTGTGGTAGAGTTTTATTTGTATTTTCACTGTAGTTCACACAGGAATATATTTGTGCTGTTATTTTTTGGATTGTATAAGCAGGTAAATAGTTGATGTTAAAAATGTTAATGTACACACATTACATAATTAAAAATTAATATTTTATTGTCCTATATATATTTATATAACTCATAGAATTAAAAATTAATAATTCACCAATAGAAATACTTCTAAAAGAGTGGATGTTGTACCCTCATAATTGGCCTTTCTCTTTTTTTGCCTTTCCTAAAAATTTATCACGATGGCCCTTAAACTAAGCAAGTATTAAATATTTTCTATGCTATATTTTTAAAAATGAGATGGTATTTTAAGATACTTTGTATAATGTGAATTGTTTTTAAATCTGTTGTTTTAGTCTATCCAAGAGAAGCATTTGGCATTCATTGTTATGCTGTTGTATAGAAACCTCAGCTGCACTGACAAGAGCTGACACAGACATGCACATTTTTTAGTGTTTTGAGAGATGCTGTTCATTTACTTCATTTCAGTTCTCTTGTTTTTAGTCCATGTTGCAGTGCATAATGGTGACATCCTTGTTGGGAGCTGGTGCACGGACACAGCACATCTCAGTTCTGTTTTCGTCTCCTTCCCCTCCCCTGTATTCCTCTCCCTGCATCTTTTGATCCCCCTCCCATTTGAGAAAGATCTGTCTCCCTACTTCCTATTATTTATGTTTTATTTTGCTCTTTATTTATATTTTGGGTTTCTCATATAAGAGAAATCATGTGATATACAAACTTGTGTTTCTGATTTATTTCACTTAACATTATGTTCTCAAGATGCACCTAGTTTCCTACCAATGTCTCAACTCTATCCTTCATCACAGAGTAGTACTTCAATGTATGTGTAAATACCACATTTTCTGTCCCCATTCATGTTTCTTGACATATAGGCTGCTTCCAAGATTTAGCTATTATGAACTGTGTTGCTATAATAAACATGGATGTGCATGTATCCACTGTAATATGATGTCTTTAACTCTTGGGAAGATACCTAGATGGGGAATAACTAGGTCAAATGGAATTTCTATTTTTTTTTTTTGTTTTTTTTGAGAAAGTTCCCTGCTGTTTTCCATAGTGGTTGTACTAATTTACATTCCCCTTAACAATGTAGAAGGGTTTCTTTTTTTCCATAGCCTTGCCAGAATTTATTATTTGATTTCTTGATGAAGACCATTCTTTCTGGGGTAAGGTGGAATCTCAGTGTTGTTTGAATTTGCATTTTTCTAATGGCCAGTGATATTGAACATTTCTTCATGTATTTATTGGCCATTTTTACTTCTGAGAAGTACTGATTTGTCTCACTTGCCCATTTTTAAATTGTGTCTTGTCTTTCTGGGGGTCTAATTTTTAAAAAATTCTTTCTATTCTAGATGTTAGTCCTCTATGTGAGGAATAGCTGGCAAAAATTTTTTTCCCTTTGGTAGATTGTCTCTTCACTCTATTAGTTATTTCTTTTGCTGTACTGAAGCTGTTTTTAAAAAATATGATCTCACTTTTTGTTTATTGGTACTATTTTCTATGCAACTGGGGTTCTGTTAAGAAAGTCCTTGCCTATAGCTATGACTTCAAGAGTTTTACCTGTCAGATCTTTTGGCAAATTATTTCTGTTTCAGCATTTAGATCTTTGATCCATTTTGATTTCAGTTTAGTGCATGGGGAAAGATCTGGGTGTAGACTCAGTCTTTTGCATGTGGATAGTTAGGTTTCCCAGCACCATTTATTGAAGAGGTTATCCTTCCTCTGGTGTGTGTTTTTGTCTCCTTTGTTCAAGATCCAATAGTTGAATGTGCACAGGGTTGTTTTTGGACCCTGTATTCTGTTTCATTGATCTATCTATCTGTTTTTGTGCCAGTACTGTGCTATTTTTATCACTGTAGCTTTGTAATGTAACTTCAAACCTAGGATTGTGATGCCTTCTGCTTTACTATTGCTACCCAGGATTGTTTTTTATATCCTTGGGCTTTTCTGCTTGCAACAGAAATTTTAGGATTGTTTTCTTCAGTTCTGTAAAGAATGCTGTTGGTATTTTGATTGGGATTGAGTTAATGCAACATATCAGTTTTGGAAGTGTAGCCATTTGACTATATTGATTCTTGCTGTCCAGGAACATGAAATATTTTCTGATGTCCTCTTTGATCTCCTTTCCCAGAGTACTGTAGTTTTTGTTGTGAGGTCTTTCACCTTCTTTAGTTAGGTTAGTTGCTAAGTATTTAATTTTTCTCAGTGCTATTATGAATAGTAATTTTTTCCTAATTTATTTTTCAAAGTCACTATAGGAATGTTGATTTTTGTACCCTGCCCTGCTGAGTTTGATTATCAGTTCTAGAAGTTTTTTGATTACTTTTCTTGGGTGTTCTATATAAAAGATCATATTGTCTGTAAATTGTAATTTGACTTCTTCCTTTCCTATACGTATCCCTTTTATTTCTTTGTTTTGTCTAATTGCTCCGGCCAATATTTTGAATACCATTTTGAACAGGAGTGGTATTGTGGTTTGTGTTAGATGTTCCCCCAAAGCCTCATGCAGTCATAGAGGTTTTTTTGGAGGTGGCTCAATCTAGGGACTGTGATTTATTTGCAGTGCAATGCTGGGATTAAGAGTGCTGGGATTAAGGGTGAGTAATTGCTGGATCAGTCCACTGACTCGGTTGGCACCACCCTAATCCCAGCAGTCTGGATAAAATAAAAGGGGAAGAAAGAGGTTTATTTCCCCCTCTTTGCTCTCTGTTTCTCATTGCTTTGCTGTCTTCTGCCACCATGAACTGTTGCCCCTCTGCCTTGGAGCCAGCCAATTATAGACTGAAACCCTACAAAACGAGCTAAATAAACCTTTCCTCCTTTGACTTTGGGTGTCAGGTATTTTATCCAAGCATCGAGCAAAAGTAACTAAGACAGAATTTGAAGTGGAGTTTTTGCCATTACTGTACCTGACCATGTGGCTCAGGAGCCTTGGAAGTGGCTAATGGGACAAGTTTGGAAAGGTCTGGTGATGCTGGCTGAAAAAAGCAGTCCTGGAAAGCCTTAGGCTGTACTTGATGGGAGGTTCTGCTCAGAGCTGAGAAGACCAGAATGCTGATAGAAATGCCACCAGTAAAGACCAGGGTCAGGAGTTTCCTGCTGGGAAGGACTACATTGGCAGTTGGACTCCAGATGATATATATTATGCTTTGGCAGAAAGTTTGTCTGCATTTTTCTCAGTTCCAGGAACTTTGCTTAAGACTAAGATTAAAGGTTTTGGACTAACTAATCTTGCAGAAAAAATTTAAGACAAGTAAAATGTTGAGGCAGTGGCATGACTACTGTTGGGGGCTTTTAGCCAGATCTATGTGGTGAATCAAGAATAAAGATCCCAGCAGAATGATTTAAAACATTTTGAGTTTGGCCAGAAAGGAAGCACCAGTGAATCCAGGGACTGCAAAGATGGAACAGAGGAGAACATGGTAGATGAGTAGGAACAGGAGAATAGAAAAAGTAGCTTGAAGACATCACACAAAACAGCAGGACTCCAGCCTTTGCAGCCTCAAAATTGCAAAAGCAAAAGACTGCTTTGATAAGAGAGCCCCAGGGCACCATATTCCAGAATGGCAGTGGCCTCAGGAAGTTTTTCGTCAGGATTTGGTTCATAGGCACTCAACTCCTACATCCAAGAAAGAAGGAGCCCTGGCTACTGCTCCAGCTGGCGGCGGACCTTGGCATTGTGCATCTACTGGTTATAGGTGCATGCAGAATGCAAGGGTTGTGGGGTCAGGAAGGCTTCCACCTAGATTTCAGAAGGCCTAGAAAGGCAGCCAGTGTGCCTCTGAGCAGGCAATGTGTGAAGCTGTGAGTGTGAAGCTGAAGGTGCAGTGGAGACCCCAAAGGTTGGAGAAGCTGGAAATGTGGATCATCTGAGGAAAACTGCAAAGAGGGAGCAGAACCAGTCCAAGAGAAAAGCCATGGGAGCTATAAATACCAGCAGTGCCATAAGGTTGGAGCCACTTTGGAGTGGCTAAGCCCTTTGGAGTTCACACCTTCCCACAGATTGCCTTAGATGCTGAATGTAGAACTATGGGAATTAATGTTTGCCTTGCTGGGTTTTGGACTTGCTTTGATCCCATTCCGTTGTATCCTTCTATTTGTACCTTTTGCAATGGGGATGTTTATCTTGTGTCTTTGTATGTTGGAAATGTTTAACTTTCTTTTTGTCTGTATGGGGAATCACATCAGAGCTTGCCTTAGATCCCAGAGTACACTGGACTTGGACTTTTCATCAATGCAGAAAATGTTAGTATTTTGGCAACTCCTAAAGGGATGCACACGAGTCTTTAGGGGACCAAGGGCAGAATGTTATAGCTTGTGGCTAGGTGTACCCCCAAAGTCTCATACAGTTATGGTGAGGTGGGGGGCTTTTCAGAGGTGGCTGGATCTAGAGTGTGTGATGCTGGGATTAAGAGTGTATAATTACAAAATTAGTTCACTGATTGGTTTGGCACCCACCCTAATCCAGTTAGCCTAGATAGAGTGCAAAAGGGGTAGAAGGAAGCTGCTATTGTTGCCTGTGGCTTGCCTGCTTTTGCTGTCTTCTACTTGCCATGAACTGTTTCTCCTCTGAGATGCCCCTGTGCTGTGCCACCCTAACTTGGAGCCAACCAACTATGAACTGAAGCCTCTACCAACTGTGAACTAAATAACCTTTCCTCTGTTAATATGGGTGTTGGGTATTTTGTTTCATTAACAAGGAAGGTGACTAACACACCTATTGTTCTCTTTTTTTTATTAGATCCTCATCTAGTTTTGGAATCAGTAATGCTAGCTTCTAGGGATGACTTTGGAAGTACTCTTTGTATTTTTTTTTTTTTTTATTTAAAAAAAAAAATGGGGCTGGGGATTTAGCTCAGCAGCAAAAGCGCCTGCCTGGCAAGCACAAGGTCGTGAGTTCGGTTCCCGGTACCAGAGAAAAACCAAAAAAAAAAAAAATAAAATAAATAAAATAAAAGGAGGAAAACATTAACAGACAACCTTTTACAAAATAGCAAAAGAACAGTACAGACAATACAGAGTTACAAACAAAGTGGTAGGAAGTTAACAATGCTTGTTGTATTACATATTGCAATCTTCAAAGTGGTTTCTCATGAAAACAGATAGAGACATGCAGTATTGATCAATCAAGGACTCATTAACAGTTTGGAAGTACTCTTTCTCTTTCAGTTTCATTAAAGAGCTGAGGAGCATTAGTGTTAATTCTTCCCTGAAGTTGTTGTAGAATTCAGTGGTGAATCTGTCTGGACTTTTCTTAGTAGTTTTTTTTTTTTAAACTGCTTAAATTCTTTGCTGTTACTGGATTATTTAGGGGTTTTATATCTTCTTGGTTCAGTTTTGGTAATTCCTGTGTATCTAGGAATCTCCATTTCTTTGGAATTCTCCAATTGTGTACAGGTTTGTAAAGTAATTGCTTATGATGTTCTGAATTTCAGCGGTTGATTGTGATTTCACCTTTTTCATCTCTTATTTGTACTGATTTTGGTTTTCCCTTTTTTGGCAAGATTGGATAAGGATTTATCTATTTTGTTTATTCTTTCAAAGAACAAGCTCTTCTTTGTAATTTTTTTTTAAGTCTCAATTGCTTTGATTTCTGTTCTGATCTTTATACTTTCTGTCCTTGTACTAGCTTTGGGTTTGGAATGTTATTTCCGTATAACCTTGGGGTCCTGGAAAATCATTAGTTTATATATAAGGGCTCACTCTACTTCTGCTTTCATAGCTGTGAACTTCCTTCACAGGACCACTTTCTTTACAGCCTTAGGTTTGGCTATGTTGTTATGGCACTATTATTTAGTTCTAGGAACTGTCTTTTTTATTTCTTATGTAATCCATTGATTATATTTGATTGTAATATTTAATTTCCATGCATTTATGTAATTTCTGCATTTACTTTTTGGATTGATTTCTAGTTGCATTTCATTATAAGCTCGCAAGAACACATTTTGTAGTTAAATTTCAGTTGAAACATTAGCAGCAAGCTAGACTCTTCATTTTAAAAAAAAATCTGTGGCTGTAAGAGAGATTCTTGATGTACATCTCTTTTAATTTATTATCGTTAATCTAGAAAAGAAAAATGTGATCAGTAATGGATATTTTACCTCTTTTATATAGTTAATAGTGTTCTCTATTCATTTCTTGTGAACTCATGTCCTCTCCTTTTGTGGCTAAAGACCAGACTTTAGCACTATTTTATCAAGGTTATTTGTTGAGATTTGGCTGATATTTAGTAGAGGCAATATACAAAAGAACAATATGCAGCATTGTTATTGTAACCAAAATACTTATGTTGTGAATGTGAAAGATTTTTGATCCTGGAAAGTTGTATTTAACTTGTTGCAGATTAAGAATAGTGAGCAATGAGATGTTTAGAGACTAGATAAATTTAGGACAAGTGGGGATAAGTGGGGTCATATGCTTAAGTAAAAGGGAAAGGCCAATCTTTGAAGTCTCTGTCTGTTATCAGATGCTTCACAGGAAATTATCCTAGTATGGAGTAGGGTTTAAGCAAGATGTTCCAGAGGTCACAGAACAAAAATGTCTACAAAGCAGATGAGGATGACTGAAATACAAGGATTATTGAATCAACTTGAAATACACAGTGAAGAACAAGGAGAAAGTGTTGGGGTAGATTAACAGTGTTAGATGGGGTAGGATGTGAGCCTCTTAATCTTGCCAACCTCACTAGATTAGTAGGCTTCTGGAGAAGTGATGAGATCATGGGGGCCCCATACTCATCATCAGATTAATCCACTGATGTTCATAGATGAATGTGTTGTTAGGCTCAGGGTTCCAGTCGGAGGAGGTGGGTGAGTGACATGCCTTTCAAGGATACATCTCTCACTGGCACTCTTCCCCTGGGTCTGCTTGGAGCCAGCTGACCATGAACTGAAACCTCTGAAACCATAAGCCAAATAACCCATTTACTCCTTTACGTTGTGTATATCAGGGATTTTATCCCAGCAACAGAGTAATACAAGGTGCCAGTGGGGCATAAAAACTCCTGCAGTACCAGATGTGGGTTCTATAAAGTCCTGATGTTCTGATTCTCATTCTGCCCCATCAGATTTCCCCAGATGGAATATAAAGAGGACATTAGTAGAGGTTTGAGCCAGGGGTCTCAATCTGACGCAGTGTGCCCAAGATCAACGATGTCCACTTGCTCTACAGAATAGGCTTGGGCAAGTGTGCTTGCAGCTGTAGTGGTAGCTAGCCAAATAGTCTGCTGAGCAGTTGGGGATTTTATTGTATTTCTTGGATTTAGGACCAGCCACAACAAAAGTCCCCCATGCCTAACTGAATGAAAATCTCACACATATTGAGTTCTTTATATGTCTCTTACATACTTAGTATATCATGCTACAAACATCTAATGCCTTTGTTGCTTTTTGTAGATTTAGTGGTCCATGAATATTAGGTATCTCATGCTCCTTCTGTTCCTAAGTTTACATATATATACTCTATTTACTTTGTCTGATCTGTCTCTCTATGAGTTACTTTTCTAAATTTAACACTTACCTTATTTCTCATTTTTCTTTGAGAATAAGTACCAGAATAGAATAGTTCCCCAAGTTAGGAAATCATATCCTAGCAGAAATCTGCCCAAGAGAATATACATGTATGTCTTACTGAATTTAATTATATTATTTACAGGATTTTCTGTTTTCCAGGGATCTCTGTTGTGGCAATTGAAAGAGTTTCCAGGGTTATAGAGATGACACTTGTCAGTAGCTCTGCTAGTATGAGAAGGTTATGAAAGATATTTTGCTCACAGTTGTGATTCTTGGTCCATGGTCTGATGTCTGGGGAGATGCTTGTCCCTTCCCCTTTCCTACGCAGGAGCCCACAGAGAACTCATTAGTTTGTGACAGCTCTGTCTTCTACTGAGACCTATTGATTACACTCCCCTCTGCTTCAATTCCAAAATCACCTGTTGATTCCTGAAGCTTCCCTACTTATTCTGTGCTTCGTGCCCCTTGAATTTTTCCCTGTACTAATTATTTCAGATGAATCTTGAATTGCTGTCTGATTGAACTTTTTGTTCAGTTTGATTCAAAAACCAAATCTGTAAAAACAAACTATTACAGCTTATGAGTCTAATTTCATGTATAGATACATATATAGACACATATTTTCTACTATTGTAAAAGCTTTACAACTCTTCAGAATCTATCTGTGGAAGTTTTAATAATCTGCCATAAATGTCTGGGAGATCTTTGTCTTGATTGAAAATGGTACTAGAGAAACAACCCATACTATGACTTGAATTGATGCATTTTATTTAACCTGAAGGAAATTTCAAGACCACAACACTTAACAAGTCTCTCCTCCCCATGAAAGGGACAAAGAGAAACAAAATTAACCATTTAAAATAAACACTTGGAGAGAAATTCCACAGATAGGCTTAGGGTAGTGTATTGGAGAAAAGATAATGAAACTGAGTTTTGTTCTTACAAATAAGTATGAACTGACTCCTTTTGAGTTTAATAATGCTGAGTTAATCTTTATCATCAAATTTGGCCCAGATTATATTATATTTCAAAGTAGTATAATAAGCCCAAGTATTGAAATGAGGGAACCAACTGATGAAACCGTAAAAGTAAGCCAGTGCCTGACAAGCAACATACCATTGTTGACCTGTTGTCATTCACGAATGCTAACTTCCATATAAATTGTTTTGTTACAGTATGCTTTAACGTCATCTTTATTCCCAGAGCTGGGTTCTTAGATTTGTATGTGGTATTGTGTGTACAAGTATGAAAATAATACTGAAGAAAAATAATGTGTTTATCCCAGATTTCCTTTATCTTTAACTTCTGGATAACGTGGTGTTTGCTTTGTCTTCATTGAAATATTTTAGTTGTGTTGAGCGGAGTCGTGCTGTGAATTGGAGAAGGGGAGAAGGGTACGGAAGGAACAGCAGATGGGTTATACCATTTCTACTTCAAATGGGGGAGACCCAGTAGTCTCCTGAACGTACTGGACCAGCATCAGGTGATTAGAAGTGCAGAGTGTGACTCCTTAGAGGTTACCCAGAGTTCTCATTTAGAATGGGAGGAAAAATTATGTTACCCGACTTTTAAAAACCAGGTGTACTAAATTTGCTGAAGTACCTCCACGATGTTGTTACTGGGCTGTCAAAATGAAAACAGCAATATTATATTGCCCTCTACTGTTTATTTTTATGATTATTGTCTCAATTCATTTCTTTAAGAAACTGACATTTATTGGTTTAAATATAGAAGTAACAGGTTCATGCTAGAAAATTTCAAGAATATAGATGAGAAAGTACAGTTAAGCTTAAACTTTCTAAACATAAAAAGCATTAGTTTAAATTTTAGTTGAATTTAAGAGAATCAGGTGAACCTGAGGAAACCGATGTATTATAAAATTTTGTACAAGAGCTATTTGATCTCAAGAGACTTCTCTAAAAGTAAAAGTGCACATTGAGGCTTAGGGTTAGTTATTATTTAAGAATTTTCTCATTTTATGTAGTTTAAATTTCTAGGGAAATTTAGAGAAATCCAGTAGCTAAAGTTAAAACTGACAAGCTGAGAATACAGAGCAATTCAAAGTCTCCTGCATCGCTGACGGAAAGGGAAATGGTACCCTTACTTTGGAAAAGATTTGAACTTTCTTGTGAATTTAAGCATAAGTGTACTATATGACCTAGCAATCTCACTCATATAAATTTACTTATGAGAAATCAAAAACATGTCTCCACAAAAATTTGCATGCATACGTTTTATCGGTAATAGCCAAAAGGGCCAGGCATGTATCTCAGGAGCACAACACCTGCCTTGCAAGCATGAGGTCCTGAGTTAGATTCTTGGTACAAAAAAATTAATAGCCAAAAATTAGAAAAGTAAAACATTTATATGAAAGAAACTATCAACATATGAGTGTGTACCACTGTAGTATAAACACAATAAAATACTGCTGGGCCATAGAAAAGAATAAGCTGATACATGTAACAATATGGATAATTCTCAAAAGCACTGAGCCAAGTGAGAAAAACCAGAAAGGACAGCTGATTTTACTATGTTACTTATATGAACTTTTAGGAGTAAAAAACAAAAACCATAGAAAGGAGTGCCTGAGGTGAGAAAGAGGGGTGGGCACAGACTCTTAAGGGAAAGGAAAGAACACTGCAGGGGGTGGTTATGTGTTCCGTCTTGTTTTTGGTGGTGATTACATGACTGCATATACACTGTACACAACATTAGCATTTTTAGTTTTTTTTGTCTTTGAGACAGGGTCTTTATGCAGTTCAGGCTGGCCTTCAACTCACTTTGTAGCCCAGGCTGGCCTTAAACTTGCAGCGATCCTCCTGCCTCAGCCTCCCAAGTGCTGGGATTACAGGCGTGTGCCACCACGCCTGGGGGTACTTTTTTTTTTTTTTTTTTGGTTTTTGGTTTTTGTCCGGTACCGGGAACCGAACTCACGACCTTGCGCTTGCTAGGCAGGCGCTTTGTCGCTGAGCTAAATCCCCAGCCCCCTGGCGGTATTTTTAATTCTTAAAGTAAGGCATTTTTATTTTAGTTGAGATTTAGAGAAGGAAAAGAAACTGAGGTGAAACTGAATAAAAATAAATTGCTGTATTAGCTCTTTATAGAAAGAGATTTAGGTTCCTAAGAGAGTTCTCTAAATTAAAAAATATGAGCAATATAAATCATACCTTAGTAAAAGTGATTAATGAAACAAAAATAAAGTTAATAAGGAAAAATGCAATAACAACCATCTAGTTAAAGGAATGGAGAAAAAAAGGAACAAAGCATAGATGAGAACTAGAAAATAGAAAGGTGGCAAACTTAAACCAGCTTTATTGATAATTAAATGGAAAGGAGCTAAATAATTTAAATGCATTTTTTCAAAATAGATTTTAAGAAGCAAAGATAGATTAAATTTATAAAACAGTTTAAAAGAAAACAGAGGGAAATTGGGAAGTACGAAGGACACACTCATATGGGAAGGAGAATGGGAAGGGGAAGGGGAAGGGAAGAAAGGATAAAAAAAGAATGGAAGAAAAAAACGGAAAAAACGTTTTTGTAAATGTGGAGGGGAAGAGGATTGAAGGGAGGTAAGGGGGATGGGGGAAAAAAGAAGAATTAAGATACATTACAGAGAGCCAGGCATGGTGGTGCATGCCTGTAATTCTAGCACCCTGAAGGCTGAGGCAGAAGGATTGCCTTGAGTTAGAGACTGGCCAGGGCTACATAGTTCAGGGTCAGCCTAAACTGCATAGTGAAACACTGTTTGAAAAACAAAACAAAACAAAACAAAACAAACAAAAAAGGGAATATATTATGTACAAATTCCCCATGATGAATGTGGTCAATATGTATGACAAATATATACTAATAAAAAAATATTAAAAAGGATGAGAGAAAGTTTACCAGGCAAGTCGTAAGGATCAGAAAGCATGTGTGGTTCTAGAAGTTAATAATAGATTCCAAGACAATGGCTGTTACTAGAGAGAAAGAGAACTATATTGTAGTGATAAAGGTCAGTGCAGCAGGAAGACATGATTCTAGTTGTTAATATACCTCATTAAACACGTGAAACAAAAACTGACAGAACTCAAAGGGAGTGATAGACAAGTCTACATCATACTTGGACATCTTCATACTCTGTCTCTATAATTAATAGAAATGGGAAAAAGCAAGAATAGAGAAGATAGGCTGTTTATAAAATTATTCCTTACCCTAGGGTCATGATGATTCTGTATTAGATTCTAAAAGCTTTTATTTTTTCCCCTTTCACATTTAAATTTGAAAACTATTTGGAACTGATTGCTGTGAATTTGGTAAGGGTCAAATTTATTTTTTACCATTTGGAACCTTAGTTGAAGTCCATCCTTTCCAGTGTGCAGTTACATATAAAACTGTGTGTGTGTGTGTGTGTGTGTGTGTGTGTGCGCGCACGCGCTAATAGCAGCCCCCACCAGCCCTGATCTCTTTGTCATTCTCTGTGCCCAAAACAAAATGTTTTAGTTATACTTAGGGTTGTATGGTACCTGGTCTTGCTATCTGGTAGGGCAAATCTTAGCATTGGTGTTTAATGACTTTTTTCTTCCCAGTCATTCTACCTCTCACTTGCTTTCCTCATCTCATTGTCATGGCTAGCATCCCCAACACAGTGTTGAATAATAGAAGTGATGATCTGGGGCATGCTTATCTTATTCATAATCTCGAGGGAAGGTTTTCAGTATTTTAACGCATGTATTATATTTGCTGTAGTCTGTCGGTATACTTTTTTTTTTTTCCCGGTACCGGGAATCGAACTCATGACCTTGTGCTTGCCAGGCAAGCGCTGTGCCGCTGAGCTAAATCCCCAGCCCCTGTTGGTATACTTTAATAAATTAAATGTGCTCCCTGGAAGTCCTAGGTTGCTAAAAAGTTGAATTTTTGAAAATGCCTTTCCTATAGCTATTGAATTTTCCTTTAATTTGTTGGTGTGCTGAATCACAATCAAGAATAGTTATAATGCTAAAAGCTGCAATTCACAATAAAAATATGATATTTCAGAATATCTGTGGACATAGATTAACATTATACAATAAATAAGGCAATTACCTTTATAGAGTAGAAACTACAGTCGATTAATCAAAAGAAAGAGAAACACAGTAATAACTTCAACATAATGTTGCAGATATCTCAAATGATAGCAATATACCTGCTGGTTAATTTTTTTGTTTTTAACAGTGTAACAGAGCACACTGTTATGGTTTGGGCATGGTTGAAGTGTGTCTCTCAAGAGTTTCTGTGCTGCAAGTCTGCCTCCAGTGTGGCATGTTGAGGTAGTGGGACCTACCTTAAGAGGTGGAGCCTAGAGAACGGCAATTAGGTCACTGCGTGCACTACCTGTAGAAAGGGCTAGTGCTGGTCTCTTGGACAGTTCCTGTGAGAGCAGTTGGCTAAAGAGGATGACCTGCTGCACAGTGGGTTCCTTCTGTATACTGCTGTTCCTTCTGCTCCTCTTCCGTGTTCTGATGGAGCCACCTCTAGAGGCCAAAGAGATGGGGCTGCTCAGTCTCGGACTTTCAGCCTCCAAAACTTTTTTCTTTGTGAAGTACTCCACTTTAGTTATTTTGTTATAGCAACAGAAAATATATGAAGACATTCATATAACAAAATTTACTATCTTAAGTATTTAAAATGTATAGAGTAGTACTAGCTACACTTATTCTACTCACCATTATCATTATCATCCATTTCCAGAAAAAGCAAAATTAAAACTGTATATCCATTAAATAATAACTCTCCATATGAATTTGACCACTATGGGTACTGCATATAAATGGAATGATACAGTCTTTTTGTGACTGGCTTAGTTCATTTAGTATAATACAATGTCCTCATGGTTCATCTATGTTGTATCATTTATTAGAATTTTCATCTTTTACATAATTTTATTGCATGTGTATAGTACATTTTCTTATCCATCTGCTTATGGACAATTAGGTTGTATACACGTTAGCTATCGTGAATGATGCTGCTATAAACATGATGTACAACTATTGTTTTAAGACCTTTAAATTTGGGGGGAAATATACTCCCAAGTGGAATTTCTGAGTAATACGATAATTTTATTTTTATTTTTTTGAAACTGTCATACTGTTTTCCTCAGTAGCTTCCATTTTACCTTCCCAGCAATAGTGCCCAATTTCTTTACATCCTTACCTACATGTTTCCTATTTTAAAGCATAGCATACATTCTAATAGATGGTATGATGTTATCTGATTGTAGTTTTGATTTGCATTTCCCTCATGATTAGGATACTGGACATGTTTCCATACAATTATTGGTAATTTGAATATTTTCTTTCAGGAAAAGTCCATTCAGGCCTTTTGCCCATTTCTGCACTAGGCTGTTTTGGTTTTCAACTTTCATGAAGTAAAAATTTTCTATTGTACTGATTTATATAGTCTTTGTGTTGTGTACCTTTGGTGTGATACCCAAGAAATCACTGGCAAATTCCACGTGGTGAAAACTTTGTCCTCTGTTTTCTCTTTTTATAATTTAAGCATTTATGTTTAGGTCATTGATCCATTTGGAGTTAATTTTTTATGATATAAAGTAAGCCTCCCAATTCATTCTTTTGCATGTGAATATCTAGTTTTCTCAGCATTGTTTTTTTTTTTTTTTTTTTTTTTTTTTTTTTTTTTTTT
>NW_004955469.1:2450755-2469032 GCF_000276665.1 Chinchilla lanigera | reverse complement strand
TTTTGGATTTTCTCCGGTACCGGGAACCGAACTCACGACCTTCCGCTTGCCAGACAGGCGCTTTGCCGCTGAGCTAAATCCCCAGCCCCTCTCAGCATTGTTAAGTCTTCTGGTCTATAACTATCCTGTGAGAAGGGATATTATTTATTTCTTTTCTTTTATCTCTTTCAACAGTGTTTCTTTCTGGGTTGTTCATTGTTTGTGTAGAAATACAACTGATGTTTGCATGTTGGTTTTGTAGCCTGACACTTTATTGGATTAATTTAATAGTTCTGTGTGTGTGTGTGTGTGTGTGTGTGTGTGTGTGTTCAGGGTACCTATGTATAAGAGCATATCGTGTGTGAACAGAGATCATTTTATATCTTCCTTTCCACTTTGGATGGCTTTCACTTATTTATTTATTTTCTTTCCTGATTGCTCTGGCTAGAATTTCAGCAGTATGTTGAACAGAAGTGGTGAAAGTGAGCCTTGTTCTTGATTTTAGAGGAACAGCTTGCAGCCTTCATTGGTGCTGATTGTTGGTTTTTCATATATGACTTTTATATTCAAAGTTGAATTAGAGTCCTCCTAGCTTGCTGTTTTTTTTAATTATCAAATTATTTTGAATTTAATCAAATGGGTTTTGTACACCAATTGAGATGGCCCTGTAGTGTTTTCCTTTATTCTGTTAAGGAGGTGTAGTACATTTATTTTCATGTGTTGACTCATCCTCGAATTCCAGGAATGATTTGCACTTGGTCATTGTATATAATTCTTTAATATGCTGCTGAGTCTGACTTGCTAGTGTTTTGTTGAGGGTTGTTGCATCAATGTCCCAAAGGATATTGGCCAGTACTTTTCTTCTAGAGCCTTTGTCTGGCATTGGCACCAGAGCAACGCTGGTCTTATAGAATAAGCCAGGAAGTGTTACCTTCTGTTCAACTTTAGTAGTTTAAGGATTGGTGTTGGATCATCCTTAAATGTTTGGTAGAACTCATCAGCCACGCCGTCTTGTCTGGGACTTATATTTGCTAAGAAGTGTCTTTTTTACTTATTCGATCTCTTTACTAGTTATATGTCTTCAGATTTTGTTTTTTCCTGATTTAAAATTGGTAGGTTTTCTGTCCTTAGGAATTTGTCCCTTTCATCTAGTTACCCAGTTTTCAGCATACAGTTGTTCACAGTATACTCTTAGAAGTCTCTATAGTTTTATACAATTGGTAGTAATATCTTCCAGGCTTCTTAGACGTAGATAAGGACATGAGTATGTTTTAACTTTTTGGGGCAAGATGTATCATTAGCTCGAGAGAGAGGATGATTTTTTATTTTTATCGTGTGTGTTTAGTCCTTATTAGTTCAGTGCTGGGCAAAAGTGTGTTATCAAATGAGTGGGTGCTGAAAATTTCAAACTTTTTAACATGACAGAAAACACTAGTTTTCTGTTTTGGGTAGTAGTCTTGCCAGTCGCGTAATTTCTACTAGTATATTTCAAACATCAGTGTACTGTGCTTGTATTTTTCAGTCATAGTTAATGAAAATAAAGAAAAAGTGCACAATTTCTATAGTACTGGGGCATTCTCATGCAAAGATCTCTCTCTCTCTCTCTTTTTAGTCTAGTTTTTCTGATTGAGAGATGCTGAAGTAGTTTGAGAAGTAAAACAAAATCCAGGGATCTCAAGAAGACAGAACACCGCATAGGATAGCTATTTATATAATTTTAATTTGGATTATTCAATGTACTTAATGAATTATTATTTGGATTTCTCTTTGCTATAAACAGCTAGAAAATGTATGCTGGTATCAAAGCCCACAGACTCCACAGTGTACTACTTAATCCTTACACGATCCCAGAGGGTCACTAAGGTGAAGTTTGCCATCTAGTGTTGGAGCTAATACAGGGGCAAAGCTCACAGGATTTGGACGCGGAGCGTCGCCGGGTAATCATAGCCTACTCAGGACTCTTAATTCTTCCCTAAATGTGAACCTTGCATCGGGAGGAAGCTACAGTAACCGCAGGCCAATTAGTCATTCACACAACTATGTGGTTTCGTTTCTTCGTTTCATCCAATCAGCATGGATCACAAGGGGCAAGAGCCTCGCGACACTAGACACAGACTTGGAAACCACGGGGACCATCGATTTATTGCTTTTCTGGGGAAGAAACAGGACCAACAAAGGAGAAACACTACCCACAATGCCTATTCAAAGGTACCCAGAATTCCCGCGCTACGCCGGCAGCGGACCAGTTCTCGCGAGAACACGGGTCCTCAGAAGGCACAAACTTCCTCCTTTCCTTGCGCCAGTTTTGTGGGCAAATTTAAACACAGAGGCTCGGAAGTGGCTTTAGTCGCTCCGAAATCTATACTCATTCCACATCGAAAGCCAAGCCTCCGACAGTTATGGAAGGGCAGCAAGGACAAGAAAGCCAGGCAACCTTAGCAGTCGCTCAGGCGCATTTCGAGAAGGGGGACTACACGGAGGCCGAGGCGCTGTACTCGGCTTACATTCGCCAGTGCGCCTGTGCGGCCTCGGCCGGCCCGGGACCCGAGAGGTACCTGTCGCGAGACCTGGGGGCGGGCGTCCCGGCCTGGGGCTCTACGCGGCGTCGTGGCCTCCTCCGTGCCAGCGCCAGCCGGCCTCTCCGGTCGCGCCCCAGCGCGGACTTCGGGGGCTTGTTGGTCCTAGGACCGGGGCGGCAGGCAGCCCCTCCGTGGCTCCTCCCGGTCCTCGTTCGCTGTCCTTTGCGGCAGATGGGGACCCGAGACCCGGGGAGGGCCGGGCGTCATTCGCAGCGTCCCAGCAGGCGGTTCTGTTTTCTTGTTGTGGACGTTTAAATAGACGGGGAAAATGTTTAATGAGCTTTCAGGCGTTCATTGCTGGGTTTAAGAACGATCAGTTCACCCAGACATCGTATTTGTGGATGTTTCGGGATGCTTTCCTAAAAATGAAGGATTCTTAAAAAGACAACCGTAACTTCATCACAGGACTCTTAATATCTCACATCCAGTACGTGTTCGAACTTTCCTGATTGACGAATAAAGTGTGCCTGTTGATATTTGGTTGGTGGGTGTGTAGCCCTTGGTTTAAGCTGCTACCCTCTTTGCTTGTAGTTGATGGGTTGAGGACACAGACCTGTGTGTCTTGACAGTGTCCATAGTTAGGATTTGCTGGAAGCATCTTTCTCATGTCTGTTAGTATGGTCATCTGTCTCTTACATTGCTTGTGAACTCGTATTTAAATCCTGAGGTTTAGATCCAAATCAGATCCAGTATTATGGCAAGAACGCCTGCGGGACTGTGCGCTTCCACAGGGAGGCGTGTCAAGTCTGGGTTTCCTTTTTGCGATGTTAAAGTAACCTGCTCGTATCTGAGTGTCCAAAAGCTCTTCAGGAGTTATTCTTGGATGTGTAGCATTTGCTGTTGCTTCAGGGTTTGCTCTTGTGCTTGTTGACCGTGTGCAGTGGACTAGGGGTGGCGGGCAGTGGAGAGGAGTTAGTTGGACTGGTTTTTTTTCTTTTTTTTTTTTTTTGTCTTTTTGAGACAGAGTCTCGCTGTGCGGTTCAGGCTGACCTTAAGCTCACTTTGTAGCCCAGGCTGCCCTCGAACTCGCAACGATCCTCCTGCCTCAGCCTCCCCGAGTGCTAGGATTACAGGCTTCCACCACCACGCCCGGCTGGACGACTTTTTTTTGACAGTTGTGAAATAATCCGCATCACTCTCTTCTCCCTTGGAGGCTTTGACTTTTCTTAGTAGAATGCCAGGACACTAAGGGCTTGATATTTATTCTTTTTATGCTCATGTGGCATTAAACCAGAAAGATAAATATGCTTTCTTCAATAATACACCAGTAAAAGTTTGTGAACAGTAGTAGAAGTTTCTGAACAGGCGATAGGGTGGTGCACTGTGCTTGCCTCACTCTCCCCAAAAAGATTGGTAAGCATAGGAAACTTAGTTTCAAGCTCTAAGAATAGAGGTGTCTAGGTTTCAAACAGTACTCATCAGCTGCAGGTATGTGGACGCTTTCCAGTCCCGTTATTCTTCCTCTGCACGTCAGGCTAGGAACCGAAATGTTCCTGTTAAATGTAATTTCTGCCCCTCACTGGCGTAACAAAATAAAATTTGCCATGGTCCAGCTGGAGGGAATTCCACGTGCCTGCGTTCTTATCTTGGCTTTGGTGCGCTACAGGCATCATTCCTCAGCCTCAGTTTCTCATCTGTAAAATTACCCTTCATTTCCTTACAGTTCTAAAAGTCCCCTGACAGTTTCATGTGTTGAAGTTGAATTCTGCCAGTTGTTTTCCCCCTAAATGTAATCTTTTGGAGTTCAAATGTATTTTTAAAACATTGGGGCACTGAATCATTTTGAAATAGTGTTTGCGATCTTTAAACATCTTTTATTCTGAAAGGTTCGTTGTGTTTTCTTCTTAATATCCAAAGGTGCAGCCTTAACTGTAATTGAATTCTCAAATATTTTGTCTTTGCCAAAGCTAGCAAATGCTAAAAGTCCACATTAGGTGACTTGGTTAAAAATCTATTACAAAAAATACTAGCTTTACAGAAACATCAATATTACAAAAAATTTTCAGCATAAACATTAGCTGATTGGTTTAAACTTGGAAACAAAATTTCTGCATGAAAAGTAGTAGGCTTTTAAAATTTGTTTTAATGAGGTCTGAATCTAAATCTAACATACTGAATATAAGAATTTATGGCAAAGCCTCAAAACTTTAAGTTTAAGGATTAAAACCTTACTAAATTTCTGAAACTGTTTTTTTCTTCACACTCTTAATGGCTAACAGATCAGCTGGTACCCTAACAGATGAAGGGCGTGGGCCCTCTTGCTCTCTAGCTTTAACAGTGCTGCAGTGGCATCTGGAAGTATCTTGGTGCCAGTCTTATTCAGGGCTTACAGAGCAGAAATTTTCCCAAATCGCAGTAAGTCTTCATGGTTAGCAAGTTGAGACTGCGAGTACCTTTGCAGGCTGCAACAGTTACAGTCCTTTTCTGAGATCTGAAGGATCAGGATGTTGAGGGATGTAGCTGACTGCAGTCACACATCTTTTCTGAAGGCTACTTTTCACCATAGGGTGTAACAAAGAAATGATAGGTAAGTCTAATGCGCAGCTTCTCTGGTTCCAATGTGAGAGCCACTGTGGAAAAACCTTGCCCCAACTCACAGCAGAGACCCTAACGCTGTCTGTGTAGGTGATCTGTCCTATGTGGACAAAGGCTCAGGGCCATGAGAGGTAGGGGCTGACCTGTTGTGGTGGCTTCCAGGGTGTCCAGGTGTCCAGTCCTTCATGGGGAAGTCCTCTCACTTTGCCTTCTTGGGGCAGCCTCTAGTGCTCTTGGGGCCAGAGCTGATTCTACACAGGATCTCCAGCGTGTATCAGAGCCCACCCTCGTATCAGGAAGCCAGGCTGGCCTTGGGGTGATCCCAGCCATGCCAGGTCACTCTGGGGATCAGGTTGTTTAAGTTTCACCCAGGCCTAACTTGCGTTTCTTTGTTGGTGAATATACTTTTAAATCACATTGTTTTAAGATGTTGACAGGGATGTTAATAATTTGCTGTGTGACGCACCGGTAGTAAACTTGAACTTTGGGCTAGCTTCCCTTCCTGTGTCTGATCCTTGCCCCACTAGTGTATGCTTAGAAAATGAACAATTCTAATATATTCATCAAAGCATGTGACAGTGAACAGGGGCTTTGAACACACTGTAAAATTTCATGTGCTTTTCATTTTTAAATCTTAAAAAATTATATAATTTTTTTGGAGACAAGGTCTCGCTATGCAGCTCAGGTTGGCCTTAAACTCACTATGTAGCCTGTGCTGACCTCGAACACATGGCAATTCTCCTGCCTCAGCCTCCTGAGTGCTACCACACCTGGCTCATGTGCTTTTCAGATTGACGTTGTAGTACTATAACCCTACAAAATAGAAAAAAAGTGATTTCAGTACCTTATATATTTTAGCTTTGTTTCTTTAGCCTGGTTTTCCAGTGTGGTATGGCGTGTTACAGGCCATGAAGTTTGACAGTGCTAAAAAGAAAATGAAAATGGAAATGAGAATAATTTGATAACGGTGTTTTTAATGTGAACTTTTTGTTTAAAGCAAATGCAGCCCTGAGGGTTTGGCTACTGCATATAACAACAGGGGGCAAATCAAGTACTTCAGGGTTGATTTTTATGAAGCCATGGATGACTACACATCTGCCATAGAAGTCCAACCCAGCTTTGAAGTTCCGTATTACAACAGAGGGCTGATATTGTATAGACTGGGTAAGAATTTATATTTAATTTAGTGTTTTGTTTTTCTCATTGTGTTCTGTTATTTCAAAGCTATTAGCTGTCATAAAATGAATGTAGTGATGATCAGGTTTTAAAGTTAAGTGAAATTTAGGTTTAGTGCTTGGAACACAGAAAATGTGCCTGAGCTTATTTTAGGCATTTGATAGGCATTTGAGGTCACAGTGGAGCGCTGAGGCAAGAATTGCACCTGGGCCCAGGACTGGGTTGACCCTATCACCCCATCAAGTTCCCAGCTGCAAGTGAGGGTGATGCTGGCAGCTTGTGACCCTTTGTGAGTTAAAACCTTTGAGATACGCATGACAATATAGTGAAGAAGTTTAAGTCCCTTGTATTGAAGGGACTCTGTTTCCTGTTTCTCATTTTCCCTGCACTTGTGTAAAGAGGTGATATGCTTGTTGAGATTTTATAAGGTATGCTACTTACCCATTAAATCTTATAAACCCACAGCTAGATTGATTAATTGATCGATTTAATTTTTGTGGTGCTCAGGATTGAACCCAGGGACTGTCACATTCTAGGCAAATGCCTTACCACTGAGCTATATGCCAGCCCTGCATAGCCAATTTTGGGCATAATTATTCTGTAAGGGCACACTGCATTACTTTGATGTACATATCTCTGTATCATCATTTTAAAAAAAGCTTCCTTTTTTAGGTGTGATTGAAAGCTCATAAATAGAAAGCAACACTATGTGTATCCAGATTTTGCTATGAATAATATGTAGAAATACTCAGGCTTTTTTCTCTTTTCCATTTTTTTGAATCCTGGTACAGGATATTTTGATGAAGCTTTGGAAGATTTCAAGAAAGTATTAGATTTAAATCCTGGATTTCAAGATGCTACTTTGAGTTTAAAACAGACTATTCTAGACAAAGAAGAAAAACAAAGAAGAAATATTGAAAAAAATTACTAAACTTTTTAATTTAATTGAAATACTAATTTATGATCCTTATACCTGCATCTAATTGGCTGTAATTTAAGATAGGCATTGAACTCTTTTGATTTATATTTAAGATCAGAGATTCATGCATTAGCATTGAAAGTTAATGTTAAGATTGTTAATTTCAAGTTGAAAACTATTTTCATAGGGCTGATTTTTATAAAGTATAAATAAGTAATCTCAATGTATAAGTGTGTATTATTATTGTATAATATTTTAAATAAATGTGGAATTCTCTTCAGTAAAACTTACTGTTGCTATTTTTTATTTGAAAAAAAATTCATCTATGGAAAAGGTGAAAACAATGCCATCAACAGTGAGATACTCCTGGCTTAGTATCATCAGTTGTTAACATTGTGTCACATTTGCTTTTTCTCTATATTTAAAAATAAAATGTTTTGCTGAGTCATTTGAGGATAAGATACAACTATCACTGTATTTCAGCCCTAAATATTTCAGCCTGCATCTTTCAAGAATAAACACCTCCTCTTTTATATTCATAATACCATTATAACACCTCATAAAGTTAATAGTTCTATAATGTCCTCCGTATCTAGAGCATATTCATATTTCCCCATTTATTTCAAAATGTGTAGATTTTTATTTTTGGTTCTATAGCCTGTCGGGTTTCATTGCACTGTTATATCTCCCAGTTCTCTAGAGTCATCCCTTGTTCATTTTCTCCCTTAGAGCATTTGCTTTGAGAGTAAAGCTATCTTATGTAGCTGGGCTGGAAAGACGTAATATTTGGCCTTAAAAATAAGTACATGTCACACAGGAGAGGAATTAGAATTCAGTGTACACTTGATTTTCTCTAGAAATCATTGATACGATAGATTAAGATTTAAAAATACTGTATATTGAATATAGATTTCTATCTGTGGATAATGAAGTGTTTTTCATCATTACCACTTTAAGCTAAGTATTTGTAGTCTTTATGTAAGGATTTATGGGTGGTGTAGGGTGGACAGAGTAAGGAATTGATAGCAACACGGTGAGTGTAAAGCTTTAGAAAGTCCACTGTATTTAGGTACTGCCAGCGAGCGACTACGTTCTGATGAGGCTCTCAGAACTGGGAAGGACTTGCAGAGAAAGCAAGCCAAAGCCCAACTGTCCCATCCACATCTTTAAATTTTTATTGTTGCGGTTTGGCTTTCAAACATATGACCCTCAACTTGAGATCTCCCAGGCTAGTTTATTACTGCTGCAGCAAACTGTTCTTGGGTGGAAACGACCCTTTTGGGGAGAAAAGACAGTGCCTGATGTCCTAGTGGCAGGCGCAGGACCTGGCTGTGGCCTCAGACACAGTCGCCACCATCAGCCTTAGCAGAATTCTTTTATCTTTCTTTTTGTGAAAAAGTGAGCTCATGCAGCAGACAAAGTAATTGCCGTGTGTGTAGTTCATAAATAATATCTGGCAAGAATATGTGGAGAATTTGTGCTGCAGGTGAATGAATATGAAAAGGAAATTAAGTTTGATGGCTAGAAAGGAAAATATATTTCTGGAATTATTCACATTTTCCAATGATTTATCTCTCCATTGTTGGAAATGTCTTCAATAGAATTTATAAAGTTGCATGAAAGCAGGGAAATCCTTTTCAAAAAAACTTTTTGAAAAAAGTCAAATCTGTAAATGTTAGGAGACCTTAAAGCCATTCCACGCAAAGAATCCAATACCTAAAAAAATACTTAAATGACTTTATACTCTCTTAGCACATACGCTCTTCTCTTTACTCTTTACTAGCATCAGATACAATAAGAAAAAGAATACTTGTTAAAAAATGTCATATGGTTTGCTGGATTTTACTCCTAGTTTCTTCATTGAAAAAAGTCACTGAAGTGCAAATCGGGCCTTGCTGATTGGAGACCCAGGCACTTATTTTCTCTTGTTACTGGACGTAACTAAAGAATAATGTGTTTACCTCATTTCTCTTCTTTGAAAGTAGTCATTGTACATTTAGATTCTAAGTTTCTGTGGGGCTAATACCTTTGATACTTACCTTAAAGGCAGTCTTACTTCGATATTATGCATCTTGCCCACATTTCAGTGTTTCTTTTTTCTATTAGAAAAATACTTGTCTTCTAGGGTTTTTTCTCTGCAAAAACAAAGCAGAAAATTGTGTGATACCAGAATTGTCTCCCACAAAGTATAGTAAAATAGAAAAAATTGGTTTAAGTTGTGCTTTTGAGTTTAAAAAGTTATTAGTTGCCCTTTTTGGAAGTCTGGAAGTGAATGCAGCCATGGGCTGTTTTTGTGGTAGCGAACTGTAGTGCCGCTGGGGGAAGAGCAGACTGAACTTGCAAGCTAGAGTTGAGCCTGCCTGGCTGCTCCTGTCTGTGTCTTTCCTGGATTTTGTCTTCTCTCACTGGTGTCTTTACCCTAAATGTAACCTTGCCCTCCTATTATTGTGCAGGTTGTAAATCTTTCCTAGTGGACATACTATATTTTATCTCTGTCGGGACAAACGAACCCGGCATTTACACTGATACTCATCTCAGTGTCTCCTGTCTGAGTGTAGTCCTCTTAAAAATTTAACTGCAGGTGTCAAATAATTAAACCTACCTCGTGCTTAAAGCTTCAGTTTGTCCCAGAAAATGTTTCTTCCGCATTACAAGCCATTACATAAAAAAAATACTTCTAACTGGAAAAATTCCATTTTATCCCACGATATCCTCTTTTTACCAGCAGAAAAATTGAGAAGTAAAAACAAGTGCCTGTAAGTGTAACAATTTGAAAGTAGCTAATTTGCACAAATTGTTATAAGTGTTTACTTGATTTTCTTTTCTGCTGACACATTTACAAAAAAGCTATATTGAGATATTCACATACAGTTCATCTATTTGAATTGTATCGATAGGTGGTTTTTAAAGTGTATTTAGAGTTTCTGCACCATTTTTTAAAATAAGTTTTTAAGCTTTTTGGATTTTATATTGCATGCAAACTATACTTAATAAAGTTGTAACACGGAAAGGTACTTTTAGGCAAATTAAATACTGCCTGTGAGAGTGCTTCAGAAAATAACAGGATGTGTGTAACACAGATCAAAGATGTCACCTCTTGGTTTTGTCAAATCTGCAGCATGATGCTAATTTACTTATGTGTTGTTCTCTGACTAGAAATTTGTGCTAAGGAAATCAGGTAGTATGTCTCTGCCTGGAACTATGATGTTGAATTTATTTAGGGAATTGGGCTGACACTGTTTTTTTTTTTTTAAAAAACTAATTGTTGAACATCACGTGGCATATGTTTTCAAAAGCCTGGCAAAAAGCAGACCAAATGGTTGCTGTGTGAGCTAAGGGTGTAATTTACAGGCTTCCATACAAATTCAGATTTTAGCACATTCTGCATTTCTCAAACTGTGATAATAAATTAGAACACGATTCCAATTTAAGATGGTTTTTGGTTAGAGAAGGAAAAAGATTCATTACATTTCACATCTAACATAATGGAACTTCAAAACAGCCCATTTCTACATAAAGGAAAGAAGGATGACAAATACAATTTAATTTTTGTTTTTGGAAAAATAAAGCAGATGGTAAGATGAAAAAAGCATAGTTCATGCTTTTCAAAATTTTAAGAAGGTAAAAGCACAAATCCATTTAGTAAAACACAAATGATAAAAAGAAAAACCTGCAAGTTAAGAAACATGGTTTTGAATTTGCATAGAACAGTAAAATAAAAGTACAACTGTAGGGGCTAGGGATTTAGCTCAGCGGCAAAAGTGCCTGCCTGGCAAGCGCAAGGTCGTGAGTTCGGTTCCCGGTACCAGAGAAAAACCAAAAAAAAAAGAAAATAAATAAATAAAATAAAAGTACAACTGTATAACCCTCGTAATGTATGGCTTATCACACAGTCATGCATATCACAGAGCAGTGAAGAACTTACTTTTCATAGAAGAGGAAGCTGAGACTAAGAAATTCAACAACTTGCTCTGTTACATCCAAAATCTGTATGAACATTTGAAACTGCAATTACTATCAACTGATTCATTGCCAAGCTGACATCAACTCACAGCAGACTCTAGTTTTGCCTGATAAAAAATTTAAATTGTTCATAAATTACTCAGTGTTGTAATATGAATCAAGGTGAGTATCAAAACGGTTTTACAATATATTAATGGAACATTATTGCAATGCTAGAATTGCTTGTTGGTCATTCTCCTTCCTGATTGAAAACAGACATACAAGATGGTGAAAAGCAGATGAATATTAGAGCAAACTCCATTTGGAAACTTGAAAGCCATGGTTGCCAATATGTAAATTTGTATCTTATGTTAAGAAAAAGCATCCAACACTTAAGAAGGCAAATGGAAGACTGCATGTTCTTTCAACATTGTAGTGAACCCCGGGCAACAGATCCACCCCAAAACTGTTTAATTCTACTCCTGATTAGAGCCAGGATGAGGTTACATGTAACTTGTCAATTTTTATGTAGAGAAAATGCAAATGAATTCTGTCTGGTGGAAAAGATAACCCTAAAGGTTGTGGTGCTACTGCCATAAAGAACACCAACCAGTTTCGTATCTGAACTTTATTTCCACATTCCTTTTTCTGCCTTCCAGTGCTTACTCCTCTTTTGGTTCTTTCATTAATGAGTTAAATATTTGCCACATTTTCATTTCATATTCTATGAGTGTTGCCTAACTTTTAAGAATGTGTATTTTAACTTGCTTAAATGGAGCTTGTCATTGTGTAGTCACATTTTTAGCAGGAATAAGAAGAAAAGTTTCTATTTTCCTGACCCCTATTTTTTAAAAATATTCAATGATTTCTGTTTGGATTATGCAAGAGTTTAATTGAGGTCTGGATGAAGCAAAGTATAGGGAAGACCAGCACCCTAAACAAAAACACCTAGAGTTAGAGGTACTCCTTTCAAAAGTAGTAAAAAGTACAGAAGTATATATACTTTGATATACAAATGCTTTGGATTACACGCAGGTATTGGGAGCAAATTATGCTCGTAACCCAAGGTTTTACTGTAATGTTTCCTCATTATTCTCTCACTTCCTTGGGGGTAACCACTGTTCGCATCTCGCCTTATAGACCTTGTTGTTTGCTCGAATACATATGTATATGCTCACATACCCGCACAGCATTATGTTTTATATCTATTATTTAGTAACTGCAATCACTTACTATTTTGGCAATTCTTCCATGTAAGGACATAGAAATGAGGTAGACCTCATTCTGCTGTGACTTATAATTTTTTTAAGGAAGAAATATTTATATTTTATTGGTACATTGGGATATGCATGACGATAACATTCATTAGAAGGAATTTGAACCTGTGCATGATATATCTTGCTGCTTCTTTTTCCCTCTTCCCCCGCTTCAATCCCTTTTCCCCTCCTTATTTACAAAATCTTTGTTTCCATTTTTTCCTTTTTTTTTTTTGGTCTCTTCCTTCCTTTCCCTCTCCCCTCTCTCTTGTTCCTTTTTTCATTTGAACAATTTCATCCTATTTCTTAATATCTGTTAAACATTTTGGTCCTTATTTACACTTTTGGTTTCTCACACCAGAGAAACTATGTGATATTTAAACACGTGTGTCCCATTTATTTCAATTAAGATTATTTGACCCATAATTTTAAAAAAACACATTAAAAGTGAGTATATTAATTAAAATGGTACAGAAAGTATAAGGGAAAAGTAACACCACCCCTTCTCCTCCAGAGGTACTGCCTTTAACAAGCACAACTAGGAACCAAGGGTTTGAAGTCTCCTTCCTGAGTCCTGTTAGTCATTCTTTAAAAACTACTTTTTGTTCTGTTTCCTACCTTAGTGTCTATTCTTTCTAGCTGTTTTTAACTAGTTTGTACCGAGAATACCTCAAAATACTCTCCTGGCACCGCATTTATTTGAACCTAGAGCTTCACTGTGAAGCTCTCTGGAAGATGAGAGTTGATAAGGCACACGTTTGCCGTGGCACAATGGCAGCTCAGCTCTGGGTCCTGTCACACTGGCTGATGTCTCCCTGCTCTGGTCTTCAGACCTGAGTCTGATCCAGGGCTCCAAGAAGCAACCTCCTGATTCTAGCAGTCCATCTTGTCTGCTACCACCCTAACCTGATGTCAGTTTCTCTCTATTGTAAGTCTGCTTTGCCCTCTTCCCTGAAGTCTGTCTCAGTGCAGCCACTAGAATGGGTCAACAGCTTGCAGTGGTTTCCCGTTACTCAGGAAGAAGCAAAGATCTTGCACAGGCTAAAGTTGAGGAGCCTTGCCCCCCTCTCTTGCTTGCTACTTGGCCTTATCCGGACCCTTCTCTGACCACCTGCTTCAAATTGCAAACCCCTGTTACTCCTTACATCCCTTATTCGCACCCCCCCATACCACGTTTTATTCATCTGTCTGCCTCTTCCCTACTGGCAGGTGAGCTGCTGGGGCAGGGTGTGTGTCTGTTTTAATCACTGCCATCCCCACCCCCCCCAAACTGTGTGCAGTGGACAGCATGACATCAACTGTGCAGTGGATCAGGGCACAATTATCAGAAGCTTCTCGTGAACTTGGAATTCAGATCTTGTGGATTCATCACTGGCTCTGGGGTCTTTGACCCCTCATTACTTGACCTTGAGAATAGGGCCCAGTTTATAGTTAAATTTTCATTTTATTTAAAATAGCTCACTGTCCTGGTTCAATTTAGAGGAAGAAAGCCTTCTAAGAGAGAGGTCACATTCACCAAGGGCTTTGTTTTAATATAATGTTATAACAGGTATCTGTGATGGGTTAAATTGTATTCCCTAAGGACATGTTGCAGTCTTAACCAGACATCCCTCAGATGGGACCTTTCTGGGGAATGGAGTTATTGCAGATCTCACGAGTTAAAATGGTGCAGATGGAGTAGGATCGGTCCTTAATCCAGGATGAAGAGCATCCTTATCAGATGCTACCTCTTATGACTGGTGTCCTCATAAAAAGAAGGAGATTTGGACACAGACACAAAAGAGTGCCTTGCAAAGATGGAAACAGAGGTAGGAATGATGCTGCCCAGGCCGGAGAGTGCCTGGGGCTTCTGGAAGCTGGAAGAGTCAGGGAGAATCTTTGCAGAGACTTGGGAAGAAGCATGGCCTGCAGACACCTTGATTGTGGACTTTTAGTCTCCAGAACTGTCAGAGAATAAATTTTCTGTTGTTATAAGCCACACAACTTGCGGCACCTTGGTATGGCGATGCTGGGAAGTGAAGTACTCAATAAGTATTGGTTTGGGGCTGGGGATTTAGCTCAGCAGCGCAGCACCTGCCTGGCAAGCACAAGGTCATGAGTTTGATTCCTGGTACAGGAAAACAACAACAACAACAAAAAGTATTGGTTCAGTTCTCAAGTGATAGGCCTTTTACACAAGTGTTTCAGCCCCAACAGAGTGCAGCTGTACTTAAGGAAAGGTGGCCCTCTGGTTGGAACAGGCCTCTGAGCTGAAGCTTCCTGGGGCACAGGCAGGGGAGAGAAAGCTGTTCTTTATTTGGCCATGACCCTGACTGAATCAGGAGAGGAACCCATGACTAAGCACCGTACCAAACATGCTGGTTTGCTCCGGCTGCCCGCAAGAAATTCATAACCACCCTGTGTGGCTTCGAGACACTCAGCTCTTGGAGCACTGAGGCTCCTCTGACTTGCAATTGGAAAAGAAAAGTGGGAGTCACTTCAGGCTGCCAAACAACAAACCATTACTAGCAAGCCAGGTGAAAAAATATCCAAGTTGGCCGAGCAGCCGGGATTGGGAGCTGTCAGTCTGGGACTTGCAGAACAATAATTGTTTCCATCATGAAGACCAGCTGCCAGTAGACTTGTTGGGATGGGACCAGCTTCTTGCATGGGGAGGGGCTGGAGGCTAACGGAGCGAGGCGCCTGTATGCGGGAGCCACGGCTCCATCTGTCATGCCAGCATGTGACAATGGCCACTGTGCACTTGTCTCCCTTTGCTGTTCCACCTCCCTCCCGATTTACCTCAATCTTGCTCACTCTTAAGGCTTAGCCAGTTTGAACAAGCACCATTACACCTTTCCCAGGTGCATCAGCCCCACCCACGCCCTCCTCCAGTGGCCGTGGGCTGATGCCGCATGGACTTGCAGCCTTGCTCTCACCTGGGCTTTGTTAGAAAGCAGACTTTCGGGGCTTGAAGTATAGCTTAGTGGTAGAGCGCATGCTTAGCCTATGTGAGCCCCATGCTCAATCCCCAGCACCGAAGGAAAAAGAAAAAGAGAAAGGCAGGCCGACTCTGCCCTATGCCAGGCCTCCCGACTGGAACTTACAGTCTAGCTGACCCCCAGTGGTTTGGATGAAGCTGGGCTAGAGGGGCTCTGGTGTGTCTTGATGGCTCCCTGAGTGTTTCTTTGGACCAACAGCATCAGTGGCACCCAGGAACATGTTAGGAAAGAAGACTTGGGCCCTGCCCTAAAGCAACCTAGTCTGACTCCCTGCAAGCTGCCTGGCATCTGATGTAACACAGCCTCTGGTTGAGAACCACTTGCTTCTTATCATTGGGCTGAGCATCTCATCATGGGCTTTCATTCTGTGGGTGTTTGCTGTCCCCTTCAAACGGGGGCCTGAGGGCAGAAGCCACATCAGGTTTTTGTGTTTCTGGGCTCAGTTTAGCTGCCAGTACGGGGTGACAGATGTCCTGTGGTCACCGAGCAGTGTCTCTTCCCGCATGGTCTGATCAAGCACATAGGGCGTGGGGAGGAGGACGGGCAGCAGCGGGAGGGACTCTCAAGGGGCTGAGTTCTTGAAGGCCTTTGTGTATATGTCCTCTGTCAAACCCAACACCATCATTACCATGTAGTTTTGTTATCTCATTGCAGCCTGACTTGATCCAGAATTCTGTCTCCCATAGTTTTATGTGGTTTTCCTCCCTGGAAAAAAGTCATTTTTATTTGCTATTAAAATAAAGCAATGCTGGCTGATTCCCTTTTCTGGATCAATAAGCCCCTCATCTGGGCAGTGGCTGAGCTGGCTCCTCAGGCCTGCGGGGTCAGGGAGAAGGAATCTCAGACATGACTAATGTGCAGCCTCCTAAGCTTCCTACTCGGGAACTCATAAATCGCTGCTGTGTTCCATCATCGGCAATTACCCCCGCAGCGAGAGTCCTGCGCCGGGAGGCCGTGCTTGTCCCTCCAGCTCTTCCTCGTAGACGGGCTCCTCGCTTTCAAGCTGCCCGACGTAATTCCTTCTGAGCTGCGCAGTGAGCATACAGTTTCCATCAGTCATAGAACATGGGAGCTGGGCGGAACAGGAAAAAGCCACCTCCTTTATTTCACAGGTATTTTACCTGGATGGAGGTTCTGGGTTAAGTGGTGTGCAGCTGGTTAACAATAGAACTCTCAGTCTAGGAGCACCCTTATAGTCATTCATCTTGACACTAAATCTTAGACCCAGCACAGGCCCCAATTCCCTGCTCAGGATCACCCCTAACCTGGAAGTTTCCAGTCCTGTGAGAGACCATACAAAGGCCCAGAACCCTAACTCAGGAGATTACTAAAGGTACCCAAATTGAGTCCCTGGGGGACATAGGATGCCCCAAGGCAGAGCTGAGCTGTGGGGCACAGGCTTCACCCAGGAGCCTCAGGAAAGGAAGTTGGCAGAAAGAACTTTGAGAGAAAGACATCATGGGTTTTTACCCGCTGAAATGCTGGTTGTAAACTGATTTACGAGCATGGGAAGGAGGAGGATAATTCCACATGAAACCATGGCACGGGGAAGGTAATCTGTTGGGAGTAGGGATCGGGAGAGAGATGGTGGGGACTCATTCGAGAGCCGCCGGTAAGAAAAATGCACACCCTTGTCCGTGCGTTTGCGTTGATGCTGATCATCCATTAGTAATTAACATTAGTTCTATTTTAGCAGAAGTGACAGGGACTTTACTTAGGTTGCAATAAAAGCAAGGAAACAACTCAGATTCTTTGCACCCAATTTCCTTTAGGATGACCAGCTTGTCCTGGTTTCCCTGGGACATTCTCAGATCACCCTCAGCCTAGGGCAAGCCTTGCTCCTTGCTCTTTTTGCCCCACAGAGGTAGGAGTTTTTGCTAGGAGCCGCCTTGTCCTCAGGGGCCCTGAGTTGGACCTGTTTTGCAGAGCAGATGGGTGCCTGGTGCCAGGGCAGGTTGTGGACTTCATGGCCCACAGGGTGTCTGGGTGGAGCCTATAGCCCCGAGGCATCCTCACACTCTACTTGCTGGAGTCCACAGACACCCATAGGGTCATGGCCTGCCTCATTCTACTTTAATTCACACCAGGAGAGGCTGGATGTGGAGGAGATAGATAGGAGATGAATGACTCAGGCACAATTCTTGTGCCTTGGGACAGATTTAGCTTCAAGAGTCAAAACCTTACCAAGACTTAGCTCAAGGCAAAAGGGACCTCATCTAAATGATACAAATCCAGAAAAGAGAAGCAAGAATGAGTGTCAAGAGCAGGCTTACCAAGTGGAGTGTTCTGAGCAGGCTCACTGGGGCTCTGAGGGGTTCTAAACCAACCGCTCAGGTGGGAAGGAAGACAAGGAGGGGATGCTCAGCCCCTCTGGGGGGGACTGGGTAGGAGGATTCCCTGTAGCTTAAGATACGTTTCCCCAACAACAACCTCACAAAGAGGGTAGGACCTTGGGAAGCAGCAGGTGCTGCCACAGAGTAAGGAGGAAACAAGAAAGTTGAGCCTGAAAGCAGGACCCCTCCAGCAGAGTCAAGGCAGCACAGCCCTTTATCCCATGAGTGGGGATGTCACTTGACGGGGTTGGGGGAGGGAAGCAGGTGAGGAGGTCGAGACATGGCAGGACTGGCACAGCTAGTAGAGAGGAAGGAGCGAGTATGAGCGGACAAGCATTTTTTCCTTCGTAGTTCAGCCCAGGACTCTAGACTTAGTCCAGCTGATCTCAGGCTGCTCATACTTCCCAGGCTTCGGGCTGCTACTTCCTTTCTGATGCTTCTCTCTTCTCGGTGCTGTTTTCCCTTCTCTAAATACTTCAGCCAGTCAGATTATACTCACCACTTACAGCTGCTCCCTTCCTTCCTTCCTCCCTCCCTCCCTTCTTCTTCCTTCCTTCCTTCTTTCCTTCCTTCCTTC
>NW_004955469.1:2396188-2450615 GCF_000276665.1 Chinchilla lanigera | reverse complement strand
CCTTCCTTCCTCCCTCCCTCCCTCCCTTCCTTCCTTCCTTTTGATATTTTGAGATAGGGCCTTACTATGTATTCAGGCTGGCTGTGAACTCACTATGTAGCCCTGACTGGCCTCGAACTCATGACAATCCTCTTGCCTCTGCATCCTGAGTGTTGGGATCACAGGCGTGCACCACCACACTGAGCTCTTTCGCTTTTTAGAGCAGTTCAACTTTTAGATAAATGACAGCATGCAAATCCTATCTTATTGGGGGCCCTTTATAAGGGTCTCCTTTTTGTAAGCCAACACTTTGCATTTAAACTGTTCTGCTTTGTGTTCTGTACAATTAGTGTTTCTAAAATCCTGGTAGTGGAGTGGGTCCTCAAGGGAGAGAAGCAAGAATTCTGCAACCTTTAGGGCCTGGCAGGGACTTAGGCAGCCAGAGGTCTTCACCACCAAGGCCAGCAGAGTCCCCCCCTTGCAGCTAACCAACACCTGATTTCTAGCTAGGTTAATAAGGTGGACCACCCATTTTTACAGCGAGAAACACAGGCCTTCAGAGACGGGTGCATGGGCCAGGAAAGAGTGTGGGCTGTGCTAAGAGCTCAGTCCATTACAGCATGATCTGGAAAGGAGGCCAGCTCCATAACTGGGCTCGAGGGAACATTCTTACCACCCTCCTCCAAGAGTGCTTCAAGACCTGGCCAGGAAGGCCTGCAAACAAGAGGCCTGCATCTAAGGCCATTAGCAATCCTAAGTCAGATCCCATTCTGTGAGTTCTTGTAGTTGAGATAAACACAGACCCTGGGGGAGAAGGTGGCCTTGAAGACATCACTGGAAAACACTTGGGTGGAGAAGAGGAAAAAGTGGGCCTCAGCAAGTACTCAGGAGGACAGAACGATCCTCCTGAGGAGGCACTAGACAGATTTGTGGGAAGGAGTCAGGTTGGGCTTTGAGGTGGGAACTCCTGGAAAGCTTGGTGCTCCTGAGCTGACCGGAGGGCTAGGTGGTTCCCAGGGTGGTGTGCTGACTATTCTTGTTGCTATGCTTCTTCCTTGCTAGTAGGTCTAGACAGTATACTTACGTCAGTCCTCTCATCTTACTAAACATACCCAAAGTCAGCAAGGTTAGAGCATTTCTGGAGCGCAGGGATCCATACCTAACTGGGAAGGCTGAGATCTCTGAAGTAGAACACTACCAACAGGGCAAGGTGCACTTATTCCATGTGGAATCTGCTGACATTCATGGAACAACGCATAGGTCATCTTGGACAGCCCATTACCGAGGTGCCATGTTCAGCAGGAAGCAGATGGGCAAGCGAGAATACTGCCAGGACCTAGAGGAAAACAGCAGAGCTTCAGGGAAGCAGGGGTTTCAGGCAGCGTGCTTCCTTCAGAATTCCCACCTGGATCTTGACCTCCTGGCTGAGCCCTGACATCACCAAGCCTCAGGCTAGATGGCCAAGCACACACCCAGGCCTGAGTTCAAGGAGGGCACAGGGTGGAGGAGACTCTGAGGCAGGAAGACCAACACTCCTGGACTTATATGGAATTCCCTCTTCTAGCAAGGTAATCAGACTTGTTAAATGTCTCATAAAATCCCTGGAAATCAGCATAGCTAGGCTCTGGACAAGCTTGATGGGCGAGAGTTGGGCGTTTTCAGCCCAGGAACCTCAGCACTCTCCCAGATCTGCCGGGGAGTCCTCATCTAGCCCCAGCTCCTCAGGCTGAGGGCACAGGACAGGGGCACGGTGGAGATACAGTCATGACCCATGAAGTGCTGCTAAGGGCACTTGCAGGAAGGGCTACCAGCACGGGCAGGGGCTGATCTTCCCTCTAACACCCAGCAGGAGGATGTGAGTCTACAGACTCAGGTCAGGTGGAGGACCCGAGGACAGCCACGGAAGTCAGCAAAAACTATTTCCATAGAAGAGAGCTCTGGAGGGCCCGCGACCTGGGGCTGCCTCAGCATCTGAGCTGTCTGTGGGCGGAGGCCTTGCCTGTTGAGCAAGAGCACAAGTTCCTGCGTCACAGCCTCAGAGAGCCAGGGTGAGCCCGTGCTGACTCCTTTCCTGCCTGGCTCTGCCCCATGAGCCGACGGGCGATGGGCACCTCTGCTGTAGCACTGGTGAGTGACTCCTCTTAGGGGCAAAGGGTTTGGTGTTCTCACCCAGAACTTTCTTCTGTGCTCCCAGCTCCTTGACCACACTTGCTGCCTTGACACACTGCTTTCCGGGACCAGGGACCGGGACCGGGACCGGGACCATCCCTTGTGTAGCTCAGGGCCTGCACAAGTGTCCACGTGGGTCTCACCTTGGCTCTGAGCATGAAAACCAACCCAGGGACCCACCGGTTGTCTGCTCCCTGCATCTTCTTGTCTTGCTCATGCCCTGTGCTGGGCATTCACAGGGCAAATGATAGCACATCCACCCCTTCCACACTCTGCAAGGAGTAGGAGGTGGAGCTCCCCCAGGGGACTCCAGCCTCCCAGCTGGAGGGAGTGAGCACGACACCTGGTGCTGTTGACACTGAGGCCCAGTGTAGCTGTTGTGCCTGTGACTGTGTCACACCCGGGATCTCAGAGCACCTGTCATGACTGGTGAGCAGCTTCCTGAGCCCGGCAAATTCAGCTTGGCAAAGGAGCAAGGCAGGAATGGGCCTCGGTGTCACTTCCCATGTGTGTTCTTCCGAAGGAGGTACAGAAACTGCTCCCCCAGCTGCTCCCAAATGCAAGGCCACAGATAAGGCAGAGCAGCGGTGTCCTGGGGAATACTCTTGGCAGAAGAGGCTGGTTTGGCCAGTCCACCCTGGCATGATGGGACGAGGTGCGGATCTTGTCAGCAGACAGGTAGAGGTGTTGGGAAGGATGCAGAATGGAGCCTAGCAGACGGCAGTGAGGATTGAGAGAGCGTGATCTAATCTCACCTCTGTCCAACACTTCCTCACATCCTAAGCTCTCAGTGCAGGTCAGGCCAACTCCTGCCGGACCTTGCACCTCGCTGACATGACCACACCAACCTTACCATCACCCCTGAGGCTGCTTCCCTGATGCTGTTGCCTGGGACATCAAGCCTTCTGCTGGCGGGTTCATCAAAGCACCTTGGCTTCCTGCTGGTCGCCTGGCTAAAGTGCCAGGGAAAAGACATCAGAAAATGAAACTCTGGTCCCCCTCCCAGGGTGTGGTGTATGCTGCAGCCCCTGCAGCCAGGCTTGTCTTTGCCACCCGGTGAAGCTGCTGTACTGTTACGGTTTTGCAGTCGGGCCTGGAAGTCCAAGGAGGAATTTTGGCCAGAGCTGTGAGGATCACCAGTCCCAAGCTGCAGTAGTGTGTGTTCAGTAGCGGATGCTGGGTTCCCCAAAAGTCCTGAGGGTGGTCTGTTTTTTCCAGGATTACATGGTGTTTGTGTTGACCATTGTCTGGTTTTAGACTCTGGTTTCCTATGGCATCTTGGAAACTTTTGTTTCCTGGCACTTCTAGACCGCCACAGCCACGGAGGACCATCCGTGTGCATGCCTGAGCTGTCAGAAGTGGTGGGAGACTGGGTAACTTGCGGCCCAGCAGAGTAGGACAGCCCTCCCGTAGCTGTTGCCAGGATCCTTGGAGTCCCTTAAGGCTGACTGCAGTAGGCAGGCCAGGCTGTCTTAGAGGCGGGTTAGGTGGCAGACGGTGGAAGAGCACAAACTGCAGGCGGGCCGATCCTCAGTTCACCTCCCCTCTTCCCTTTCCAGGGCAGGCCAGTTTTGCTGGACAGGAAACTGTCCTGGGGACATGAGGCCCCCAGATCCACCAAGAATCTTTCCCCTCTCCCCATGGCCCCAGGCTGAAGCTCTGCACTGAAGATTGTGGGCAGCTGCTCACCCCTAAGCCTGGGGTCCCCAGGGGGCTAAGGGGCAAGTTACAGAGGCGACGACAGGAAGGAACCTCCCCTGGACGCGACCGGCTGCGGGCGGGCTCGCCAGGGCGCCCCCTGCCGGGTGCGGCGTGAACTGCTGGGGAAGGGGGCGGGCACTGGGGCGGAGGGGACCCTGGGGCCAGGACAGAGGTTCAAAGAGGTCAGAGAGCAAGTCGTCTGGACCTGGACCACTAGGGACCTAAGCTGGGCGAGTTCCTGTCCTCTTCATCAGGACCTGTTGTGCCCACCGTAGGGACTTGGTAGAAAGGCTGGGCAGAAGCTGCCTTAAAGCTCACCTTAGCGGTTCTGCGACCCTTCGAGCTTCTGGCCTAGAAGGAGTAGGCTTCTGAGCCGGTTGAGGAGTGGCCTGACAGCTCTTGGTTCTGCCTTTTAAAAAGAAAAATGAGACCTCTCATCTGTGTATTGTACAGCAGGACTTAATTATAGAAAGCGCACAAAGCAAATGCCCAGTTTATGCAGACGCACAGCCCATGGCAACGAAGCTCTGCGGGCAGCGCAGGAGCCTGGCCGGAGGCTCAGATTTAGATTTATCCGTTCCGCGGAATCTGTTCTCCTGGCTTGAACACCACTTTCACGGTTATGGAATGTCTGTGCACATTGTTCCATTGTTTTGAGTGTTCGACTATTTGCAATACTTAGATGTTATATGTAACATGCTGGTTCATATGGATGATTTCCTTAGGATAAATTCCCAAGAGTGGGATTTTCAGCCAATGGACACTGTTATTTTCAAGATCCTTGAATACACTGCCTGAGTCTTCACACACCCATCAGCAATTTGATTAAATAAGCGCCTACTCTCAGCCAGGCCCTGGGAATAAACGTTCAACGCAGGTCTAAGTCTCAGTTTCATCACACCCTTGCCAGCAATAGGTTTTAGTTTGCTAAGCCTGAACAAACCTGAGGTTTATTTCAGTTTGCTCCTCTCTGACCTTAGCGGGGCAGAATGTCACCTCTGCTTACTGATCTGTTTTCAGAAACATTCTCTGCGTAGTAGAGAGTTACCCATTTTCCTTTCTGTGTCAGAGGTTTGTAAGACTGAGTGAGTCTTGGAGTTCATCTGGCCCAAGCTCCTCTAGCTGTGTTGAATGCACGCCCCGCCAAAGATGTGTCTATGACCTGACCTCCAAGGCCCGGGAATGTAACTGTATTTGCAAAAGCAGTTGGTGCGAATAGAATCAGGATAGGGAATCTGAGAAGAAGAGCTCATCCTGGCTTATCTAGGTGGGGCCTAAACCCAGTTCCAGGGTTGTTTTAAGAGAAAGGCATAAGGAAATTTGAGGTAAAGACCGGAAGTCCATGTGATTGGAGGGACACCGCCTCTAGCCGAGGAGCTCCTGGAGCCACCAGAGCTGGGAGAACAAGGACAGGGCCTCCTCCAGAGCACCTGGAGCAGGTATGGCCTCGCTGACACCCTAATTGCAGATTTTTGGCCTCTAGAACTGGGAGAAAGTAAGCTTCTGTTTTAAACAACCAAGGATGCTCGGCTTGGTCACAGTACCGTGAGCAGGACCTTGCCCCATGCTGGAGAGAGGAGAAGGCATGGCGCTTGTGAGTGCCCTGTCTCCTCAGCTGGAGAACGCCTCTGTGCTGGGTGACATGGACCCTCTGTAAGAGATGGAGTGGATGGTGCAAGCGCACCTATCAGTGAGCTTGGGGATGAGCGTGCAAGGCCCTGCCACAAGTGTGGCTCTGTCCCATGGTAGTTTTTGGTTCCAGAGAAGTTAGCTAAAGTGGAGAATGTGCTCTAGATCTAGATTTTTCTTCTGGGCCCACAGCAGGTGCCTGCATGATGTTGCTGCAGCTTTGTGGAGTCTCATAGGTCCTCAAGTCCCTGAGGTGTGCTGGCTGGTTTTCCTAGGGGCTATTTCTAAGGGGTAGCTCAGAGGCTGCCTACCTGGAGCTGCATTCTATCTTCCTTCCAGGTGGACAGATTTACCTCTTGATGCATCGACTCTGACCCAAGACAGCTGGAGACTTGGGGACGTGGCCTAGTAAGAAGAGGTCAGCAGATGTGTAGTACTAGGGCAGGATGTAAAGATGTGGGCCTAAGCCTTCTGGCTGGGTCTGGTCTCACTGTAGGATTGTGCAAAGGATCCAGAGCACATTCTCCACTTTAGTAGATGCCACGTGACTGTTGAAAACTTCAGGTGTCACTAGTGCCACCAAGGACCCAAATTTCTAATTGTATTTAAGTCCACTTAAAATAAAATTACTAAATTCAGTTAGTGGAAAAATGTTTGGAGCACCATTCACATTTAGAGTATGTGAATCTTGAACTACAAGGGTGTGGTGTCTAAATACAGATCAAGCTTTTACAGAGGAAATTCGATGTCCCAGTTGAGAGGTGCTATAAGTGCTAAACAGATACCAGATTTTGAAGGCTTCATACAAATGCAAGAATGCAAACTGTCTCTAACATTTTTATATTGATTATGTGTTGAAATGATAATATTTTGGATTTGGTGGATTAAATAAAATCATATTAAACTTTATTTCACTGGCTCCTGCATCTTACTTGCTCTGTGGTTTGGGGCAATTCTGCCAAACCCTCTGGGCCTGCGTTTCCCTTTATCTGAAGTCACTGAGCAGAAAGGCCTCTGCGCTGGCTGCAGGCTGGGGCTGGAGCAGAACCACGCTGGCTGGGAGGGAGGTTTCCAGTCACACACTGAGGCTGTGCCTCAGGCGGGGCAGAAGCCCCCAGCTCAACGGAGGTCCCTCCAGTAGCGGGGTGCACTGGAGACTTCAGGACTCAAAACTAACAGGCTCGCCACCGCTAAGAAGCAGATGCTGTCCTTTGTTGGTTCTGGTAATTTGGTAACCATATCTTTTGACTTTCTGGAGACTTGCATTCCTGCTGAGTGCTTCCAAGCAGGGCTGGGGCTGGGGCTGCGCCTGGGCCACCCTGTTGCTTGTCCCTGGGCTCCAGGTCTCTGTCTTGGGCCAGCCTGGCCAGGCAAATAGCAGAGAGGACCTCCTTGCCCTCCTCCAGGCCTTTCCAGTTTACTCCAGGCAGCTTTGGGGCCACGGTGGGTGGGAGCCCCAGGCAGCTCCTGTGGTGTGTGCCTGGTGAGGTCTGCGTGGGACCCACAGCTGGGGACTAGGGAAGAGCAGAGGACAGGCTACAGGCGCCCTCTGGTCTTCCACGATTGCTTAGCTCTGTACAGCAGCCGCCTTAGTGCCGCGCAGGTTTTGCCTATAGGGAAGACTCTGGGTATCTTCAGGTTAAGTGAGCAGGGGAAAGGGCTTGAGTACAGAGCTGGGCCAGGAGAGGCAGGATCTGAACCTGGTTCTGACTGATACCAAGAAGTGAGATTTTGAAAACAAGCTTTTCACGAAGACCCAGAACTGCAAACGCCCTCTGAGGCGGCTCCCTGGATCTCCCTACGCAGGGTGAGGCTTGTCCTGGTCCCGTTCCTGGGCCGAGGTGGGTGTACGGTTCTCCCAGCTCCCTGCTGCTGGGGTCCGCTGAGGACCCCGGAGCCTTGCAGAAAGTGTGCCCTGGGGGAGTAAGCCTGTTAAAGGGCCTGGCAGGTGAGGACTCAGAAGTCCTCCCTCTCAGGCCACGTTTGCTCTTTAAAACCTGTGCAGGTGACAGATGTTCGATGAAAAGACGATGTCTTGCTCTCCTTATGAGGGTTATGTGACAGCCACCTCCACAGCAGAGGGGGACTGATGACCCCTCTGGGCTCAGAGCGCTATTTCCTAAATGGCCACTTGGTGTCGCCATCGCTCCATGAACGCACCTCCATGGTCATTGTCTAAGGCTCCTTGGAGGCCTACTGGGTGCTGGCCGGCCTGTGACAGGCACGTGTCCCCTCGTCGGGGTTCTGTTCTGTAGACAGTGGCTTGCTTCAGCCAGCGAAGATGGTGGAGCACAGGCAGTTTGCAGGCAACACCAGGATGGTACTCGGGCTGTGCAGTAGGACGCGCTTCTGGCCCACTGAAGAAGTCTGCGGGGCTCAGGCTCAGGCAGCTGCTCTGCACCCACAGTGGTGGCCTTGTCTGAGCAGAGGCGGTCAGATGAGGCATCTGCTGTGGGAGGCCACACCCCACAGAAGCAGGCTCGCCCCCGCCCTTCACTCCCCACGGGCATCAACCCCGGGGGACTCGTCTGCGGTCCCTTGGCTCGTCTAGACTGAGCTCTTTGGTGGGTCCGTCCCAGAAGAGGGGCCTGCTACAGGCCGAATCTTGTCCTCCAAACTGAACCCAAAGAATGTGACCTTGTTTGGAAGTAAAGCCACTGCAGATACAAGCAGTTATGATGAGGTCGTATGGCAGTGGGGACAGCTGGGTATGGACGGTCACTCTGTGAAGGCTGAGGCGGGGGTGGGTGTCTGTCCTCCTGGTGCACAGTTGCTGCTTCTGCCCCCGCAGCCCCGCCATGCTAATGTGGGTCCTGCTGCTTGGCCTCTCTTCATCTCCTCATTTGGCCTCTGGGAGCACAACTCCTCTTTCTCTCTCTCTTCCTTCTTGACCCCATCCCAGGCTTCGTGACGCATCTTGTGTCAATTCCACCAGAATCCATTTTTGCAGGAAGTTGGATTCTACCTGGAGGCCACTGGAAACCAATCTGATTAAATTGATTCATACTAAAGGGTAAACGACTAATACTCAGGTAGTGTGATTCCCTCTCTCAGGAGCAGAGCCATATTTAGAGAAGAATTTGTTATTTCTACAATGAGATATTTTGTTGAATGAAAAATAATTTTGTATAGTGGTGTGTGTCCCCTAAGTAATCTATAGCTGTGTCAGCTTGCTTTCCTCAAGACAAGGGCCAGAGTGCTGAGGCCTGAGTCTGTGGTGTGACCAGGGACCTGGCACCCACTCTGGCTTCTTTCCAGGAGGGGCCCTTGTGTAGGTCTGAGGGTGTAAGTGAGACCCAGATTTCCACTGTCCTCCTCTGGGCCTGGAGGAAGGAGCTCAGCAGAGGGGTGGGCAGAATCTGAGCAGGGCACGGGGTACACACAGCTGGAGGAATCACGCGTGTCCCAGGCCAGTCTGCTTCGGGGTTGCGGGTCCCTCTCCAGGTCCATGGGGAGGCTCCAGGTCAGCCCTGCTTGCAGCAGCCTGTGTGGCTCTGTGGGGTGACACCACAGCTGGAAGCTCGCCCATGCACCCTGAAGTGGCCCTGAGTGCGTGTAGGCCAGCAGAGGAGGCTGCGCGCTAGAGGTGTGCTGTGGAGGGATCCCGGAAGGCTTCCTGGAGGAGGCACAGCTTGAGCAGGGTGGATGGTTTTCCCTGGAGCAAGGAACAGGGAAGCAGCCCTCCCAGAGGGTTCTGGGAGGAGTAGGAGTGCGGAGTGGGTGGCAGGAGGAGCCGGGTCACTCAGGAGAGCCCCAACTATGGGTCATAGCAGGACCCGCACTTGTACACCTGTGCACCTGGACTGTTCACCTTCCCTTCCCCACAGCTCCTGGAGAATTGGGCTCCCTGCTCTCCACTGCCTGTCAGGCCGAAGCCTTCTTGGCCCTGCTGCCTCAGCGTTCCCCCCCTGTTCTTGTCTCTGCCTGGGCCAGCTCTGGGTGCTGAGAGCCTGCCCTGTGTCCAGATGCAGATGCTACTTGTTGCCTCCACTTTTGGTTCCTCTCAGCCTTCCCCAAGCCCTGGAGACCTTCCTTGCTGGCCTCCCTGGGCAGATACAATCATTAAAACCATGTCCCAAGGGCTGGGGATTTAGCTCAGCGGCAAAAGCGCCTGCCTGGCAAGCGCAAGGTCGTGAGTTCGGTTCCTGGTACTGGAGAAAAACCAAAAAAAAAAAAACCATGTCCCATTCAGCGCTCTGCAGAGTTGCCTGGGCCTCCAGCTTGTTGGATGTTGGGAATCCAAACCCCGAGCCCGTGGGTTTTTGACTCTGGGCCCAGCAGAGTGCTCAGGGGTCTGCCCTGGCCATTTGGGAAGCTGGGGGTCTGTAGAGGCCCTGGTGATCTGCCCAGTGTCTCCCGGGTACTTGTCATTCCAGCCAGGACCTGGGCAGGGGCAGTAAGCGAGGTGTGCGTCCATCTTGCTTGGGTCTCTTTTGTTTGTGCGCTGGGGCATGGGGTCAGTCAGGTTGCTCACCGGGCCTGATTTGCTGAACCTGGCTCCCTGGTCCAGGGACAGTGCCGGCAGAAACAAAATCCTCCGTCTGTTTCCCACAAGCCCTGGGAATTGAGGTATGCACGGAAATACGGCTCATAAATGGATGGACTTTATTTTCGCTGTTCCCAGGCTTTAATTTCCAGAAACAAAATGTCAGTGTTATGGCTGAAGTTCTCTTAGTTTTAGGAAACACATCATAACCCGGAGATGTTTATGCATAGTTCATATATTATATGACAAGGGTGGGTTGGAGAGTAACGCAGGGTCAGGGCACTGTGGTTACACCGAAACAGGATGATCTGAGTAGGGGATCCATTCTTTCTAGTATTTATATTCCAGACCCTGGCCTTACAGTCCCGCTAGGAAAAACAGGGAGTGGTGTTTCTTCTGGAAGCCAAGGCCGCGGGGAAAGAGCTGCCAGGGTGTGCCAGGCCTGTCACTCAAGATGGCCTGTGCATGTGCACACGTGTGTACTCACATGTGCGGGCAGCGTGAGGCAGAACTGAGGTGGGAGGAACCAGCATGATCCTGTCCACTGCCGGCCGGGCGGCGGGGAGAGTTCCTTCCTCACCAGTGGCAGCTTCTCCCGCATTGGCAGAGCTCCGGGCTCACCTGGGGCAGTGTGTGGACAATGCAGTGCTGAGAGTGTCCGGGGACCCAGAAATGCCCTGGGGCCTGAGGTGGTCTGGAGCTGAGCGGGCGGGGTCCTGGGTCTTTCAGGGGACTCTGGGGTCACAGAGACCTATGGTGCTTTGCCTGCATCTTTCCCAGGACCCTGCTGGCCACGCAGAGGGGTGGGGAGGGAAGTTGAGAACCGTCCTAGATGGTCCTTGGGGTGAAGGCAGATGCTTCTGCAGGACAGACAGCCCCTCCAGGCCACTTTTATAGCCTTGTTTATGAGCAGAGCAGCAGTTTCATCCCATCCTTTTATGAGATGCTCCGAATTGAATAAGGAATATTTTGCTCATTCCTTGCAGGAGAGAAGTAACCTGCTGCTTTGGACACAGTGCTGTTGACTGCAGAACAGGCCCTCCGTCCTGGGCAGTGGGGTGCAGCCCTCTGTCCAAGGTTCTGGGCAGGGCCGCGTGCCCTGTTACAGACCCAAGCAGGTAGGTTTGTCCTGGCCGGCCGTGGACACCTGCTCCCTCCACCAGAATCCCCTCTCAGACCCAAAGCCAGACAATAGGAAGGCAGCACACCAGCACCCACAGAGGACCGCTTGGGCAGTGTGTGTTCTCACTGAGCAGAAGTCGGGCTGTCTTTCACGGAAGTTTGCCCCTGTTTCTGAGAAGCCTGAAGCCTTCAAGGCCCAAGTAAGGTGGGAAGACAGAGCCCATGCTGCAGAGGGGGCTTGTGGCTGACGACTGCAAGCCGCCACGGCTGGCCCCCCTTGGGGCGGTGTCTCCCTGCTGTGCAGCAGCACAGGGTACTCAGCACTCCCGGTCCTGGGCAAGAGGCCTCACCGACTCTTCTGGTAGGGGCAATACGGCTCCTGGCAGGTGCCACATGGCTTCCAATAGGTGCTGTGTGTAGATTCATGGAGATGCTCAACTCCTCCTAGAGCCCTTCCCCATCTCACCCAGGGCCCTGGAACGGAAGCTCAGGGATGGGATGGACAAGAAAGGATTCCCTACTAATCAAGCACCAGCAGGATCTGACCTCTGGGCCCTGCATTTGCAGCCAGACTGGGGCAAGGAAACAGGGAAACTTGAGTCACCAGGGTCACGTCTACCTGGAGACCAGTGGACAAGTCCTTGCCGTGACAAGCAGACCACGTTCCCTACACACCGCCCGTGTGTAAACTCCTCGAAGGAGTCAGGGGCGCTGTGCCTGCCTCCTCCGCAGCACCTGTTTCTGTTTGGAAATGGGCCCTGCTCTCAGTGACACTTGCTGTCGGTCCCCGAGGCCCCGTGAGTGGCACTTTGTGAGCACAGTCACATGTGCCCCCAGCACAGTGTGGCATAGTCCTCCTCAGGTGAAGCTGGGGCTCTGAGGTGGCAGAGAGGCTGTGTCTGCCTCCTGCAGACTGCGGCCCACGCCTGGGGAGTCTGGCTTCTCCCTGAGAGGCATGAGATGTGCATATTTTGTATTTGCAATCACATTTTGCCATGATACAGACTTTCTGGATGCTTGGATGTAGGGCAGCCTTAGTTTGGGGTCGAGGGAGGCAGAACCTGTGTGTCCCATAAAGTGAGCTTTACCTGAGTGCGTTGTGGCTGGAACTACAACATGGGTTACTGAGTCATCCCTGGGGTGGGGTCTGCATTGTCAGAACTCATCCAGGGGCAAAGCAGTGCCTGAGCAGGGTGCCCACCTTCCTCCCTGTGAAACTAACAGGGCACTATGCACACTGAGCCATCCCCCTGCAGGGCTGCGGATTTCCAGGCTGCATGGTTTGGGAGTAAAGCGAGCCTGAAGAACCCATATTTTAAAAGTTAATGCTTGGAGAGGAGACAGATGAAGAAAATATTTCTTTTTCATTTTTCCTTAAAAGGTAATTTGAAAAAAAAAATTACCCTTTGAAATGTTGCCAGCAGTGTGTAAACCAGAGAAAGTTCAGAAGTCCGAGCCCTACTCTGGTTTCAGTGGAGTACTTAAGGATCCTTTTTTATCGTTCGGCAAGAATATATATCCCCAAAATTTCTCCAGAATTTGATTTTGTTCTCCGTTTCAAGGAAAAGAGAAATATTGCAAACAATGTGAGCCTGGTTTCCTGGGACACGGCAAATTCTCAGGACCTGATTGCATTTGGGAGGGGCTGAGTCCCCAGGGCAGCGAGAAGGTGCCCAGGACGGGGCTTGTGGGACAGGACCTGGGAGGGGCTGTACATCAATTGGATTCAGATAAAGTTGATATTTAAGTTTCTTTCTGGCAATTTAAACTTTGATAGTTTATATCTCCGCTTAACAGCATATTAAATCATTTTATAACCCTTAACAACTGTTTAATCTTTTCATTGTTGAAAAATGAGGTAATTGATCTAAACCATGTTGGAACATGCCAGGAAAAACTTATTTCCATGTACCACCCTCACCATGCACTCAGGGCATCCTAGGGGCCTGTATGCGTGTAAGACGCACCCCAGCCTGCAGTGGGGTCTCACCAGGATGGGGCCAGGCCTGTGCTGGAGGCCGGGGGAAGATGGTGGGGAGATGGCTGGAGCCTGAGATCTGGCCCTGAGGCTGGGGTACTGCCTCCATCTAGGGTTTTGGCTCTTATTTGGGCACTGTTGAAAACATGTTTTTCTGGCCGACAGTGTGTTCTGTGTTTCCTTGCTGTGTTCAGTGAAGTTGTTTGAGCACCATTGCAATCAGAGTGCTCTCGGCTGGGAGAAAGAGGGTGGGAGAGCAAGCAAGCAGAGTGCTTTGTTATTCCAAAAACAAGCAAGCCTTCTCCTTGGGAATGACACCAAAGAATACCTTCTAAATGAAGTATGTTTCCCTTCAGAGATTACAGCATCGGGTGATCAAAGTCCCTTGGAAATAGCTTTTGGCAACTCAGAGATTCTCTGTAACCCTTCTTCCATTCAAATGGGGCTGCCCCATCCACTGAGCAGCAGTTGTGTGGCTTTAGAGGCCTGAGGAGCCAGGGGTGGGGACAGATAGGCATTCTGTATGTTTGTGACTGCTTTGTGGCCCTGTACGCTCCCAGGGGATCAGGGCATTGGAAGTGGCTTTGTTTCTCAGGGAAATTGATTGTGGTGCAAGGCCACGTCCCTTGTCCAAGTAATGCAATACAGGCATGGTCTAAACTTAAGCACAGCTTTGGCAGTCCTGGTGAAATGGATTGTCGTCGGCTACGTGTCCCGATGTCCTCTGTAGGGTTGAGGAATGTCTGGCCCTCGGCCCCACAACTCTTTCTGGTTAAATTTAATGAAAGTCCAAACAACCTAAATGTCTACCTGGCACCAAGGAGGAGACCCTTCATGTTAATTACTGCTAAGCTGAACTGTCTCCTTCCAAGCCCTCTATACAGCCCTCCACGTTTGTGTACATTTTATATGGTCTATTTCCATTATAAATTGCCCATAAATTAAATACAGATTTTCTTGGGAACATCTTTAAAAAAAGGCACAGATCTGTGTGATGCATGTTTCTGGTATTAGAAGTGACGTGAACCACTGAGGGGTGGGTGGGCTCAGAGCAGCAGCACTCCACTGTGGAGGTCAGGCTTCTGGGTGCAGCACTGAGGGTGCACGAGTGGACCTGCCACACTCCTGTCCTTCCTCTGCACACTGCCACGTGGAGGAGGATGGGGCTGATTGATTGACCCAGACAATCTGGAGCAGGGCCAGACAGGACGAGAGGACCGGGGTGCGGGAGGGTGGGGTGCGTGTGTGGGGGTGAGCGCTGCTGTCTGCTCTCCCAGTGCATCCTGGTGGGGGCAGTGTGCTGGTCTCCAGATCGACATTCCTATCCCAGGGTGCAGTGCAATGTGCACACTTGTGTGCATGTATGTGTGTGTGTGTGCACATGTGTGCATGTGTGTGCGTGTGTGTGCGCTTGTGCATGTGTGTGTGGTGTCTTCATGGGCAGGTATGTCACCAGCACAATCCCTTGCTAATTATGAAGCACTATTGGGCCTTGAGAAAGGAGTGAAAGCAGATTCAAGGTTGATCTCTAAAGTGTCTCCTTAACCCCTTGCATTTCCAGCTCTCCACTGAGTGGAGTGCAAAGGGTGATGTTTACCCAACTCCACGAAATTATGCCTAATCTGAAGTGCAGGCCATTTGTGCCCCGGCGTGGTGACCTCATGCTCTGCTCTTACTACACTACGTGCTCTGCTTGACATTCTTCCAGGTGTCTGCGCAGCCTCCTTGCTCCTCTCCTCTTTCAGGCTTTTGCTGAATGACCCCTCCCCTGACACTGTAGCCGGACAGGTACCCCAAGCACTCCTGTCTTTTCCTTGCTTTATTTATTTTAAAATTCGTGTCTACTTATGATGCTGTATACTTTACTTATTCTTATATACAATAATAGAACTAGGACTCGTGAGGCAGGGTTTTTTGTCTTTCTCATGTTCTGTTTGTCCCTTTTAGAGATGAGCGCCCAAACTGCAACCCAAACCCATTATTTATTGCTAAGTGCCAACACTGCTATTAAAACCTGAATATTGAGGGTTTAGTTCAGAAAAAAACAGCTCATACATTAACATCTTTAGAGAAAAACAAATAACACGCATGCCATAGGTTCACCACTGCTGTATGAACACTCCATAAATTTGCTGAATGAATGCCTGAGGATTTTCACTTGCAGGTCACTATTATATGTCAGAGAAGAGAAAGTGTTGCAAAAATTGCTTTCAGACACTAGAGTCGAGCCAATTATCAGCAATTACAAAAAAGACAGATTTTAGAGATTTAAAAAAAGAGGAAACTAAGCACACAGCGACATTGGAATGAATGCCAAACTCCATGGAGGCCAAACTCCCAGCCAGTGATGGCGGCCGCTGTCAGGGGACTGGCGCCAGGACTCCTGGCCCAAGAGGTGGGGTCTCAACATCCTGGATGTCCTTTCCTCTGTCCTGTGATGCTTTTGAGGTCCTAACACATGCTGTTCTGGGCTCTCCTCAAGTCATTTTAGGAGCTCCTGGGGTTCGGATGAGTCCAGGTCACACATCTCCTGGCCTCTGGGCCTCTGCCGCCTGTGAGTCTGAGCCCCAGCAGGTCCTGGCCCGATGGTCTCCAACTGCCTTCCTCAGGGTCTGCTCTGTGCTTTCCCTGGGCCCACAGTGCTGTGATCTTGTCCATGTGAGATCTTCATTTATTTTTGTCTCTTTCAAGCAACTATGGTACTTCTCCTTGAGTCTGTGCTGCTTGAGGGCCAGGCTCTGAATGGACTCTTTCCCACTCCATCCCAACCTGCCAGTCCTGTTTAGACCTCTGGAGTGGGGCTAAAGGTCAACTGCAGCATGGTCTCAGTGCACCCACCAGGATGCAAGGCCCAGGTTCAGCAGCTCCAGGCCTCGGAGCTGAAGGGAAGAGCTCCTCCTGGTCGGGCTGTACTGGGGGAGCTCAAGGAGGACTCAATAGGAGTCCACACGAGGGCAAAAGGAAGCCACCTACACAGAGAGGTGGGGCTATCCAGGAGTGAGAGCCTGTTGGAGAATGTAGTGTTGGATGCAGCCCCCCAGGACCCCAGAAGGGTCACAGCCACCTCCTTTCTCACCTTGCTCTGGGGTGGTGGGGCATCAGGGCTTGTGTGGAGCTCAGGCATAGACTGGGGACACTATGGCCTTATAGTGCTAGGACAGAGAGCACAGTAAATACAAACGTCAGTGACTTTGGGTAGCCAGAGGGCCTGGACTCCCTGACAGACCAGCTTGTAACCTGCACAAACCATCTCACTTTTCTTTCTACAGTTTTCCCTGTGGTGGAGTGGACACTAGACTCATTTCTTAGAAAGTTCTTTTAATGTTTGGTAACAAATTTTTTCTTATCAGATAGCTTTCTGCGCTATTTGATTTGTTAACTCCATGTGGGCAACCTTTGGTAATAATAATAATGATAATAATAATAATAATAATAATAATAATAACAATAAAGCAGGTAGTTGGGAAAAGCTAAATGCTCTGTGCACATCCAGGGTCTGAGCTGTCACCTGGGATGGGGATCGACAATCTATGGTGTGGGGTGGCTGTGCTCCTGCTCAAAACTGCATCCTTGAGCCCATGACACCCAGGCTTCCCAGAGAGCCTGTGTGGAAGTGAGCCAGCTTGGCTGGGTCGGGGCTGGAGGTCCAGTGTGCCAGCCTGGGGCTTAGGGGAGGTTGGTGGTGGATGAAGTCGTCCTCACTTGGGCTTTATAAAAGATTCTGTGGGGTCCATTAGAGCTGGGCGGAGAGCAAGAGAGCGATTTTTATGGGCAATTTACACATAGCCTTTTCTTGCACAGTGCCAGCTGGACAGCAGGCCCCTTGCTGGCTGCTCCCCCAGCACAGCCCCGGCCTGGAGCAGCCCCCAGGATGTGAGATCACACCTCACTAGCAGGATGCTCCCTGGGCAGGGAGGCGCCACAGGGTCCCACAGAGCAGTGAGCCTCAGAGATGCCAGGGAGGAGGGAAGTCATGCACCCTAGCCTCCATCTCTTTCAAGAGGAAGTCTTGAAGTCCAGTCTCCCTGAGGCCCACTTGCCCTGTCCTCCCTGGAAGAGTCATGACTGGGAGCCAGCAGTGTCTCTAATCATGGAAGTCACCTGAGGGGACCCCAGGGGAGAAACAGGCATGAAGAGAAGGTGCCTCCCTGCGTCACACAAGAGGCCAGAGGAAGGGGGAAAAGAAGACCTCGTGTTTGTGAGTGTAGGGTGCAGGGGCCATTGGACACATCCCCAGTCTATGCCTTACCTCCACCCTCCTCCCAGCACTGGGCCTGGTACTTGGCCTGTGGGATGCTCACGCCTGGACCTTCTGAGTACTGGAGGGATGAACTTGCAGTGTCAGCGCACCCAGTGCCCGATCCAGCAGGGGGGTGGGGCCTGGCTTGGAGGGGGCTCTGTGCCACTCACTTCTAGTGATTGTGAGGCATTTCCAGGAGCCACTGCTTCTCCTGGGGGTGTTCTAGGAGCAGTGCAGTGACTCAGCCTCAATTGCACACAGAGCGGCTGTGACACTGTCATATCTTTGCCTCTGTCTTATTGTGAGTCTCTATACTTGGGAAAGCCTCACATCGTCACCATCTTGGAATCGGATTCGAAAGGAGATGTGTATTTCATTTTGCACTCGGGGTCTTGTGCAACTGGTCCTGACTCTGCACCCAAAGTGGCTCAGATGGGTGCCTGGGGAGAGGTAGAGAGGGCACAGAGCAGTGGGTGGCTCAGGATGGGAGTAGTTGTTGACTGGGAGGGACAGGGTTGGCTGGGAGGGACAGGGTTGGCTGGGATGGGGCTGACCATCAGATACTATGAACTTGGCATGGCTTCTCTTGCCAGCTTTCCTGGCTTCTCTCTCCTTCCTCTCCTTTCCATTTGTGGGACATGTTTTATGTCCTTGACTATACTAATAGGCTAGGCTGGGTTGTGCAGCCAGTGAATGCAGAAATCCCAGTGGTTTAATGGAATATTGCTTTCTAGCTGGTGTCTTCTATTCCTCAGCGATCAGGAAGGGGCAACTCTGCTCTCTGCTATTACTCCAGGCTCTTGCTGGAGGAGGTCCACTGTCATGGAGCCACACGGTGTCTCTTGGCAGGAGAAGGGAGCGAAGGAAGCTTCCCCAGCTGCTTTTCAATGGTCCAGCTTGACACATAGCATTTCTGCACCCTAAACTCACAAGAGAGACACATAGCCAGGCCCCACCCCCCTGCTGGATCGGGCACTGGGTGCGCTGACACTGCAAGTTCATCCCTCCAGTACTCAGAAGGTCCAGGCGTGAGCATCCCACAGGCCAAGTACCAGGCCCAGTGCTGGGAGGAGGGTGGAGGTAAGGCATAGACTGGGGACGTGTCCAATGGCCCCTGCACCCTACACTCACAAGAGAGACACATAGCATTTCTGCTCATGGCCCACTGACCAGGTAGTTCTCTGGCCTCCCTAATGGCGAGGGTCTGCAAGGTGTGATCAGCTCCAGGAAGAAGAGAAAGACTGGATATTGGTGAGAACTTGGGATGTTCACCATAAGAATGACCCAGACAGTTTGTCAACTAAGTGAATAAACAGAGGAAAGAAAAGGTCATGGTCACATGTTATCCAGAGAACGTCATGTTTACTTCTTACTTTGGGGCACTTTAGTATTTCTTGGTGAATTACCAAAGGCAAAGTCCTCCACCAAGCTCCAAATTTCCCTTGTGGTGGGAAGATCTCTGCTCATCCTCACAGCTAGGTCAGAGTGTCAATGAGCCGGGCCTTCTGGGGTGCAGGAGCCCCACTGGGGTGGAGAGCCCTGCAGCAAAGGAGCAGGTAGGTGTGAATTGCTGCCCATTTTAAGTTTGATAAACATAAAAACCAGTGTAACCAGTGTGAATTTGATCCATGGCACTTGGGTTTGAGAAATATCGTATTTGTTTTTCTAAATAAAATCTGCTCCAGTCCCCAGCCACCTGGCTGCCAGCATGGACCCTCATCTCTGCCCTTCATTTGTCCTTCATTTCCAGAGATGAACAGGACTGGGCTGCAGAGAAGCAGATGGGTGCTGTTTTGTCGCTTCTCCTGGGCCAGGACTGGGTGTGCATTTGGGAATAAGAAAGCCCTCGGGCTGTGCCCAGAATAGAGAGTCCACTGGTGCTCACAAAACTAACACGCAGTGCCCAGTGCCGCAGTGTCCAGAGCCACAGTGCTCATGAGACAAGTCCCTCTCCTTACAGTGACGCTGGGCCTTGTCCTACTTCCCTGAGCTTCTCCAGTCCTGTGCTGTGTCTGAAGCCCCAGCAGTGTAGCAGACTGGCTCTCACGGCTGCCTATTTGGGGTGTTCCTCAACCTGTCTGTCTCTGTCTGCCGACATGCAGAGCATCAGCCATCAGCCACAGTGCAGCCAGGGGATCTGTGAGTTACCTCATCTCGTCCACATTCGTGTGGCCAAAGCCCATCGCAGACAAAACACCAATAAATGCCCGGGCCTGGGAAACAAGGCTGGAGAGTGGGGAAGCAGGCTTGTTCTATGGCCCAAAACTGGTGTCTTTTTTTTTTTTGGCAAAAGAGAAAACGAAATAAATTTAAAAACAATGTACAGTCCACATTTGATGGCCGTAGAATATGTACGGCCTTCAGCTGCTTCCAGCAAATTATTCATGATCTATTTGAGTGCTAGCTAGACGCTGACACCACGTCTCCCCACACTGACTTGGCCCCTACCCGGGGCGCTGCCTGTAGCCCGCTGGCCTGCGGCCTGTGAGGGTTTCCATACCTGAGCCAGGTAACTCCCCTTAGGACAAACTCTTGCTCAGTCCCACAGACAGGCTCAGACGGTGCAGCGTTGCCAGGGCTTGCTTGCAGGCCCTGAAGCTGGGCCATCAATTTGTCCTGGGAAGAGTCTAGCACAGGTCATCCTTGCAAAACCTGAGTTGTGTGTGATTTCCCTCCATGAAAAGAGCCATCTTGCATTTCTTATGGTTCACAATCAGGGGGCAACAGTCCTTCGCTTTAGCTCTACCCCTCATCTCTCACTTCTAGTACTGCTGAGTAGCACTTTTACCCTTATGTGGTCCTTAAAACTACTTTAGGGGGACAGTCTGGAGACCACTACCAACCTGTTCTGTGGCCTTTGTCAATCCCCTTCTCACCTTGGGCCAGGCTTCATCTTCTCTTGGTGGCCCATATGAAGCTGAGGCAACTTAGTGAGACCATGTCTCAAAAAAAAAAAAAAAAAAAAAAGAAAGAAAGAAAGAAAGAAAGAAAAAGAATGGAGGAAAAAAGGAATAAAAAAAAGGGACGGAGTACTCTGTGGGTTCAGTCCCCAGTATGGGTGGGTAAGTGGATGGGGGGAGACATCCAAAAAGCTCTGTGACGGACTTTCTTCACACAAGTCCCCATCTATAGAATAGATAACCTCAAAAATTACTCTTTCCATTGGGCAGGACAAGGAGAAAGGCAGCATGCTGCCCATGCCCCTTGCCCTCAAACCCACATCTCAGTGTCCCTTAAAGGGCTCTGTGCACCCAGCAGGGCTCCACAGACAGCTTGAAAACCAGCAGGGTAGGTGTGAGGAAATGATGATGCCTGACATTCTGCTTCTTACCTCATCCTCACTGCAGCAACAAGAACAACAAGAACAACAAGAACAACAGCAACACAAAAGCAAAGTGGCGGCAGCATTATGTGAGAATGAAGGCAAGGACGAGGCAGTGTCTTTGTGGGAGCTTCCTCTTTCTCTTGTGTAGTTGGAAGCACCATCTCTTGACCACCTGGGTACCCCTACTCCTGAGCTTTCTCTCTACAGCCCAGCGGACTTGTTGTGGCCCTCAGGGAGCTCACCCTCCCAAACCACTCCTACACTGACCTGGGGCAACGCGAGAACTGGCAGGATGCCAGTTCTCAAAGTTCTCCCAAAGCCAACACTCTGAAATGTGTTAGCAAGATTCCCACCTCTTCTGCAGAGGCACTACCCCTCCACAGCAGAGTCACTGATGGGGTGGGATGGGGCTGGGGATTCTGGAGGGTGTAGTGGTTCTTTTCAAGTGCTAGGTTCACTGGGCAGTGGCCATGTCCACTTAGTGCATACTAGATGGTTAATAAGCATTTTTGGGATGAATAAAGGTTTGGTGGGAGAAAATAGGGCGTGGAAGGGCATTTCTAAATTCTAAATAATTCATGAATCCTGGTCACTGGCTATTGATACAGTGCCCATGATCCTGCTGCAGACATGCTCCAGGGACAGGACACTGGATGGGGCTTCATTACAATGGCTGTCAGCATTTCTTGCACTCTATGACCTCTTTATACTCTCCACCCCAAAACTGGCATAGAGGTCTTAGAATCTCAAGAGGAGGATGATGGCCCACTTTGGCTATGGCAAGTTCCCAGGCAAAGTGACTTTCTTTGTCTCAGGAAAGTTGTGTTCCTCCTGCCCAATGAGCCTGGTGAGGAGCAGTCTAGGGAAATCTCTGCTCGTTAATGGTGTGGAGACTGAACGGACAGAGATGTGTGTGTCCTGGGAGGCCCAGCCTAGAATGCTTCACTTACAGGCGTTGATTTCAGGTAACCCCCTGTTGGGCGGCCTAGTTTCCTCAGTGGGTCAGTGCTGTACAGATTACTTTGCTAGGCTCAGGTAAGTTTCCAGTTTCTGGGTTGGGAAGAAAGCCGGGCATTTCAGCTCAACTTTTCCTGGCTGGAGAGTTGCAGCTAAGTTTTTGGAGGATATTGTATGGATCAAATTCACATTTGTGAATTTGAGACTTTCTGAGCCCTGTGAAAGCATTCAGCTTCTTTGTATATGATGTTTGGGGCTATCCATTCCATGCTCTGAGCCTCTGATGGAGTTGGACTCTAGCCCTCTGGTGGCCTCACAGACAACTGAGTCCTGAGGGGACCTCAAAGCCATCTCTGTGCACCCTTCTCCACTAGAGGGATACTTAGTGTGATCTTGGGTAGGTGGTCATTCTCTGCTAGGATGCAGCTGAAGTCACTGCCTTTTGAGGTGGCCCAGTGCACTCTGAGCCATGAAGGGTCTTACATTCTTAGCAGTTCTGTAGACATGGCAATACGATATCCCTAGGACCCCCTGATTCTCTCTACTGTCCTGGGTCCCAGCTGCCTTCTCAAACCACAAAACCTGTGTGGTCCCTCTGACCCAGAAGAGCTTTTCTGGATCCATAGACAGCAAGGGCTCTGACAGCCCCTTCCTTGGCCACGTCTAGGACCTCATGATACTATGACTCGGAATTCCTTTTCCTTCATACAGGGAGGCCACCCTGGGCATCAAAGGAGGAGAGTCTCACACTAGTTCTGTCATTCTGATGGCTCAGTGCACAGGGGAAGGGGTAGGGGAAGTAAGCTTTGGACTGTAATGAGCTCTGTGTGTCTCCTGCCCTTCCTGGAATGTTGGGCCCTGTGGGAGCCACAGCTCGCCCGGGGCAAGCTCAGTTCAGATGAATGTGCAAGCACCATGCAGCTAGCAGGCTGAAGAGCAGCTGTGGCTGTGTGTAGAGTGGTAGAAGAAAGCAGGAGTAAGAAGAGTTGAGGTCAGCTTTTATTAAGCTGCTGCTGTACATTAGACTCTTGTGTAGTATTTCATTTATTCTTACTTAACTCTATGGGTGTGGTATTACTTTATCTATAAAGATTCTAGTCCTAGAGAAGTTGGTATGAACACTTGGCCACATTGAAGTGTGGGTTGAACTCAGGACTGTGTGTGTCCAGAGCCTTTCCCAGTTGCTGGACTTACCTGGCTTCTTGGCCCAGCTCTCACTACCTTAGACTGGCCTGCTTTCTCCAGTCTGGGCCTCCACTTCCTATTTGGAAAATGAGGCAGTGGACACCACTCTCTCCAGAGCATCATTTGCGAATCACCCTGGGGGTTTCCTGAAAATGAATTTGTCCCCACCCCCTGCTTTTACCTCCTAGAGGTCTTCCTGTGTCTCAATATCCAACTCCAGTGGGAACTTTCTGGAGTTCTCAGGGAACATTTCTGTCCCATTGTGTGCCTAAGGGCTTTGGTGTCCATGGTGCATGTTGGATGTTGCAGACACATTGCAGGTGCCAGCTGCAAACCCTACACAAGTGCAGCTGTTGTGGCACAGGCCTCTCTCAGAGATGGCTGTGCTGTGGGGGGCAGATGCTCTTCTTTCTCTCTGCACCTGACTGGGGCACAAGAAGGGGGACAGTAACTTGATATAACTAAAATGATTTTCCATATTGTGGGCTTCCTGGGAGTGTGTGTGTGGAGCAAGAGTTCACACTCAGGTTCAAAGTCTGGCTCACAGGGACTTTGGAAGTCAAAGGTGCTCCAGCATCCAACAGTCTCTTCCATGTGTGTGTGCAAGTGACACCCTTAATGAAGCATCCACACTGCCATCCACACCTGTCCGCACCCCTGCATGTCTGTCACTCTCAGCCAGTGCTGAGGTTTCCATTTGGACTTTAACCTCAAGTGTCTTGTGTCACTCCACCTGTGTCACACGTGATCATCTGCTGACCTTTTGGTTTAGTGGGGCAGGGGCCAAGCAGGACCAGCTTCTTGAGGGAACCGTATAGTGCCTCTTCTCCAGAGCTTCTCTGTTGGTTCCTGGCCAGCTGTGTCCAGAAAGGAAGGGGCCATCCTATTCACCTGAATGGATACCAGTCTAATGAATGAAGGCTTAGGAAATGAAGACCGTGTGGTCAGCCTCCCCTTGAGATGCTCCCTGTTTAAGAAACTGGAAGGTGGGAAGCATTTTTGGCAATCAGCCCTGCAGCTTCTCTTACATGTCTTTTGTCTTTGCTGTTCAATCCCCAAATGAAAAGGAGTGCATGGCTTATTGTTAAAACAGAAACATCCTGGACTCCCCTTGTCTCAGGGGCTAGAACATCTCTTTCCAGCACTCAAGTCTACCTGGGAGCAGAGGCAGCCCTGGAGCAAAGAAGTTGCTGGAGGAAGGGGATGGGATAGAGGAGGAGAGGGTCACATCGAGCACTTGCAGTAGCGAGATGAGGCTGGAAGTCCAGTGTTGGTGTGTGATGCTCACGGTGAGACCAGGCAACTGTTCAGACAGGCAAAAGTACTGCTCAGCTTTTGCAACAGTGGAGTCAACCTTGGGCCTGAGTCTCTTGCTTCCAATTTGGGTTTTTTTCTATTGAGGGATCTGAGAGGTATGTTGGATTTGGTCTTGGCTTTAAGAAGAAAAGGCTTAGAGAAAGAAGTAGGAGGAAATACAATGGGCAAGGGAATTCTGGGATGAAGATGATGATGAGGAGGAGGGGAGAGAGAGATATTCTCAAGGACCATGGCGTGGGCTTACCAAGATGTGAGGGAACTGTGGGACCTTGGCTCTACAGGAGCTTGCTGGTGTGTGACTGAGCCAGGAAATATTTGGGTCAAGCCCAGGACACAAAGACCACATATTAACTCCATAGTGTGGCTGTTTTCTTGGGGAGATGGCTGTGGTTGTTCTGGCCCCTGGCAGTTCACGTCATGGTGAGCTTGGAGGATGGTGTTCACGTTGGGGGGCTTCTGGGTTGACAGATGCATCTTGTCTGTGCTCCCACTGTCCAGGAATGCACTCAACTGGATAGCGCAGAACCGGCTTGTAAACATTCCTGGCTCCTTATAAATTATGCCCAGCTCCCTGGCAAAGGAAGTAGGTAGAAGGGGAAGCACTGTAGACCCCTGGGAATAAGTCTGAGCTCTGCAACTTGCTCACTTAGAGGTCACTTGTGCATCTCATTCCTTCCCAGGTTGTAATGATGCTGGTGCCCCTTGCCCTGCCTGCTCCTGCTGGGCTCCATTGCTTTGTCTGCAGTCTTTTCCTTGGCTTACTCTTCTGATAATAGTATGCCCTTCCTTAGGGAGTGACTTCTTCTCCATGTTAATTGAGGGGTCTGGTGGAGGCTGCCAACTAAATTTCTTCTCCTCCTACCCTTGCCCATGATGATAATGAGATCAATTGTTTATCCCACTTCTCTGGCCACAGTCATTTTACAGGAGGACTAGAATTGTTCCTGGCCTTATGGAAAACACTCAAGGCCTACACCAACAGCGTTAATGAGTTGCACTAAGAAACAACTGAGGTAGACTTGGAGCTGAGTCCACGCGCAGTAACGGCAGCTACCATTGTGCTGCTGTGAGTGTGACCAGATGTTTACCCGTGGGCTGCTGAGGTCTGAGAGGATATTGAGATACAGTAGTATGTATACACTTGGGATCTTTTGCTCTCCAGGGATAGAAATCCCAACCCAAGGTGGTTTAAGCAGAAGGGAACTTATCAGTTCACTGCTCTAAAAAGGCAGAGGTCAGACTGGTTTTGGACTTGGCTTCAGACAGCCTCATTCAGTACCAGCAGGATCCAGCATCTCTCTTGTCTCTCTTTCCCTCTTTCTCAACTCTGCCTCCTTTGAGCTGACTCCATTTGGAAGCAGGAGTCCTCCTTCAGGATCCTAAGTGATTACATTAACTCCTAGTCTGGTGGTCTCATAGATTCAAGTTCTCCTGGAAATAGCAGCTGTCTTTTTCTTAGACATTTTGGTCACTGTCTCATTGCCTCTGACTGATTCTGATGGGGTCTTACATCTATCTGCAAAATAAGAACTAAGAGGAAAGCAGTGGCCAGGAGACTGTGACTATATAATTGGTTTAGGTTCATACTGTGGGTTCCACTTCTGAGTGTAAAGTGAAGGCCGATTAACTCCCAGGATTTAAGAGCAGAAGAGAGGACAGAATTATAGGAAGGGCAAGTCAATGCCAGGGGGCAGATATCTCTACAGTTGACCTACAGCACCTGGCGGGGTGTCCAGCACCTGTACCTAGTGCAGTTCCCACACAATTCATCATCCTGGGGACTGTAAATGTCATGCAGGGGCTAAAACTTGGTTCTTAGGTGAGAAATAATAACCACTTAAGAATGCCAAAAGCCACCACTGGTGACAGACACGTTGAAAAACTGAAGTGGGTTAAGAAAATGAGTATCCTTAGATATTTTGGACAAATTAAAAGATGGAATGTTGAAATCAGCAGAGATTTGTACCAATGGTGTAAATGAGTCCATCACATGTTCTCTACAAAGACAAGATCAGGCATTTCCTGAAACCACTTCTGCAGCTTCTGTAACTGGCTCAGAATGGCTCACCAGTAGGAAGAAAAGTCACAAAAGTTGGAAACGCAGTTCCCTGTGTTTCAGGAGAAAGCCAGGATACAGAACAAACTAGTGTGGGGCCTTCACTCCGCAGGACCACACACATCTGAGAACACATCTCGTGTGAGACTTAAGGGCCCACTGCTTCGGGCATCTCACTGCGAAGCAGGAGTGTAGAGAACAGTTAGCTTTCCGTGCAGAGCACTCATTCCCCTGCTCCGCATTCCTCTGGGGAAGTGCTTCTGCTCCACACTCGCTCTTGAAGTTCAGCTGGAACCCACAGCTGGTTCCACTCCATCACTCAGACCCCCAGAATGAACACACACCCCAGGGATAAGTTACTGGAGCTGTTGTGCTTTGTACAGATGTCACACACCCAGACGTCCCATCTCCTGGGCTGCAGGAATTGTTTCAGGGATGGGAAAGTAGCCCTTGTCAGTGAATTGGAAGTAATCTTGGGACCTGTCTTGGGAGAGACCAGGAAAGAGTCACCAGGTTGCTGAGCTGGAGAGTGTTAGCTGAGAGCTCCTGGTGGCTGCACTTTGACTTCAGGCTGTGTCTGGAGTGAAGAAAACACAGAACCGAGGAGGGCCATGGTGTGATGACCACAGCCTCTGAGGGCCTGAGCTCAGCTGCGCCTGGACCTCTCTCTAGGAATTTCAGTTTATTTACTACAATACATTCCATGTGTGGGCCTCCTCCTCCTTCCCCCCTTTATGTTCTTCTCTTTCTCTTTCTTTCACTTCTTTGAAGAACTTCCTTCATGTCCTTGTCCATAAGTTACTGGAGCGGCTGTGCTTTGTACAGGTGTCAGAAATGAGTGGGCTGTTACTTCTCTTTCGGGACCAGCGTCTCTTGGGGAGAGGTTGGGAAAGACCTTGCTGAAGCTTTGCGAGTCCTGGGGTGTGGCACGCAAGCCAGTGTCTTCAGGTAGGGTTGGCTTAAACCCATCCTGTGTGTTTCTCTACCTGAAATCAAACCGTGGGTCCTTTCTCTCTACTTTATCCATCCCAGTCTTTCCTAGTAATTCTTCCTTGCTCAAATCACTGTCATCCAAATTCTCCTCTCAGGGCTTGTTTTGGAGAATCTGACGCAGGTCATTAAGCTGGCCCTGTCTCTGTGGACAAGGGGCATTATTCTTCAGGTGTGGTCTGTCATGGTCCGCAGCTTCCATAGACAGCTGCTAACTTTTCTATGCCATCTCACTACCCTCTGGCTTGACATAGGGGAGGTCAAGGCTCAGTAACTGTCCAGAGACTCTAGCTGGAACTGTGCCATGTAGGGCCCCAAATCTGTGCTCTCTCTACCTCTTTCATTGTTGATTCCACTTTCTCTTTAGGTGGCCACAGTAGGATCCACCTGGCTCCTGTGACTTAATCTGGGTTTCTTCCTGTGCACCCTATCGGCTAAGGGAGTATCTCAGACACTGAGGGAAGGGCTTTATGGTCATGAATCTTCAAGGCTGGCTAGGCAGTTTCCTGTTCTGGACTGGGCTATGTTTTTTATTTAGTCCCAACACTGAGCCACGTAGACTCCAGTTAGGGTCAGCAGCTGTAGTTCTGCCACATTCCTGCGACAGAAGGGCTTTAGTGCTCTTGAAGTCAGAATGCTTGGTGGCCCATTCCCTTGCAGGGCCTGTTGGAGTAGAGCTCATAGGCTTGCTGGCAGAAGCAAAACTCTTTGAACAGATTTGATTCTTGTATTGATTCAATCATAACTTTTCAAGTTTTCTGAAAGCATCTTCTTTGAGTCTCAGTTTCCTCCTCTGTGGGGTGTGTCGGGGTGCTAGCTGGTTCAGTGTCTTTATAGACATCCTGGTCCTGGCTGAGAAAAGACTGCTGAAGGGGAAGGATCGTCTCAGAGCACAACCTGGGCATGCACAGGTATACATGGTGGACTCGGAAAGGGGTCCCCAGTTGGCAATGGGTTGGGCAGCTGTGGCATGAGTCTCCCCAGTAAGGAGAAATTCTAGTCTGGTATGGGCAGTCAGCAATGCAGAGAAATGGACTGAGAGTTTCGAAGCCATGTAGTTAATGCTGATAGATGCATCAGACCCAAAACTTAGGGGGGTCTGGGGAGACTTCTTGGAGGAAATAATGGTGATCGCTTGAAGTGTCCAAAGTTAATTGTAACTGGAGCCTGGAAGGAGTTGCTGGTAGTTGAGAAGTGATGGTTTTTAAAAAAAGAGGATGGAAAAGCAGAGAGGAACCCAATCATACTGGGGCTTGTAAAAGACACAATAAGAACATTTTGGGCTTTATTCCAAGACACGTGACTACTTTTAGATGTTCCTAGAGCTAGGTCTAGGTCCAGGCACAGCTGAATTCAGGCCCTCAGATGCTGTGGTCATCAAACCTTGGCCCTCCTTGATTCTGATACTATCTGGTTGGTCTTTTAGGAAATGCTCAAGACTGTTCTGGATCCAGCACAGGGCATGACTAGGTGGGAGGTTGTCACCAAGATGCAGCTGGGTGACTGTAGCATTAGCTGGGGTAAGAACGGAGGGGGTAGAGAGAAGGGGACAGATGTCAAAATTTAGGAGGGAGCATGGATGGAGGCAGTTTCAATGCTTTTATTGGATTGGTAGGATGAGGGGGTTAGAATGACCCAAGAAAATGCTGGGATTCTGAGTGGGACAACCAGGTACATGGAGACAAAAATAACCAGACATGAATCAGGATCAGCTGAGTGCTGGGGACAGGGCATATGATGGGTATCTGGACATGGCAGGTGGGCTATTTGAGTGGAGTGTTGAGTAGCTGAGCATTTTTTTTCCTAGGGAGACATTTTAACTGGAGATGCTGCTATGGTTTCGGTGTGTCCTGTGGAATTCATGTATTGGAAACATAACCTTCAAAATCATGTGCTTAGTGCTATTTGGAGGTGGAGGTCTTTGAAGGTCACTGGGATTAGAGGTAGTGAGTAGAACTCCGTTATTACACTAGTGGCTTCGTAAGAGGAAGAGACCTGTACTAGCAAGTTTGCTGTCTCATCAGTAATGCCTTCCATCATGCTCTAACCCTGTAAGATGGCCTTTTCCAGATGGGAAACAGAAGCCAGTACCATGTTAAATAGGGTGCTTTTTAAAAAATAAATTTTCTAGTCTGTGGTATCAGTTACAGTAAGAAACAAATAGACTGTAATAGGTGGGTACTGTTTTGAGACTTAATAGCCTATACATTAATTTCAGCCATGAAGTGGGTAGTACAGGTCAGACATAGGGGTTGTAAGACAGAAGAGGAAAGTTTTGAGAAGCCTTGACTTCTTACGACCCCAGCACTTAGGAGGTGGGGCGAGGATGACGAGGTTACAGTGGAGGAGAAGGAGCACTTCAACATATAGAAGGGAAAAGGGAGGAGGGTGATGCCATGGAAACCAAGGTGGCTGAGAGTTTTAAGAAGAATGGCCAATTATGTCAGTTGTGGATGGGGACTTGGAAGTGCCTTTTGAATGTATTTCATTCAGAGATCAGGAAGAATATTATCAAGGGAGTGGGGGTGGTGGAAAGTGGAATGGGTCGAGGATTGCATTCACTTCACGGTTCCCTTTTCCTTCCTTCTTTTGTGGCACTTTCCTTGAGAGTATTCTTACCAGTTGCTGAAAGACTGCTTAAAGATGGAAGAGAATAGATGAAGCCCAGGTCTGGTGTGCAGCAATAGGAATGATGTTTAGGGTAGAGAGAAAGCGAAGGTCATCTCTGAGTGCTCACTGGGCTGTTCACGTAGATGTTGAGTTCACCGAGGGGCTTTGTTGGTGGACATAATTGTTAGCCAGACGCTGCAGTGTTTAGTGAACGAGGAGAATGTGCATGAGGTTGGTAGGTGGCAGTGAGAGGGAATGGAAGTGAGTGGTATTGTTTGAAGGTTTGACCCCCCAAAGAGCTGGGATTTAGGGTGAATAAGTATGGGTCTAGGAGAGAAGGACAGGAGGTGAAGGAGGACACCAGTCCCTCTTGAACTTCCCCACCCTCCTCTTCTGGTGGTGGCAGGTAAGCATTATTCTTTGGGGTGGAGAACCACGTGCCTCATGACTGTTCCCAGATGACCGTGGCCTTGGAACAAGATACACTTCTTGGATAGCAAGCATAGCCAAATGTGGTCAGCCCTTTGAACATCTGCCATGGATATCCTGTTCCCAGCACCTGCCTGATATCCTCTCTGTGCTTGTGCCAATGGCCAGGCCCCCAGAAGTCTCTGTACAATGTTACTACATGTTAGATGTCCTTGAAGAAAGAGGGAACACATAATCATGATTTAAAAATAAATAGCAGAAGACAAAGTATTTTGGTTTTTGGCTCTACCCTCTGCTGCTGAAGTCATCTCTTCAAGCTCTGGCCACGGTGTACTTGGAGGGCTTTGAGGTTTGGCAGTCACGGGGCTTTGTCCATAGAGGGCTGGATCTGTTCACAGATGACAGCCCCGGTCCACCACAGTTGGGCTCTACTGGAATAAGACCCAGAGCTGGCAGAGCCTTGCCTAAGTCTTTTCCTGGTTGGTCTGTCTGCATCTGTCTTCCTGTCCTTCTGTCTTTCTGGACTTTCTGTCAGAACAACTCTGTCACCAACTGGAGAGACTCGTTAATGGGATACCCACCCAACACAGGCCCAACCTTTGCCACATGTCGGTTCTCTTAAGGATTATTCAAACAAAGGCAAGAAGGCAGAGGCCCAAACTTCTATGCTAACATCAATCTTTGGGCGTATGTCAACCTTAAAAATCGGGAAGTGGATGAACACACAAATGGCTTCCGTTATGTCTCAGTAAGACCTCTGGAGGCAAAGGGAAAAGGCCGAACAGGGGAGAAGTAGAGACTAGAGACACTGGGTCACCAGAAGACATTCAATCGACCTCATATTCTCCTCAGAGCTTACAGCACTGATTCTGGAGTGGGAGCATTACGTGTAGGTTTTGTTGGAGAATATGGATATGATTTAGCTGTAGTATTTAGTCATTTGGTCAGAAGAAAGCCGTCCACAGGTTCCTAACATGCAAATTTTATTGAACAAAATTAAAAAGCATTTGTCTTGTGAAAACTCTATTAATATTTAAATTCAAATAACAAACTGGGAAAGATATTTACAACATTAGTGGCAGAGTTAATAAACCCAAGACACACAAGGCCTCTACAAAATAAAAGGAGAGCAACTCACATAGACTAATAGACAAGTGAATAACTTACAGAAAAGAAATAATGTGATCAGCAACATGTGAAAATGTTCAACATCACTAATGATAATGATGCTGATTAATAATGGAGTGTCAGCTGTGCTTGGTGCAACTACATGCTTGCAACTCAGTAGGAAGAGGCAGGAGGATTAGAAGTGTGAATCCAGCCTGCGCAACTTGAGACCCTGTAACAAAGTGAAAAATAAAAAGGGCCAGAGATAAAGCCTTGTGCTAGAGCTCTTGATTAGCAGTTTTAAAAATTTTAAAGAGAATAAAAAAGAACATTAAAACAATACAGAATTTCAAAACAAGATGATAGGAAATCAACAATGGTTGTTAATAGTGCATATTGTTATCTTCAAAGTAGTTGCTCAGATTACCAGATATAGGCATGCAAGACTTATCAAACAATTAAGCATAAAGTGTTCCTTTCAGTAAACCAACAGAAATTAGTAGTACAATTGTCTTAGCTATTGTGTGTGTGTGTGTGTATTTTTTTTTTTCCCTTCCTTCTTCCTTTCTTTTTTCCTTTCCCCCACCCCAGTTGTTCGAGGCCCTGGGTTCAACCTTCAGACACACACACTCACACACACACACACACACACACACACACACACAAGATCATGTTTTACTTAATTTTTTTTTTTTTTTTTTGGTACCGGGAATTGAACTCAGGACCTTGCATTTGCCAGGCAGGCACTTGTAACACTGACTATATATCCCCGGCCCCATGTTTTACCTAATGATGAAGGTAAACAGACTGGGTTGAAGGAAACTGACAGTACTAGTTAAGGTCTTGAGAAACACTTCGTTAATGGGAGTATAAATTAATGGAAGGAATAACAAGTATCGTAAATGTAAAATGCCCTTTTTCACTAGGGGGGCATGGTCCAGGCAAGCAGCCAGTTAAAAGCATTTTCAGGAAGACAGGAGCAAACCCTGTGGCCTGTGTTTGTGCTGTGTATTCTGAGCCTAAGTCAGACTTTTCTCAGCCAGTCACCACACTCTTTAGAGTACGGGAAAATCCTGGCCCTGCTTCACTCTCTGCGCCCTAAACTTTATTCCCCTACAGCAGCAGAGAAGTCTTTACAAAACCTGCCAAGCACACTCCTCACTCCTTGCCTGCGGCTTTGCACTGTCTATGCAGTAAGACCCACACCCCTGGGGTCTGGGGTCCCTGAGCCCAAGCCCCTTACTTCCTTCATGCCTCTTCTTACTCAGCTGTGCCCCGGCAACACAGCTTTGTGCTGCTTCTCCAGTGGCACGCTTCTGCCACAGGACACATGCACCTGCTGTTCCCTTGGTCTCAAATCCTCTTCTCCAATTTACATATTAGCTCACTCTCTCAAACTCTTAACCTTCTCCTCAGAATTTCTCTTACCAAAGAGGCCTTCATTAGCTATTTTATAAAAAAACCATCTTACATTGCTCTTGACTTCCTTCCCTAGTTTGATATTTCATCATAGTTCTTAGCAGTGCCTAATATTTTATAACATTTTTTTTTGGTTGCTTTTTTTTTTTAACTAGGACTTAAACTTAATGAGGTCAGGATTTTAATTATTTTCTTTCCAGTGACTAGAACAGTACCTAGAATGTAGTAGTTGGTCATTAAAATTTATTCAATAGACTCAGAAAATATCTGCCATATGCATAACATGTTCCTTTGATATTTATTTAGGTTTTCCTTAATTTATCTAAGCACAGCAATATTTTTAAATGTTCATTGACATGTTTGAAATACTGTTGTTAAATTTGTTCCTAAGTATTTTACATTTTGATGTAATTATACAAGAAATTGTTTAAGTTTGTTACCTAATTATTCAATACTGGTATATGGAAATATACTTGATTATAGGTATTGACCTTATAAATGCTCTGACCTCCCTAAATTGACTTATTTCTTCTAGTTGTTTTTTCATTGATCTTAAGTCTTGATAAATAATCATGTCATCTACAAAAGAGCAAACATTGTCTTTCCCCATCCAGTCTCTATACTTTTTCTCTTTCTTATTGAACTGCTGACGACCTTAACTGCTATGCTGAATCTATGATGTTGGACATGGAGCAGCCATGAGGAGCAGGGAAGTGCTATTGAGTATGGTTCTAGTTGTAGGTGTGTTTTCTGGAGCTGTCCTCTATCAGACTGAACAAGTTTTCCTTCTGCTCCTCACTCTCAGAGTGTGTGTACATTTTTAAAGCACCAAATGGGTTTTACATTTTCACAAATATTTTTTCTTTTTCATTTTTATTCTGTTAATATGATGAATTTCTTTGATTTTTAAAAACCAAATAAATCTTTTCATTTCCACAATAAGTCTACCAGTTCATGAGAGGTTATCCTTTTTATATATGAATGAACTGTATTTACTAATATTTTGCTAGGGTCTTTTGTACTTGAGCTCATGGAGAAATTTTCTTGCCTTTTTTTTTTTTTTTTTTTTTTTACATTCTTTGACATATCAGAGTATACTGAATTCAAAAAAGGAGTTGGGAAATGTTGCTTTCCTTATTTTCTGAAAAAGTTTCCCTATGATGTTATTTCTTGATTAACATTAGAATTCAGCAAGGAAATCATTTCAGCTTGAAGTTTTTCTTTCTCAGAATATTTCTTATAAATTCAATTCCTTTGATGGAAGGAAACAGTTTGGGAGTAAAAGGAAAGAAAAAGATAAACTATGCAAACAAGTATCATAAAAAGTTGAGTGGCTAAATTTATGTCACATAAAATAGACACTGCACAATATTCCATTATTATCTTTGTGGTTTCCATAAGATCTGTACTGTGTCCCTTCTTTTATTTCTGATGTCAATCTCTTTTTTCTATCCTTCCTGTGGGTTAATTCTATTTATTAATTCTATTTATCTTCTCAACAATAGTATTTTTGGTATTTCTTTTCTCTTTTCTATTTGATTATTTTCTTACTCTAATTTTATTTTTATTTTGCTCCTTCTGTTTACTTTGGGTTTAATTTGCTCTTTTTTACTCACTTAAGGTGAAATCTATCACTGATTCTATACCTTTCTTCCTTTCTAATATAAGCATGCAAAACTGTGACATTTTGTTTTACACTCTTTCACTGCATTTTGTAAAGTTTGGTATGTTGTGCTTCATTTTCATTCATTTTGAAGTTTTTTCTGATTTCCTTTTTCAGTTTTTTGCAATTTATTTAGTATTTGTTTAATTTCCAAACATTTTGGGAGGAGCTTTCTAGCCTTCAAATTATTACTGATTTATAATTTAATTTTGTTGTGGTCAAAGAACATACTCCATGGTATTTAATATTTTGAAATTTATGGCCAAGCATATAGTGAATACTGTAAATGAATTTGGAAAGAATACGTTGCCTACAGTTGGTGTCAACTTGGCCAGATTTTTTTTTTTAAGAATTTCTGCCAATTCAACATTTATTAATCACATACTTGCAACTCTGCATTAGATAGATACACACGATGTCAGCAACTAGAAAAGTTAGTCGTGTACACATTTATTTATTTATTTATTTTTTTTGGTTTTTCTCCGGTACCAGGGACCGAACTCACGACCTTGCGCTTGCCAGACAGGTGCTTTGCCGCTGAGCTAAATCCCCAGCCCCTCGTGTACACATTTATAAAGCAGCATATTTATGTTTGCCACTATTCCTATCCCCAAATTTTACCCAAGGTAGAGAGTGAGGCATTCACAGCATGTTATTATTCAAGTAAAATTCTATTTAAAATAGCTACATAAGGACAGTTAAAACACTGGGATCCACCCTTTAGAGGAAACAAGTTCTGTGGCACAACTTCAAGTTCATGATGTCAGGTAATAAGAAATGAGGTTTTGTTACACTGTGCTTCTAATCCATATGTTTACCGAGTCTCTACATGAAAGTACAGATAGGCACGGGAAGACAAGGCTGCCAGCATATTTGATAATGACTCTTAGCTTTTCTACATCTGTGCTGATTTTTTGTTTAGGGTTCCATCGCTAACTGGGTAAGTAATAAGACCTCCAACTCTGTTTATAGATCTGTCAACTTTTTCTTTTATTTCTGTTAAGTCTAGGTTTATTTATTTTAAAGTCTATTATCACCAGCAGAAACACTTAGATGTATTATGTGGCATTGAACCCTTTATTATTATGAAATTTCCCTTCTTATTTCTGTTAAGAGTCTTGTCTCCAAGTCTATTTTATCTGACATAAAGTTAGCCACTCAACTTTTTTATGATACTTGTTTGCATAGTTTGTTCTTTGCTTTCCTTCTACTCACAAGCTGTTTTATCTTTATGTTTCACTATATGGACAGCTTATAGTTGAGACTTATTCTTTTCTTTGCAGGTCCGTTCTGGTCATATTGGCCTTTTAATTGTAGTGTTTGGTATATTTTCACTCAACATATTATTGATGAAGTAGAATTTTTTTTTTTTTTCTTAAAAAGCAGTAGCGAAGTTTACTTAGGAAGTAAAAATGAAGAGTGCGAGAGAAACTGGCTGTGCAGAGACAGTTTGGACCGAGTAAATAGAAAAAGAGAGAGGGAGCAAAGATAAAATTATGCACTGTGTCTAGGAAGCACAGCATGGGCTATTGTGGAAAGCTAGGATAGCACCAGCTCCTGATAGCTGCCTTTCTTTTATGCTGTCCCAATCTTGAGGAGACACACAAGAACTGGTACATCTGGGTCCTGAGAGGTGGTGCTGGGATCCCATGCCTCAGGCTGATGTTAGGTGTAGGCCATGCTATTAAAAATCTGCTCCAGTTCTTGAGAGAATGCCATGTGCAGGGTTACTGCACATGTGTCAGGGATCTGGTAGTTAACAGGTCATGTTGCTTTTTTCTTGAAGTGGGATTTTCCCATTCAAAGGCAAACAGAATTTGGGAGCCTGGGTGGAGAAAAATACATCTTCTCAATCTAAGACTGAGAAACATTTAGTGTCCCTAGAATTTGCTAGAGAATTGCATATGGATTTGCCACTAGAGGGTGGATTGGAATGACAGCCTCGTTAATGAGGCAGAGGTCTTGTACCATGTGATATTCTCCTGACGTCTTTGCTACAGGGATAATGGGAGAATTGCAAGGGAAATGACAAGGCTTTAGAAGGCCTTATTTGAGAAGCATGTCTGAGAGGCTGGAGGACTTTAATGCTGCTTCCTTGATTGGATACTGCTTTTAGTTGGGAAACCAGTTGGGATTTTGTAGTCTTATAACTACTGGCATAGCAGAATTTGCCCTACCAGGTATTCCACTATACCATGCAGCAGGCTTACTTGTTGGCCAGTTTGGTCAGGGGATGTGCTATAAATCGAACAAGTAAAATCCATTTTCACTTTAGCTAGAATTTGATAATTGCTCCCAATTTTGCTTGTAAATCTCTTCCGATCAAGGGAGCGGGACACTGTGAGACAATTAGAAACTCATGGTTAAACATTTGGCCTTCAACTGCCAAGGGTTCCCATAGAACCCAACTATGGCTGTAGACCTAGAGGAGAGTTTTCCAGAGAAGGAAATCAAAACAGAGTGAGCTGTCCTTGTGTTAGTAAGCAGTTAAATTGGTTCACCCATGATGCCGCAGTTTACCCAGGACTCCGAGGTGATGTCTGTGGACAGGGGCATTGTGGGTCCCCCTGGGCTTCTCCAGCTGTCAAAGAGGAAGTGAGGATTCTGGCTGGACTTACCCCTCCCTGGAGCCAGGACAGTCAGACCTCCAGTGCCACGATTCAGGTGTATCAGCTGCTTCACATTTAGAACAGGGCTCAGGCAGAGGCTCTGTGCAATCTAGTGGCCAGTGTCCAATTTTCTTGCACTGAAACAGGAGCCCTTTCCTCCATTGTCCCTGGATTTTTCCTCAGATGAGCTGGGTGGGTTTAAAGCATTATCAGTTACAGCAGTTATAATTCTAGCCTTTCTTTATCCTCTCCTCTGGGTCCTGGTTGTTGAACAGAGAAGAGGCTGTGTCCAGCAATTGGGACACAGGTGTCTGTGGCCCCATCTGAAGTTTTTGTAGTTTATGTCAAATATGAAATGATGTCCCATTAGCACCTCTTCCTCCCTGGAAGGTGAATCTATATTAGTACATTCACAAAACACTCAACACACCTCTTTATCTCCCTGGTAAGATCAGCTAGCATAGCAGACATAATTTCTAGTCTGTGACTAGTATTACAGTCCCAGTTTGGTTCTGCAGAAGAGTGAATAACCTTTTCAAGGTGGTTTCCTTCCCTCTTTAAAGCACATGTCCATCTGCATGGTTCCTGGCCTCTTGTAGATCTGTAACTGAGTAAGGGGTCTGATCTATTGGCCTGGGGACCATAAGGCAGTAGAAGAGACCTCCAAGTGATACAGTAGAGTTGAGGCCTGTGATATTCCCATTTGTTTTGTGTTTCTCCCATCTGTTTTATATTATGTTTCTTCTTTCCTTTTCTAAACTTGGGTAAATCAAATTTTTATTTGATATTTTTGTATTCTATTTTGATTTCTCTATTGGATTTTTAGCTGTACATTTTGCATTGTTATTTTGATGGTTGCCCTTGGGACAGTAATGTGCATCTTTAGTGTATTAATTTATACTTGGAGTTAATAATGTACAAGTTTATTTACACCTTCAGTTTCTCACACCAGAGAGACAATGTAATATTTCAATGTATGTCTGATTTATTTCATTTAAGGGTATGGTTTCATCTATTTAGCTATGAATGTCTCCAGTTAAAATATATAACAGTGTGAAATAGGAAGAAATTTTTCTAAAGGAAAGCAGAACTAGGGAGGGGGAAGAGAGAAGAAAAAATGAGAAAAGAAGAATAAAATGGAAACAAAGCCTTGTAAATAAGGAAGGGAAGAGGGATTGAAGGTAGGGGAGGGGAATGGGACAAAAGAGAGGAACCAAGATATGTCATGCGCAGCTACAAATTCTCTACGATGAGTGTGATCAACACGAACATCTAAATTGTACCAATAAACTTAGTAAAAATAATGTACAAGATGACATAAAACGAAGGATCTTTGCTCTAGAATAGTTCTAATTACACAGCTCCCTTTCCACACAGAGCAGAAACGACACCTATCTGTTAAGGACAGTGTGCAAGACATTACATCTATTTTTTTTATTTTAAAGAGAAAAAAAATAACAAAAATGAAGACAAAAATAAACACCATGCAAAAACAGTAAAAATGATACAGGATTTCAAAACAAGATGATAGGAATTAACAATGGTTGTTATATCACATATTGTTATTTTCAGCAAAGTTGCTCAGATTACTAGATGTAAGAATGTGAGATTGATCAAACAATTAAAGACAATAACAAGTAATAAAATATTAAAAATGATACAGAGCTTTGTTAAACAAGATGGTAGAAATTCAGCAATGGCAGTTATATTTCATATTGTTGTCTTCAAATTAGTTGTTCCAGTTACCAGATAGAAGCACGCAAAATTGGTCAAGAGAAAAAAAAATTAATCATTAATCATTCCTTTCAATAAACCCATAGACATCAGCAATGCACTTATCCCAGCTATCCTGATATATACATATATATTTTTTCTTTTTTAATTTTAAAGAGAAAATAACAAAAACAAAGGCATGAATAAAACAACATAAAAACAATAAAAATGATACAGGAATTTGAAACAAGATGATAGGAATCAACAATGGTTGCAATATTACATATCGTTATCTTCAAAGTGGTTACTCAGTTAAACAAATATAGGCATGTAAGATTGATCAAATAATTACACATCAACTAACTGTTCCTTTCAATAAAGCAATAGAATTTAGTAGTACAGTTATCTTAGCTATCTTTGTATGTAAATATACATATTTTCCCTTCAGTCTTCTTTTTTCTTCCTCTTTTCTCTCATCCTAGTTGTTCTTTCCTATTTGAGCAGTTTCGTTCTCTTTCGCAACAAGTTTTATTTACTCTTTCAGGTTCTTATACTAGGGAGGCAGTATGAGTACCCATGGGAGTCTGATTTATTTCACTTATGAGTATGGTTTCTAGTTGCATCCGTTTACCTATAAAAGCCTCTGATTTACCTTCCTTTATAGCTGAGTAGTACTCCATTATATAAAAATGCTAAGTCTTTTTTATCCATTCCTCAGTTGATGGACATTTGGGTTGTTTCCAAGATTTAGCTATTACAAATTGTGCTGCTATAACACGGGTGCATATATATTGCTGTGGTATGATGTTTTCAGTTCTTCTGGAAAAATACCCAGGAGGGGAATAGGTGGATCAAATGGGACCTCTAATGCTAGTTTCCTGAGGAATCTCCAGACTGATTTCCACAGTGGTTGCACCAGTCTACACTCCCACCAGCAGTGGAGAAGGGTTCTGTTTTCCCCACAGACCCTCCAGTATTTGTTATTAGTCGGTTTCTTGATGACAGCCGTTCTTCCTGGGGTGATTCCAATGTTGTTTCAACTTGTATTTCTTGAATGACCAGTGATGTTGAACATTTTTTCATATACTTATTTTCCATTTGTATTTCTTTATCTGAGATGTGTGTATTCATCTCAGATGCCCATTTTTTGGATTGGGTCTTTGAATTTTGGGGGTCTGATTTTTAAAAATTCTTTGTATGTTCTAGATAGGAGTCCTTTGTCTGAGGGACAATTGGCTAAATTTTTTTCCCCAATTCGTGGGTTTCCTTTTTACCCTGTTGGTGATTTCTTTTGATATGCAAAACTTTTCAATAAGATGATATCCCAGCTGTTGATTCTTTGAAGTATGTCCTGTGCAGTTTGGTTTTTGTTCGTGAACTCTCTGTCTACTCCTATGTCTTCAAGATTTCTACCTACTTCGTCTTCCAGTAGATTTAGTGTTGTTGTTTTAATATTTAGATCTTTAAGCCATCTTCACTTTTAGTTTGGTGCATGTGATAGACATGTGTCTTGTTTCAATCTTTGGAATGTGGCAAGCCAATTTTAAACAAGCTATCTTTCTTCCAGTGAACATGTTTGGCCCCTTTGTCAATTCTAAGGTGGCTGAGTGTCTTTGTGGTTGTGGCTGTATCTTCTAGTCTCTTCCACTGATCTTCAGGTCTACTTTTTGCAATACCATGCTGATTTTATCACAGTAGTTTTGTAGTATAATTTCAAGTCAGGGATTGTGATACCTCCTGCCTTGCCTTTGTTGCCCAGGTTTGTTTTTTGCTATGTGGGGTCTCCTTTGGTTACAGATGAATTTTAGAAATGTTTTCCCTAGATCTGTGAGGCATACTAATGGTATTTTGATTGGGATTGCATTGAATCTGTATAAAAATTTCGGGAGTATGACCATTTTCACAATGTTGGTTCTTCCTATCCTGAGCAAGATATATCTTTCTATTTTCTGAAATCCTCTTCTATCCCTTTTTCAGAGTACTGTAATTTTCATTGTATAGATCTTTTACTTTTTGTGTTAGATTGATTCCTAAGTAATTCAGTTTTGGATGCTATTGTGAAAGGTATGTTTCCCCTAATTTCTCTCTCAGTGTGTTTGTTGTTTGTGTATAAGAATGCTATTGATTTGTGAATGTGGACTTTGTATCCAGCTATGCTACTGAATTTGGTTATTAATTCTAGGAGTCTTTTGGTGGAGTTTTTGGGGTTGTCCATGTAGAGTATCATGTCATTTGAGAATAATGCTAATTTTACCTCTTCCTTTCCTATCCTTATTTCTTTTATTCCTCTCTCTTGTTTAACTGCTCTGGCTAATGTTTCTAGAACTATGTTGAATAGGAGTGGTGACAGTGGATATCCTTGTCTTGTTCCTGATTTTACAGTTAAAGCTTTCAGTTTTTGTCCATTGAGTTTGATGTTGGTGATTGGTTTGTCATAGATGGCTTTGATCAGATTGAGGCAAAGTCTATCTATTCCAATTTTCTGTAGGGTTTTTTAAAATCATGAATAAATGTTGGACTTTATCAAAAGCTTTTTCTGCATCTATTGAGATGATCTTGTGATTCTTGTCTTTAGCTCTGTTAATATGGTGCATTAGATTGATTGATTTGCATATATTGAACCATCCCTGCATTCCTGGGATGAATCCCACTTGGTCATGGTGTATTATCTTCTTTACGATTTGCCGTATTCTATTGCTAGCATTTTATTGAGAATTTTTCCATCTATGTTCATTAGGGAGATTGGCCTGTTGTTTTCTTTTTTGGTTGGGTCTTTCTCTGGTTTTGGTATTAGGATAATACTTGCCTCCAAGAATGAGTTATGGAGAATTGCTTTCTTTTCTATTTCATTAAACAGTTTGAGAAGAATTGGCATTTAATCTTCTCTAATGTTCTTGTAGAATTCAGCTGTGAATCCAACAGGACCCGGGATTTTCTTTGTTGGTAAGTTGTTTTACTACACTCTCAATTTTGTTGTGTGATACTGGGTTATTCAGGGTTTTTATATCTTATTTGTTCAGCTTTGGCAATTCGTATGTATCTAGGAATCTGTTCATTTCTTCTATGAGAGTAAAGATTTTCAGAGTAGGTATTGATGATCTTCTGAATTTCTACAGGGTATGTAGTGATTTCATCTTTTCATTCCTTATTGCATGGATTTGAGTTTTTTCTTTCCTTTTTTTGATAAGGTTTGCTAGGGGTTTAGCAAATTTATTTATGTTTTCAAAGAACCAACTCTTTGATTCATTAATTCTTTATATTGTTTTCTTAGTTTCAATTACATTAATTTCTGCTCTGATCTTTATAATTTCCACCCTTCTTTGGGCTTTGGGCTTGACTTGCTTTTCTTTTTCTAGAAGTCTGAAGTGCAGTGTAGGGTTGTTTATTTGTATTCATTCTGTTTTCCTGATGTAGGCACCCAGTGTTATAAATTTCCCTCTGAGGACAAGTTGCAATAGTTTGTATCTGCATTTTTGTTTGATTGTTTAATTTCTTCTGTGATCTATTGGTTGTTCAGGAGGATGTTATTTAATTCCATGTGTTTATGAAGTTTTTATGATTTCTTTTGGCCTTAATTTCCAATTTCATTGTAGTGTCATCTGATAATATACATGGGACAATTTCAATTCCTTTGCCTTTACATAAAGCCTGTTCTATGTGCTAGTATATGGTCTATTTTAGACAATGTCCTGTGTGCAGCTGAGAAGAATGTGTATCCTAATGTTGTTAGGTGGAATATTCTGAAAAGGTCTACTAAGTCCATTTGTTTACATGTTTGGTTTAGTTCTGTTTTTTCTTTGCTAAATTTTTGTCTAGTTGATCTATCTCTTTGTGACTATAGGGTGTTAAAATCCCCTGTTACAATTGTGTTATTACTTATTTGATTTTTTTTGTCTGTTAAAATTTGCCTTATATAGTTGGGTGCTCCTACATTTGGTACCTGTATATTTATGATTGTTATCTCTTCCTCTTGCAGTTTTCTCCTAACAAGAATGTAGTGACTTTCTTTATGTCTTTTGATTGTTGTTGGTTTGAAGTTTACCTTGTCTGCAAATAGAATAACTACTCCTGCTTTTTTTCTGTGTTCCTGTCACATGGAATATTATTTTCCATCCTTTGACTTCTACTCTTTTTCTTTTTGGGTTAAATGCATTTCTTGTAAACAGCATATTGTTGGATTTTATTTCTTGATCCACTCTTTCAGTCCATTTCTTTTGATTGGTGAGTTGAGGCTATTTACATAGTGGTAATTATGGATATGTATTAACTTATCTTTGTCATGTTATTTTCCTTCTGTTGATTTTGTACTTTCCCCCTCTGTTTAAGTGGTTACTTTGCTTGTTGATTTTTTTTTTTGTGTGTGTGTGTGTGTTGTTGTCTTAAAGTTGTGGTCATTTTTATCTCTTTGTAGAATATCTTTCAATACTCTTTGTAGGGTTGGTTTGGTGGTAATGAATTTATTCAGTTGATCTTTGTCATGGAAGTATCTTATTTCTCCATCAACTTTGAAATATAGTTTTGCAGGGTACAGCAATCTGGGTTGCAAGTTGTTTTCTTTCAGGACCTGAAATACTTCACTCCAAACTCTTCTTGACTTGTGGCTTGTGTTGAGAAGTTAGCCCTGATTCAGAAGGGCTTTCCTTCATAGGTGATCTGTTTCTTTTCTCTAACAGCTTTTAATATTCTGTTCTTTTGCTGAATTCTGGGATCTTGATTATTATGTGCCTGTGTATAGATTTATTTCGGTTATGGCTAATTGGAATTCTATATGGCTCACTTAATGTATGTCAGGTTCTTCTCCCATGCTTGGGAAATTTTGTGCTGTTACTGCTGTAAATAGGCTTTTTATGCCATTTACGTTGCCTTCTGCTCTTTCATTGACACCTATCAGTCTTATATTGTTTTTGTTCACCTCACCTTTCAGCTGTTGAATTGTTATTTGTTGATTCCTTGTTATTTTTAAGAGATCTTTCCTTTCATGATCACTAGCTGCAATGCTGTCTTCAAGGTCTGAAAGTCTATCTTCCATTTTATTCAAGTGGTTTTGCCAGCTTTCAATGTTATTTTTAATTTCCTGGGATCTGTATCATGCATTCTAATTCTTTCCTATACTGTTCATTCAAGGTTTCCTTCATTTTTCTGTGTTCCTTTATTTTTTATCTATGTCTTCTTTGGATATACTGAGCAATTCTTTCATTATGGTCATCATTTCTTTTTTACCTGAGTGATGATTTCTGATCTGACTTCCTGTATGGCCCGGTGTAGTTGGTTCTTTACTTCAGTTGCTATCATTTCAGAAATTTCAGGTTTGTGACTTCCATGTTGCACAATGTCGATGTTTCCTGGACTTGTTCTGGGTGGAGTGAAGGGCTGAAGTTGCCTTTTCCTCCTCCTCTTTGTCACTTTCACACCTCTCTAGGTTACCTGGGATTTAGGGTTATTTCTGCAGTGGTGGCAGGAGGTGGAGCACAGGGTTTTGGGCTCCCAGAGAGTAAACTGGGGCTTCCTGGAACTCATGGCTCTTCCCATGATGACAGTTGGGGGGGGTGAAGCATGGGGCTTGGGTTCCCAGATAGCTCACTGAGGCTTCCCTGGCTCAGAGGAATTATCTGCAATGGCAGCAGGGGGCAGAGCCAGAGGTCCCAGGCTCTCAGTTGGCTCACCAAGGCTTCCCAGGACATAACATCTTGCTGGCACCATGAAATGCACCTGGGTGGGAATTCTTCTGGTACACAATGCAGTTATGCTCTAACAAGTGCCTCAGCCTATGCCACAGATCAAATCAGCCAGGCCTTACATCAGTGGGGATCCTGGAAACAGGGAAATTCTATGTTTGATACATGTGTAGAAAACCAAGAGTGAACATTCCTTTTATGTTGTATTTAAGAAGAAATCTGGATACTTACTCCAAGAGGGCTTTATCATTAATTTTTGGTGTTAGTCTTTATTGTTTGCTAATGCTTTTTAAAGAAACTGTAGCATATTTTCTCTGTTACATGAGTTAAAAATCTGAAAATGCATGCTTAAAAACAAAATTAAGAACTGATTTTTATATCTTTCAGGAAAACTAATGATTAATGTGTAATTTGCAAATAGTGTTTGTTGATCTTGTGTAATACCTTTGTCCATGCGGGAACCAGAAGACACAAATCGATTGAAGAGGCATCAGCATCTCAAAAATTTATGGTTATTTTAAGTTGCTGCCCAAAGCTAATTAGATGCATAGCTAAAAATGATGTTTACATATTATGTTATGACTCATTTAGTCTCAATGACTGTTCTCCTATGTTAATTTCACTCGTGTTCAATTCCAAATTTTCCTGGACATGGATGGAAAGTGAAGTGATAACAGTGGACCTGTAGGCTCTGTCAAGAGAAAAATAATTTCTCAAGCAGTTACTTGAGGCCAACATTAAATCAGTGTCATAAGATTCTTCAGATAGAATACCTATAAAGATAATTTCAAGCCTTGTCCAATTCATAGAACCAAAGAAATGCTTTTGTAGATTTATTCTGTCAAAGGTCAAACTGCTGAAATGATTGCAGTTTAACTTGTTAAGAAATTGAGGATTTTTTCAGTAACAATAAAAATACAAATTGAGGATTTTTTCAGCAACAATAAAAATACAAATTTTCATGGAACATATTGTTGTAGACCAAATAATTTTCTTCCTAAATTAAGACATTTATAGAGTGGGAATGTACTTGGAATTTGTTGGGTATATGCATAGTGAATAACTGTTTCCAAACAAGCTGTCTTTTTTCTTAAATATCAATTATATTGGAAACTGTAGTTGCAAACATTTAGTAATTTTTTATGTACTCAGAAGACAGACGTGTAAAAATTTTGTGACAAATCTGATTTTAAGTACAAAATAATACCTCAGCATGGCACTGTATACTTTCTTCCTTTCATCTTCATCAGTTAGATTTTAGGTATCTTTAGGTTTTTAAAGAGCTACTTTGTGAATCAACATTAGTGTCCTAAAACATTGAGCTTCTGTGTAAAAAAATATTCCAAGTTTTGGTTAATTTTGTGCAAAACCAACCAGGAATATTTAAAAAAAATTAAATGAATGATTCACTCCAAGGCATCAGTTTTTGAAACTTTTAGTGAACTGCAATTGAGAACAAAGCCTATGGACAGGAAGACACCAAAAGTTATGTCTACAAAAGCAAGAGAGGAGTTGAAAAAATTAAATACTGAGAATTTCCAGGGTGGGCAATGTATATTTAATACTCTAGTTCCCTGAAGGGCACTTTGGGATATGCTGGTTTGTGGGAAGAGTCTTGGGATGGTGCTCAAATGGCAAAGATGTAAATTTATATTCTACACTGCAATGGAATGCAGTTGAATAAGCCTGTGATTCTGAGCATCTAAAACTGATGAACCATTTAAAAGACTCAAATAGAAACAATTTTTTTGACATATTTTGTCAAATAAAACTACTCTGAGGCAAAAAGATAGTATCTGAAAATATTTGAAGTGAAATATTTATTTGTTTCAATATAAAAATAATTAAAATTCACAATATCCTCAATTGAACTGAATTTCTTCCAAGTTTACTAGTTTTCTCAGCACCAGAAGGCAGAATGTTTTCTTAATTAAAAAATTATGGCCTACAAAGAAAGGCTGATTGAATGAATCAGTAATTTCAATTTTATTAATAACATGCAACTCTGAAAAAATTGCAGGTAGTTTTATGGAAAAATCTAAAATTATAAGATGAGGTTTAAAACCTTTATTCTTTAGAAAAACTCAGCACTGCAATATTTGAGAGCAATACATCTATGAAACTGATGAAAATATGTGAATTTACACAAAGAATAAATTATCTTTACTTTTTATGTTCAGGTTATCAACATGAAGTGTTTTATTTGATGTGCACAGATTATTATAATTTTAAAAATAACTATTTTTGCAATTAATTTTTTAACAGAACAAATTTGTGGCTCATCAATAAAATCAACTTGTTTGTCAGTACATAAGTATTATACAAATTACATAACTTTTAATAATTTGGAGCCTTCTTGTATTGTCAGATGAGTCCCAATTTCGATGGTATATTATCTCATCACTATTGTCATTGGGCTTGGCATAGCAAAGCTCATAAATATTCTGGTGTCATAAAAGAAAGATGAAATTGTTTTGTACTTCCTGCATTTTTTGTATTTAGTCATAGCCATGTGATTTGCACTGGCCAATGAAAGTGGAGCAGAGGTAATGTCTCAGAGCCAGGGAGGGCTCGGCCTCTTCCTTCTGCTGCAGTGATCATGGAAGCTGATGTCAAATGAAGCTTTCGTCAGGCTGCATCTCAAGTGTTGGTGGCTGAGGCATAGCTCCAAGCAATGTCATGTGAGAAATTAATGACAAAATGTGATAAATAAATGCACATCTAAAACCACTGAGATTTTGGAATTATTTATTACTGTAGCAAAACTTAACTCTTCTAAGTGATAAAGCTATTTAATAAGTTTACCTACTAACTAATCCCTAGGCAGCTTATAAAGAATGGGGTGAAATAAAAAGATAAGGGCTGAGTCTAAGGCAAAACAGGGATCTGCTTATATATCAGAGGGGAGGTCAGTTTTCAGAACGCTTTTCTGTGTAGTTTTCAGAGTTGGACAGTCTTAGCAGCCAAAGCAAATACAGAAATTTGACCAGAAACGATATTTCTAAGATGTCAATGAGCAGGATGGTTAGGAAAATTCTTAGACAAAATGGGACAAAATACTGTGCAACTTTCTTTCTATAAATAAACCAGACTCTTTAACATGGTTCTTTCTTCTACCAATTCTCAACGCAAACAGAAGACACAATGGCAATGCTCAACTTTAGAAAAACAGATGGGAAGTTAATACAGACCGGACAAATAGCTCTTGATGGCCCGGTCTAATTCAACATGAGTTCCAGAGACTTTACAACATGAGTGTGTAGTCTTCAGCCTTTTCTTTCTCACCGGGGCTCTTTTAGTAGAACTTGTATGGGAGGGTGGTAAGTTGCTTGTATATCTGGCAAGGTCCTGGTGCAGAATCAGATTTGGCTCCTATTTTTCAGAAGACTCCACTCCAGTGGCAAGGCAGGATATATGAATAGACACTGCAGCAGTGAGTGAATTAAATACAGCAACACCTATCCACACAGTGTGCCCTGGAAAGGGTGGTGGCTCTCCTGAGTGATAACTGAGTCATTCCTCAGGAGAATTGTGATTGGACCCACTGGTCTATGTCTTGGCTGCTGCCTAGGGTGCTTGGCTGCTTGGCATCAACTTCTCACCAACTTCGTATCCAAGAACCTTCAAAAAGGCCTGAGGGAAGAACAAGCTATGTCGAATAAGCCACCATGTCAATTAAATCAGCTGTATCCAAGGCAGCCAGTCTCCGAGTGAGCTCAAGGAGAGGAACCTCAGCCAGGGTTGGAGAAGCCTGTGAACTGGTGACCCCAACACTGGAATGTTTGCAAGAGTCTATTTTTGTTTCAGATAAAACCAGAAACAATGAGCCACTTGGGGAGGCAGCCTCTGGGAGATTGATGGTGATGGAGTGAGCCACAGCTCACCGGGGGAGTATGTGGGGGCTCTGAGCTCACTGATGTATTTCTCTGTGAGACAAAGACTGTTCCTTTGGGACAGGCAAGGGAAAGCAGCTCAGGGTCTGCTGAGGTCAAGTCCCCTTCCACAGAGTGCCCACGGGCATCTACATCCATCCATCTACCTATGTCATCTCTACACCCTGAGCTCCAGCAAGCACCCAACTGGTGTCTGGTCTTGTGCTTAGTTAAGAGGAGGAACAGCAGAAGGGATAGGTCCTGTTCTCTGGATTGAGGGAAACCCACAGGCAGAACACATTAAGGGAAGCAAAATGGGAAGTGATTTGAAAACAAGGCCTGGGAATTTCCTCTGTTGTTAACTTACCAGCCACTGAAGAGGAATGCTTTCTCTTCAGAAGATTTCTCTTGGCCAATCCGAAGCCACTGCTGGAATGCCAATCTGAGGGTTGGGTTTATGCTGTTAGGGGTTGGAGGGTGAGGAATGAGAGGGAATATTTCTCCTGCTATAGGGTCTTGTATCCAGTGCTCGAGTGAGAAGTAGAGACTTAATCCTGGAGGAAGAACCCAGGCCCCCTTTCATGTGCAAGGAACCACCTGTCCTTCATCAGCTTCTTCCACTGTTCAGAGACCTTGTGGAACATTACCCAGTGGGTAAGAGGCAGATTGGACCCCTGAGTAATGAGGGACAATGTATGCTCTTTCCATCCTTGAAGGGTTCAGTAATCTGGATGGTGAGGAGATGACTCTTCACACTGCTCCCCACCCAGCTTCTCTTTCCTTCCTCCCCTCTTGACCTGCTAATCACTCTCAAGCAAGGGTTTCTAAGCTCCCAGTGAACAATTATGATTTTTTTCTGGGGCATCTGGCCCCTGCTGTGGACAGCACGTCTAGCCCCACAGTGAGAAGGAGCTGTCAGCTTTCAGTGTCGCTCGCTGGTTGAGGGCATATGCCTGAGTGTTTCATGCTCATGTTCCCCATCTTGAGTCTGTCTGAGAACTGAGACATGGAATTGGTCTCCTAGGGGGACCTGCCAGCCTAGTCATAGTGTCTGGGGAAGCGTGTCACTGCTCTGGCAGGGCTGGAAGGCAGGGAGGCCCTCAGTGAATGAGGCACAACGTAGGGCCTTTCTGACTGCAAGTGTTGATCTGGGAGTTAGATGTACTTAGTGTGCAGGGTTTTCAGACTGACACGGTGGAAGAAGCCAGCTTCTACAAAGCTACTGTGATAAAATTAGCATAGTATTGGCAAAAAAACAGGCTTGAGGATCAGTGGAACAGAATAAAAGATGCAGACACAACTCCAAATACATTCAACCACCTTATCTTTGACAAAAGGGTCAAACATATTCACTGGAAGAAAGATGGTCTCTTTAATAAATGGTGCTGGGAAAACTGGCTTTCCACACGCCAAAGACTAAAACTAGGTCCATGTTTATTTCACCATGCACTTAACTAAAATTGAAATGGATCACAGACCTACATATTAAAACTGAAACACTAAGTGTAGGTAGAGAGTTCATGACCAAAACCCAGACCACGGGGTAAATTCTACCACGAATCAACAAATGGTATCTCACCTTATTAAAAAGCTTTTTCACAACAAAAGAAACCACCAACAGAGTGACAAGACAACCCACAGAGTGGGAAACAATTATAGCCAATTTTCCCTCAGAAAAAAGACTTACATCCTGAGTATATAAAAAAAAAAAAAAAATCAGGCTCCTCAAATCCAAAGACCCAATCCAAAAATGGGCCTGAGATAAATACCCACTTCTCAGATGAAGACATACAAACAGCAAATAAATATATGAAAAAATGTTCAACATCATTGGTCATCCAAGAGATGCAAATTAAAACAACACTGAGATTCTGTCTCACTCCAGAAAGAATGGCTATCATCAAGAAATCAACCAATGACAAATACTGGAGGGACTGTGGGGAAAAAGGAACACCTCTCCACTGTTGGTGTGATTGCAGACTGGTGCAGCCACTATGGAAATCATTATGGAGATTCCTCAAAAAGCTAGGATTAGTGGTCTCAGTTGACCCAGCTATTCCCCTCCTGGGCATCTTCCTGGAAGAAGTAAAAATACCATATCACAGTGATATATGTGCACCCTTGTTAATAGCTGCACAATTTGTAATAGACTTGGAAACAACTCAAATGCCCAACTGAAGAATGGATAAAAAAGATTTTTTAAAAAATATATGATGGAGTACTACTCAACCATAAAGGAAGATAAACCTGAGACTTCTATAGGTAAATAGATGCAACTCAAGACCATGTTCATAAGTGAAATAAATCAGACTCATGTAAGTAAACATCATATTGTCTCCCTGGTGTGAGAAACTGAAAGAGCAGATAAGGTCCAAAATATACAATAAATATTGTGAAATGGGAAGAAACTCTTCAAAAGGAAAATGAAACTATGAAGGGAGAAAGGAGAAAGAAAGGAAGGGAAAGGAAAAAAATATATAAACACAAGATAGTTAAAATAGTTACATAGCTAGTTTCTCTTAGTTCATTGAAAAGAACTGTTATTATTTGGACAATATTTCATACCTATCTCTTGTACTCTGAGCAAGTACTATGAAGATAATAATATGCAATGTATTAATTATTGTTACTGTCCTATTATTTTGTTTTGAAAGTCTGTTTTATTTTTATGCTTTTAAAAATAGAAACCAACTTCTAGCCTCAGACTCTGGGCTGGAGTGAGAAGTAAAGTGATCCCCACCCCAGGGTTCAGAACCTGGTTTTAAGGTGTTGTTTTCAGAATACCTGAAGAGCTTCCCTTGTTCCTCACTGAGGGAGGTCAGTAGGAGGACCAAGGAGGCTTGGTACTAAGTGAAGCTGTTATTTCTACCCTTCTGTCACTCTCTCTCTAACTGGTCTTATATGTGCCTTGCCTCCTCGTGAAGAAATTCTGCTTTACAGATTCATGTGCTGATGAAAAGATGTTTGAGAGAAGGAAGACTGTTGAGAGAGAGAGGAGCCAGGATCCGTGCTGAGCTGTGATCATCCCGCCTCCTGTGATGATCACTCCTTCCGTCACCCTGCCAGTGTTTACTGAGCCCTCTTCCAGTGTTGGTCATAAAGATGTCTCAGAAGGATTCTGCCCTGGGGGTGTACAGAGCAAGGTAAGGTAGATGAAACCATAACTCTCAGGAGGGGAGACAGGCAAACAGGAGGAAAGATGTGTTCTGAGGTAGCTCAGTAGTGTGGCACCTATCAAGCACTCCTTAGAGCAGGTGGTATGATGGCTGCCTTTATTGCCAATTGGACTATTCCCTAGTGGCCAAATATGTTGGCAAAGATTATTTCAGATGCTTCTGTGAAGGTATTTTTAAATGATGATATTAACATTTAATTGTAAATAATTGCACAGTAGGTTTAGAGTAAAGCAGATTACTCCTAATAATATGGCTGGGCCTCACCCAACTAGTTGGAGGTCCTAGGTGCAAAGGAGAAGGAATTCTGAAGTAGGTGGCCTGTGGGCTCACAGTGAAACTCATCCTCAGGTCTCCTGCTGCTGCAGAGTTTGCATCAGAAATTGGATTGCTATTGCTGAGCCAATTCTTAAATCTCTGTCTTGAGAGAGATGTGTGTGTATATATATTAACATGCATACACACACGTAACGCATAGACACATAGACAGACAGCCAGTCACACACGTAGACATCATTAGTTCTGTTTTTTAAACTTTGACTAATATAGGTGCCAGTGGCTGAGGAGGCCTTCAGGAACCTTTGTTCACATATGTGAATTCCTGTGCTACCCAAGAGCAAAGAACATTCTGGAATGTCAGGCTCCCATAGACCCATCTTGGGGTTTACGAGGGCATAGCAAAGGCCTGTTTTTTAGAGATAGTGGAGAGTGTCACAGATAAAAGCATTTTCCTGGAGAAGGTGGCAGTCACAGTGGAAGAAAGGCTGAAAGGGTTTTGTGCAGCTGCAGAAGGTGCTGAATTTTAGGAAACCATACACTTTCTAATCCTTAGACCTAAAGTGGACTGAGATATTTATGTCAACCACTATAGTTTTTGCTTCTCTAAAACACATGATACTATTTTTTAAAATACTGAATGTTAAAGCAGTTAATATTTTTGCCACATTCCTACTCTTATCGTTATTTTTCCAATAGGAAAAGCATAAGGACAAATGGGAAGTTGACTCCTCATTCACCCCACCGGGCCTCAATAGAAGGGAAGCTCCATGGCAGCTGCTGTGTGTTTCTCCAAGAGCCACTGTGACCTTCCCTGGCCTCCTTCCTTCTAGTCCTTCTCACTATTTTATTTTATTTTTTTTCTCACGGTTTTATGAACATCTATGTTTTTAATGAGATGACTTCCTGGTTGGTCCATCTGGAGCAATTTCTGCTTTCTTTCTTGCTCCTGACTGATTCTGCATTTGATAACACAAGTGCTTCCCGAAACAGACCTTTGAAGATGAGTTGGTTGGTGGTAGGTGTTAGTCTTGGGGATAACAATGGTTTTCTGTGTAGATGGAGAATGAAATACTGATAATGCATGGACTACAGTGGCAAAGGACTTTACAAAGTCACCTAAATTTGCCTGTAAGAAAGTGCCTGCAAAGAGTGTGGCTTTGGCAGGTTGAATGACCGCTGCTGTAGATGTTATGGTAATATGCAGAATGTGAGTGCTGCAAGGTTGGGTATGGAGGGCTCATTGCTTCTGCATGCACTGGGAAGGGAGGATGAATTATCTCAGGGTACAAGCAGAGGTCTAAGAGGCAGGCCTCTGCAATTGCCTTAATGCTTCATATGCCAGAAAGCTTGATGATGAAATTGTAAATAATTGCACAGCATGGTTCCAGCTGTACCAGGTCTCATGTGAAAACAAAGTTAATATTTCAGAAAGAGGGGGACAGTGAGGTTGGAATGAGGACATGTGGGTGGACTCAGCTGAATTGGAGCATCTTCACCTCACTCCACAAGTCTTCTGTCCCACTTTGCCATGAGAATAAGTCTTCTGTACCACTCTGGGGAGCTCCTTCCCTTGACTGAGAAGCTGGTAAGAGGATGTGACAGCTTCTTAGACATTATTGAAGTTGCCTTCCTTGTCTCTTTTTGCTCCCATGTCCATAGCCAAGTCAGACATCAGCAAGTCCAAGACTGATGAGAAGAAAGCGTGATCCCTACTCCCCTCAAGAGAAGACATCTATGCCAGAAGAATTACAAGGTGATGGAGTAGGAAGGAAGCTACCTAATGTTGGATTGGACCAGTTTGTCAAGATAGTTGTACTTCTCAGAGATCCTTAATTTAAGCTTGGGCAGCTTGGAGTGACTCCAGCAGCTTGCTTTTGCTTTGACTTAAATCTGGGCTGGATGGTGGCTGGCACTAAGTGAAACCAAGCTGTCAGAGTTTTGTTGATGCACTACAGACAAAGGAATCCAAAAACTACAAGGGTGCAAGTGTTGGAATGCATCCTGCCCTCTCTTGCACACGTACACTTGCACACACACACACACACACACACACACACACACACACATGCACACTGATTATCTGGTGCAATAGTATCCTCTTTATCTATGTGTTTCAGCGACACAGTGACCTGTCCAAGTCTCCCACCTGGCTAGAGGTGGAAATGGGACTTAAAACTTAGCCTTCTGACTTCAAATCCATTTTCCTTTTCAAGTGTTGCACAGTTGTTTGGAGTGTGACATGCGCCTGTCCTGTCCCATGTTCTAGGTCTAGCTGGGCAGGCAATAAAAAGTAATAGCGTCCTATGGAAGAGCTTTATGGCCAGCAGGTAGTCCCTGTTGTCTTTTATTTTTCAGGGGCAGCCATGGCCATCTGATGTCTAGTTTCAGGCCCTTGACTTCATGGCCAGAGCCTTGATCAATCAATATCTACCAGGAGGATAAGGATGGATCTTCTTTCAGCTGAGGTAATTTATAGACCTTAGAGAGGAGGGTATGGTAATTAATGCTTCAGGCTCTGATTCTTGGGCCCTGAAGCTTCAAGAGGGATCAGGTCAGGGGAGGAGAAAATGGGAGGTAGAGAGATGCAAGGGGGGCAGGTGCCTGGGGCCATGGTCATGACTCAGGGTCATTTGAAGACATGTGAAACATAAAGAGAAAGAGGGGCGAGGGGGAATATGAGAGAGAAAGGGAGAGAGAGAGAGGGAGAAAAGAAGGAAAAGAAGAAGAAGAAGAAGAAGAAGAAG
>NW_004955469.1:2303304-2396088 GCF_000276665.1 Chinchilla lanigera | reverse complement strand
AGAAGAAGAAGAAGAAGAAGAAGAAGAAGAAGAAGAAGAAGAAGAAGAAGAAGAAGAAGAAGAAAGAGGAGGAGGAGGAGGAAAGGAAGAAGAAAGAGAAGAAGTAGTGGGAGGAGGAAGATGAGAAAAGGGAGGAAGAACACGGGGGAGGGGCCTCACCACTGAGCATGCTTTTCTTCTACATTAGGGCAGAGACAAAGCAAATGTTCTCCTTATTTTTGCTAGTACGAAATGGGCATATAATCATTCCACTGTGTTACAGGATTTTTAGTTACATAATGACTAAGAACAGATAAAGATCCAGCCAGAGCACAGAAAACCATGGACTTGATGCTCATAAAGTCTGTAGCCAGTCTCAGGGCTTGGCTGCCAACCTGCTCTGGGGCGATATGGGTGGACAGAGCCAGGCTTGAGCAGCCCTCCAAGAGCTCAGAGGAGGAGGTGGTGGTGTCGGGGAAACGGCAAAGAAGGCCAGCCCCAGCTGCCAAGAACAGCAGGTTGCAATACTTAATGTCCATGCTCATGCCAGTGTGCTTAGGAACTGTTGTTATTTTTATGAGAAAAATGCAGAAAGGCTAATCTGTCTATTTATGTCTGTCTGGAAACATGTAATTACTGCAGGGCTAGTCTGGTGCCAGGACTCAGCTGTGGCTCTTCTTCTCCCATCATGGCTCTGGGAGGCTGGGGTTACTCAGAAGTCTGCTGAGGACTGTGAGGACTGGTGGGACAAACAGACAGATATGCTTGGAAACATCAAGATCACTGGGTCAAATGCTTTTATCCATTTTAGTTTTTGGCAAGTAGTCATGCAGGATATTTTAATTGAGACTATGACTGATGTCAAATGCAGTCTCCATCCATCCATCCATCCATCCATCCATCCATCCATCCATCCTTTGAGCAAGCATGCTCTGCTAGATAATTTCTGGGCTCCGTAGCTGCAGAACTAAATAAGACGGGGTCTTTCCACTTGAGAGACTGAAGGTTCACAGCTGAAAATGCTAGTCACAAAGCCCAGGGAACTGCCACAGGGGCCATGATAGCCTTCCATAGGCAGGGGGACAAGGAAGGGTAAGGGAAGTCAGGAACAGCTTTGGAGAGCAGGTGACCCTTGGCCTGGCTACTGGAACTTGAGGGCATTTTTTGCAGCTAGGCTGGATAAGTCTGCAGTCTCTCCAATGCTCAGGGGTTGCCCTGGCTAGCTCTATGACCTCTGAGGACATCTGGAAGTCCATGCTCTGCTAGGGTTGGAGTGGGGCACCATGACAGGATGATGTTCCTCTGCTGGCAGGTATATTTGGTGGCCTGGCCCAACCTAGTTCCTTTTCCTCTGCTACTGTTCCCCTGAGATTTTAGGCTGGGCCATGTCCTGCTGTGCTCTGAGCAGACCCTTCAGGTCCTGGCCTCCTGCCTTTGCCAGGTTGGCTTTCTGCTTAGGTTGCTCCCTTTCACCCTTCCCGGCTCTCTTTGAGAGCACATGTGTCGCCCCCAGGGGCTCAGTGATCAGAGGCACTGAGTATTGAAGAGTTCCTTCTGAGCCCAGTTGTGTGTGCCAGGGAGCTATGTGGCCAGGTTCTGGGGTGAGCGTAGGTGGGAGTGGCGGTGATGTGTTGGAAAGGTACAAGGCTAGCGGAATTGTTGATTGGAGGAGGAAGGTGACAAACATGTTGCTCACCTCCTTTCAGACAGCCCAGTACTGAGATTCCTCATACGGTGGAGGGGAACATCAGTCACAGGAAACTAGGCCAGACAGGGTCACATAACACCCTGCCTTCCTCATTCTGGGGATTCCTAAATCTGCAGTTCTGATTTTCTCCAAGTTTTAGAGGGCTTGCTTTCTCTTTTAAAAAGAAGAAAAAAACCGTAGAATTTCAAAACTAGATGATAGGAGAGTGACGATAATAAATATATTGCATATTGTTATCTTTATAGTGATTACTCAGGTTACAAGACATAGGCATGAGATATTGTCCAAACCATATCAGCACAAACCTTTCTTTTCAATGAACTAAGAGGAGCTAAGAGAAACTAGCAGCATAACTTTCTTAACTATCTTATATATATATATTTTTTTTTTAATTTAAATTTTAATTTTTTTCCTTTTCCCTTCCTTCCTTTCCCTTCTCCCCTCACAGTCAGGACTTGTTTTTTCAGTCTCACTCCCTGAGCTGGTGAGAATGAGCACAAATGGTTCTGAGGGACTCTTATGGATGGAGCTAGCTCCTTGGTAGCAGGAGTTTGTGCTCAGGGGTGGCGGGACAGGCATCTGTGAAGGCGGCCAGTTGGCCCTGAAGCTGGGCCCAGCTGGACTGCAACTGTCAGCCTAGGCCTGGCTCCTCCCAGCTGACCCCAGTCTAACCCACAAGCTGGCCTTGAGCTGTCCGGACCTGTTATGGCTGCATAGTCCCCTGAAAATTCGAGGAGCTGGAGCTGCTGTGGATGTGCTCCACGCTGTGCTGACATCAAGATGTGCAGGGTGGAGCCCAGGGTAAGGGGCGTCAATGTAGTTTGCTGCTATGCGGGAAGAGTGAGCTGTGTTGATGCCCTCCCACCCAGGCCTCTGCTCTTCTGGAAAGGAATAAGCGTGGATTCCGTGTCCCCAAAGGCTCTGTCCCACTGTATAGCGCTGAAGGCTTTGGTGAAGTGGGTGGTCCATAGCAGTGCCGAGGACATTTCAGACGGGGAGATAAGATTCAGACAGGGTTCAGCCATTACCTTTTCTGTCCAGCTTCCCAGAAATGCCACGTCTAGTGTCAGGCTGGCCCACAGGCTCAGGGACTGAGATTAGGCTGGGCATTATAAGGGAAGGGAGGAGGAACAATTCAGCTTTTATTAGTTTTCCCTAGAAGCCTTCCATGTGTTCTCTGAGGCACCATCTGGCCCTTTTGGCAGGCACTTGTTTATGTATAGCCCCATGTGTATCCAGTTCTGGGCCCGCTCTGCCCTGTGGGGCAAGGCTCTGTACTGAGGAGAGGTGGACCCCATCGCTGCCCTTGGAGGCCTAGGAATTCAGACCCAGGTTGGAGGGCTTCCAGCAGATGAAGTAGGCTGGGAACTCTTCCTGGAGGAGGCAGCAGCAGGGAAATTTTGCCAGGTAAGGGGCAGAGTAGCTGGGGAGAGAGAAGGCACAGCAAGTTTCTCTGGGTTGGCATAGTAAGGAAAGGGCTGGGAACTGTGTTGCACACTTTTTTTTTTGTGCTTCTGAGGTGGTGTAGAAACTGAGCTGGAAGTGTGCTCTCACTGCTGTGTCTTGAGCCCTGACAGGGGCGCCCCATCTGTAGACAATGTACCAGTCAGCCCAGCCCATGCCAGCATCACAGCTCTGGTGCTTGGACTGTACCAGGGCCTGGGGTGGGCAGAGAAGGGGAAACTGAGGCCAGGAGGGGTCACCCTGGCCAGAGGCAGAGCAAGGGCTAGATTTCAGAGTTTGGATTCTCTCCTTTGTGTCCAGAAGCATGGAGGTCCTTCCCCCGTGGAAAGCCTTTGCCCCTCTGCCTTTTGCCCTTCAATTCTGAATCGTTCCCCTGTATCCAACACCCCAGACTGTTGTCCCCACACCACACTGCACACGTACACCCCACTTCCTTCTGCTGAGGAGTCTGTTCACCATCCTGGGGACTCGTTCCTCTCTTTGAAGTGTGTATGACTTTTGAGGTGCCCTATCTCTACTTCCACCTGGCTGTGAGAACATAGGAACATGGTTTCAGAGGTTTCAGTCCATAGTTAGCTGCCTCCAAGCCGAATCCACCTTCCCTCTTGAGGCTCATGTGACAGTATTCATGAGGAGTCTCCTTTTCCTGGAATGTGATCTCCTGGCAAGGCCGGTCTTACTCACTCCCATGTTCCCAGAATGCACTACTGCCCGGAGAATATGCTGAATGAATGAGGGAAGGCAGCTATCCTGGCCACATGCTTTCATGTCCCTGCTGTGGTCTTCCCCCACTCTTATTCCTTCCCAGGGCAGGAGAGGATGAAGCAATATTCCCAGGTGGGGCCAGATACCAGGCTTGCTTGCCATTTCCCCTGGAAACAGAGGCCTTGGGCTCCAATGCTCAAGGGCCTAAGGCCTGCAGGGTCGTCCTGAACCACCCCTTACCTTGTATGATACATTAGTCAAAACAAAGTTGCACTAAAAATATTGTGCAAAATTACCTCCAGTGTGTATAAAGTATATACAAAACACAAGTGAATTTCATGTTTAAACTTAGATCTCTTCCTCAAGTTGTCTCATTATATATTTGCAAAAATAGAATGTCAAGATCTAAACAAAGAAACAAAAATCTCAAATCTGAAACACTTCTAATTCCAAGCATTTCAAACAAGGAGCACTCAATCTGCATAATTATCTGTAATTGTTAAGCTTAACTGTCACCTTCATTGGCTTGGGAGCTGCATAGGCATTGAATAAAGCATATTTCCGGGTATGTGTAGATGGGTCATGGAGGTGTGGTCTTGAGGTCTGTATTGGGTCCCTGGCCCCTTCCTCTCTGGACCTGTTCCCCTGCTCTGCTTCTGGCCACCATGAACCTAGCATCCTTCCACCATGATGTTTCTGGCTTGGAGCCAGCTGAATCTGGACTGAAACCTCTGAAACTGGGGGCCAAATTAAGCTGTGGGTCTTAGGTATTTGGTCAGCAACGGGAAAGCTAAGTGATATATCATTATTACTATTATTATTATTATAGCTCCCAGACTTGAGCTAGCCGCACTTCTGGATTTGGGGACCCAGGCTGTGGGGACCCATTCTGGCATCCTGAGTATGACAGCCAGACTCACAATCTCTGTCCTCTGAGGCTCCTTCCTATGAAGGATCAGCTGAGTGCTGAGAACAAATAAAGAGTCAGAGAAATGGTAGGCACATGACCTTTGCACTCAAGCTGTGATACTTTAAATCTGCCATTTGCCACTTCTCAGCTTGGGCACTCCATCTCTCTGAGCCTCAGTTTTCTCACCTGTATATGGGGTTTCTTCCTTGGAGAGTTGTTGCCAGGCTTAAAAGACAGCACATGGATGGTGGTTGCAATTATTCTCCTCTCCTGGAAGAGATTCTAGAGCTGTTAGGAAATCACTGTGATGAGTGTGGTGATGTAGTCTGTAATCCTGGCACTCTAGGGGATTGATGCAGGAGAACTACAAGTTTGAGCCCAGCCTGGGCAATTTAGTGAGATCCTTTATCAAAAACAATGCTGCGGATATAGCTTAGTGTAAAAGCCCTGTGTTCAATTTTCTGTACTGAATTTTTTTTAAAAAAGGATAGGAAATTGTTTGTAGACCTCAGATCATCTTCCCCCAGGTAAGACTGGGTTTCTTCTCTCAGGGCCTTGGGTGTGCGGCACAGTGTTGGTGTGAGCAGGGCTGGTTCTGCCTTCTGGCAGGTGTTCAGGACCCATTTCATGAAGAAGAAAGTTGTAAACGTGTCAGAGGATATCACAAGGCAGAGCTGGAGGCTGTATTGAAAAACCTACCTTTTGCTGAGGAGAAAGGATTAGGCACTAGCCCCAAGCTTACCTAATAACTTCTGGTCTTGGGGTCATTACTAGTTATGTATTGCTTTTTCCTTTAGAGAAAGGAAGAAACTGTAGGTGTCAGAGCATTTTCATGGGCAGGAGAGATTTATGGCTCTCTGTCTTCCGGGTTTCCTCCTATCCCCATCCAGCCTCTGGAGGAAGGAGCACGGGCCCCGAGCTGCCTGCAGCTGGTGGTTTGGAAAGGATGCGGCAACCCTGTCAGCTCTGGGGTGGTGTGGGACAAGTGATTTTGCGCATCTCCCAAAGCCCCAGTGAAACACCCAGAGCTCAGCTGCCTGGCGCACGGCGCTGGCCATTGTGTCCTTGGTGACTCACTTGCCCCAAATCTCCTGCTGGAAACTCTGGAGAGAGTGAGTTCCAGGGCCATTTTCAATTTTATTTCCAGTGGTAAAACATTTGGTGTTTGTCTCAGGCTTCTTTCAAATCCCTGACTTCCCAGTGGAAACCGCCTTCCTCCAGTGGGACAGGACCTCTCCTTTCCCTGTGCCAGCTCCTATGACCCAAAAGACCAGGAATTCTTGAGAGCTGTGCTGTGTCTCACTCTTTTCTGTACCCCAGCTCAGCAGGATGTTCCAGGGCCTTTGTCCCTGACCTGGGAATACTTGCCATATTACCTATTCAGCGTCTCACTCCGGTTCATACAACTCGAGAGGAAAGGCGTGTTGCACCCGTGCTGAACACCCAGATCTGGCTCCTGCAGGGAGCCCTCCTTCCTGGCCTTTGCTTGCCCCTCGTTCCTCTCTCACTGGACCCTCAGAGGGCCAGCCTGGGTAGCTCTGATGATCCCAATCCAGTCTCTGCCTCTCTGCCTCAACTTCTCCATCAGTTTGAGAACATTTGTTCAGATCCCTCACCCCTTCCTTTGCTTTTATCCAATCCCTTTGTGCTAAATTAAAGTCCTAGAGAGAACAGGCCATGAGCAGAAGGATAAAGTTGGGATGAAGCTGCCTGCCACACTGGCTCCTACACAGGTGAGAAGTTCTTCCTTCTGCTAATCAGGGGGTTGACTCCACTGGGCATCACTGGTGGCTTCAGTTCTGTCCTCTGAGACTCCAAACAGATGCATCTTTGCTGACCCTAAATCTGAGCTCCATCTTCTCCATTCCGGATGTGGACCGCAAGGAGGCTGAGGTTTGGGGGACTTTGGAGGCCTGCAGCTTCTGCTTGTGGGCTTCTAAACTCACGGTTGTGGCAGACAGATTTGCCACCCCTAGAGTCCCCTTCTGATGGGGTGCAGGAAGACTCTCTTCTGGTTCTTCACAAGACCGCCTTGGGGGTCCAGAGGGGAGGGCTGGCTCTTAAACACCAGCTTCTTGCCCTTTGTTGCACTTCTTAGAGTCTCATTTCTTTTCTAGGACATCCTCATGAGGCTAAGGATACCTTGGTACAGGGCAGGCTGCGACTGATCCAGGCCACAGAAGTGGTGAGTGGGCCGGAGCTCCACTCTCTGGACTCCCAGGTTAGGGCTCACTCTTTCCTGCCCCCCAGGTCCTTCCATCCCCCAGTACTAAGCTTCTAGAGTGACAGCTGGGTCGAGCGCTGAGGAATCTGGCGTGGGCAGGCTCTCAGCCCATGCCTGTGAATGGTGGGCCTTGTAGGGTACTTTCCTCAGCTTCTCGGCCCCCTGAGCTTTCTTTCTGCCTCTGGTCACTTTCTAGATTCTGGCTTCCTGTCTGCCCCTCCAGTGATCATGAGTTCAGGCCCAGAAGTTAATCAATTGTTTAAAAGTGCTGCAGGTCATGGGTTACAGAATTCATGTGGCCTTGGCCCCCTCCCCATGATCTAAATGCTCTGGGTCACCAAGGGTTGGGGTGACCTCTCCTGTGACCTCCTCTGCTTTACAGGAAGGGCACACCACACCTGCTGGCAGCTGAGGACTTGCCCTGCTGGGGCATCTCTCTGAGGTCAGTCTGTCCTCCTTAAGCCTCTTTTCCTCAGGAAGCTCCTGTTAATATGTTCCACTTCTTGTATCAAGCAACTGTCTTGCAAACGGTCCTGTTGGTAATTCATAGGGATGGCTGTTATTTTTGGAGACGGGTGCCTGAAAAGACAGGCTGGATGCCGGCTGCTTTTTCTTTTCTTTTTAAACTTTCCTCATATTATTGTAGAAATTACAGAAAAATATTTGGCTCGTCATGCTCAACAAATATATATGGCTGATTCTCTGTCACTGTTAATCCTAGAAAAATAAGCCTTTTGGCATCTCATAGATTTTCCCCCGGTGGAGGGGAATATGGGCTCCCCTGTACTTTGGGAGCCTATTAGTGCCTTTCTGTGCAGTGCAGGGCCTAGGAAGGTACAGACGCGACTAATTGGACTGGGTTGATATGAAATGTTGTCATATCTTGGTTACCATGGAGAGTCAGGGTTATGTCAAAGCTGTCCACAATCCTCAGGCTCTGGGCAAATGGTGATCTTGAAGACCCAGATTGTAAGCTGACACAGACCCCAGGCAGGGATGGGAACATGTTAGACTAATCTGAGCAGCAAGAGAGGAAACTATGCCAGGTGAGATGCAAGGACAGTCAGTGATAAGGTCACTCTGGCAATTTCACCTGCTGCAAGCCACCCTATCAGGCCATTTCAGTAGAATCTGGAGTCAGTCTCATATACCCTCTTTCTCAGAGCAGTGAGAGAAGCAGGGCAGTGTGACTATGCCCATTTTGAGGATGAGAAAATAGAGGCTCAGGAAGGAAAAATAGTTTGCCTAAAACTAAAAAAAGACTTAGCAGTCAGGCAGAGGATGAAGCAAGGTTGCCTGATACAGAGGCAGCCTCGTTCTTCCATGCCCTGTCCCCTTGACCTGTATAACTGACCATCATGACCCATAAGTGGCACGCTTTGCCCTGTTATCCATACTTTTCAAGGCACCGCACACAGCTGTTCCTCTGTTCTGCATCTGCTGTGCCCACCAATGACCTGTCTTTAGGCAACAGGTGACCCCTGTTGCCAATGCCTGAGCCACCTCAGCCAGCCCTGGACTTGTGGAAGCTTGGCCCTTGGAAGCCTGCAGCCCAGCCTTCACTCAGCATAGCCCGGAAACATCACTCTCATTTCCTGGCTCCATGGTCTATCCTTTGAAGGCAAAGTTGCTATTTTCCTCCTTGCGAATCATCTGCACCAAAGCTGTATTTCAGTTTATTGACTTAGCTTGACCATAAAACCACAGGTGGGGAAAACACAACCTTCGCAGCTCAGGGCTCTTTCCTTTGGGAAAATGAGGAAGAAAAACTGGCCTTGTCATGGCCATGTCCTACCGCCATGAAGGAAGATATTGCCAGGTTTGACAGCTGAGCCAGACTTTCCTTGGAACCATCTGTGGCTGACAAAATTGCCAGAGTTTCCTTCAAATGGTTGTAATGTTCCTCGGAATTTACAGCCTGGGGTGCTCCCTGGGGTGTTGTTCCTTTGCCGGATTCCCTCATGTGATCCCCACATTGTTCAAGGGAGTAGGGGCCAGGAAGAGGCACAGATGGGCACTGGTGCTCACCCAGTCCTCTGGACTTGGGGAGGGTCAGCAGTGAGTGCCCTCTAGGCTCTGGGAATTTGGAACTTGGCTTCTTACTCGGTGGCCATTCTCCAAGGGTTTGTTTTTGTGGCAATGGGCAGAGCTCATTCACTGAGTTAGAAGGAATTGTTGGGAACGTCTCTCTGTTTTCAATTATGTCTCTGTCATTTATCTATGAATTCACGCACCACCTCCCTGCTCACTATCCCTCCATCCTGCCGTCCCTCCCTTCCCCTGTCCGACTCCACTTTTCTTCCTTTTCTCTTCTCCTCCCTTCTTAAATTATCCACCCATCCACCCATCCATCACCACTTTTTAATGTGTGTGTGTGGGTCTCATAATGTTGCCCAGAGTGGTCTTGAACTCCTGGGTTCAGGAGATCTTCCCACCTCAGCCACCTGACTTCTGGGACTATGGGCTTGTGCCACCACACTTGGTTCTACCTCCATTTTTAAGAACTCTAATCTGATCAGTTGGCATGGATACACACTATTTCATAGAATATGTGCACTCAACAAGAAACTATTACTTAAACAACTTTGAAATATAAGACCTTAACTTCCTTTTCAGGTCTCAGTTTTCCTGGAGCATAAATATGAACTCAGAATTGAATTGACCATGTTTTCCTTTGATGGTAAGAAGCTCATGTTCCCACGTGTCCTCTAAGTTCCAGTCCTCTTGCCCCGCCTGTGGCTCCAGAAACCCCACATGACCTCTTATGCTCACTGCCTAAGTACTTGGGTTCCCCTGACTCACACACTGAGCTCCCTTCTGCCCTTCCCCAGCCCCTTTGGATGCTTGCCCCTCCATGAAGCTTTCCCTGGTCCCCAGGCTGAGTTGTAGTCACGCCCTATGTACCAAGAGCTTCTGCTGCAATGCACTCTAGTGTCTCCGAGCCCCTTGAAGGTAGGAGGTGAGTCCAGTTTTTATTATCTCTCACATTAATGGTAAATATGCCCAGACTGAAAGCAAGTCCACTGGAGGGAAAAAAGATAATGAATTTAAATAAAAAATCTATCCCCAAATCCAAAAGCACACCTTGTGCAGCATGTCCCCTTGGGTCCCTTTGTGACCAGGGAGTGTCCTGAGTGTGAGTGGGCACACCTGGAGATGTTGGGACAGCTCTGAGGTCAGGGCCTCTCTCCTCAGTCCTTAGGAATTTGCAGCCAAGGAGTTGAAACTGCCTAGCAGAATGCCTATCTGATAAATGAACAGCAAATGCATGAAGAGAAGCACCGAAGACTCCACACTTGGGCCCAGGGCATGTCAGCGACAAGCTGTAGCAGCAGCCTTTGTTCATCTCACACTTCTGTCCTAAATGACTCTGGTGAGGTTGGAACCTGTCAGGAATAGCTAGAGCCCAGGAGGAGAGTTCACTGAGGGGCTGGGGATTTAGCTCAGCAGTAGAGCACTTGTCTAGCAAGCTAGAAACCCTGGGTTTGGTCCTCAGCAGCAAAAACTAAAAGCTAAAAAAAAAAAGAGAGAGAGAGAGCTTAATGGAGGGGCTGCTTCTCAAGTGTGAGAAGGCCCAAGGCTACGAGCAAGGGTTGAAGAACACAAGGCGAGCCAGAGGGGGACTGGGGATGGAGGCGGAGCAGCAACTGCAGCTGCCCAGTCTGTGTGGCTGTGTGGCTCAGGAGAGGTTGCCTGGTAGGGGCTGGGGCTCTGCTGCAAGAGCCTTCAGCTGGGCAGCTGTCTCCTGATCTCACCCTCCACTGTGAGTTCTAGTGCTAGCTCCTTCCACTGACCAAACCCAGCTAGAGCCCAGAGGGCAAGGGAGCCTGTTTGTGCTGCCCCTGGTCTGCCTGCGGGCACAGGACAGAGGGAGAGGGTGGCTGTGATGGGTGAATAGGTTGTCTGCACATGGGCAGTGCCTACTTGGCCTGCTGTTCTTTGCCACACTGTCAGCAGATGACAGGCTCACCCTAGGACCATCAGTGCTCGGGAAGGCCCTGTTTGCTCCCAGGTGGGTTGCTGTAGGATCTGAGTGAAGTCTTGCATAGATTTGCCTCTTCCCAGGAGCGCCCATAGCCTGACCAGTGGGCTGTGCCCCTGGCACCTGCTCGTTCCCACTCTGCCTTTCCCTAAGAGAGGCGGCCAAGCAGCTTTAGCCTAAGAGCTGGAGGAACAGGCATGGTTGGACCACAGAGCTTGCCCAAAGACACGGAGGGCAGCAGATCCACTCAGTCACTGACAGTTGTGAACAAGCTGGAGGGGAGTGAGTGCTCTCGGCTTGCACAGATTGGGCCTGAAAGCAGGGTAGCTGAGTGGTTCAGTCATGGCACATAAGCTCTGGGCCCAGACAGACCTCCCATGCTGAACTTAGGGCAAGTTACTTAGCCACTCCGAGCCTCAGTGTCCACAACTTCAAAACAGGGATGCTACTCTGACTTTGTAAACCGTGGTAAGGATGGGAGTCACGTGCATTTATTCTAATACTTGCCTTGATTGCTGGTCTCTCACAAACAGCGCTACCTGTGGCCTCACCCAGCGGGGAGACCTAGGGAGAAACGAAGGCTGCTGAAAAGTTATCACAACCGCGTGCCCCCAGATGAACTTGTTTTTGACTTTCCCACCAACACACACCAGGAAAAGTTGCAGAAAATTCAGTGCTGAGTTTGCAGTCCCCAAAACATGAAACAGCTCTTCTGCCAGGTAAAAAGAAAAAGATAGATGTTTTTTTCTGGGAGAAGTAATGTCGTATAGTGGTTCAGGAGGAGACGGTGAGTCAGACATCTGAGTTCAGCCAGGCCGGCCCCTCAGCCCGCCCTCTGTGTGTCAGCACTGTGCACAAGGCCTGGCAGGCAGGGGCCCAGTGGGCCCTGAAGCCAAGGGGCTAACCCCCTGGGAAACTGCAGCTATGCTGTCCTGTGACTTCCCATGGGACACAGGAGGGTGTGTTCAGATGCCAGCACTCAGCAAGGACAATGTGGGTAAGTGTGACATGGCCATGCCCCCCACTCTCTTTTCCATAGAGAGCCCTGCCTTGGTTGAGTCCTTTGCCTCCCTGCCCAAATGTACTGTATACCCCATAGCCACCCACAGGATTTTCTCCCAGTCCTTGACACTGAAGATCTGTTGGTGATGGCTTTTAGTCCGTCAGAGCTGTGTTAGAAGAGAATGCTCTGTTTTGGGGGGCTCTGCGTATAGCTGAAGCTGATCTCCCAGCTCCGCCCAGAGAGCTCTGGACTATAGAACGTGAGGATGCAGGACACCAGACCCTTGGGTAATGAGAGGGAGGAAGTCTTAAGGTTGACCAGATGCCCAGGTGGCCTTGCTCAGGGGACATTTTCCCTGAAGGCACTGGGAGATTGTTAGAGGAGAGGGTTCCAGGCCCTTCAGGGATCTGACTCCACCCAGACTCCACCCCTTACTGCTGCGTGGCCTAATACTGAAGTTGCCCTCTCTGATCCTGTTGTTCCTCAAGCCCAAAGTGAAGGAGGTAGTGGCTGTCTTTCATAGTTTGCATATTAATCAAACCTAAATAAAATAGTTCATGTGAAAGCACACTGTGATCTACAAGTTAAAATAAAATAAGTGTAGGCTGTTACTGCTGTTAGGTAAGGAAAAGAAGGATCCGCGAAATGGAGACTTGCCCAAGACTGGTGTCCTTAGACCAGGGCCCAGGTGTAGGCCTCCTCTTCCCAGTGTTCTATGTTGTCTTGATTTCCTCCTTTGGGGAAGGAGCCACTTGCACAGAGTGTTTAATTAGTTGTTCTCTTTTCTCTGGGTGCAGGTCTTTTGTCGATTCACCAGGAACCTTGGCCTCTGTCTTGCTTGCTCTCGACAGCAGGCAGATGTGGGGGTGGCCTTCGAGTGACCTGTCACAAAAGGGGAGTGCGGTAACTCCTGGAGTAGCTGATCCAAGAGGTGGATTTGAATAGTGAGTGCTGGTTTGTCTCTTCCCAGGGCCTGCAGCTGGGATGTGCTGAGGGCCCTGTGTGCCTGTGGGCAGGCATAGAGACTGTCCTGTGAAAACTCCACCTGGGCTGGTAGCCCTGAGGACAAGCTGGATCATTCAGTGGGAAGACAGTGGAAACTTTTGGCTGGGTTGCCAGGAGCCCTAGGGGCTGGCTGCAGCCTGGAGGCCCTTGGAGGGGTGGGGATCCCTGTGTTCCCCGCCAAAGGAGAGTGCTTGCATTTCCATGAGCACCATAGGAAGGCAGTTTGGGGTTGAGATGCCCAGAAGGAGAAGTGGCCTCCAGGAACCAGGGAACCTCCTGTCCGTAGTGCAGGCCTGCTTGTCAGCTTGGACACAACTGCCCTGGTCCTGCTCCGGGCCTGCTCTGCTGGGTCCTTCTCTGGACAGCCTTCGGCTCTCGTTCCTGGTCTGTGTGCACTGTGGCAGAGGAATATGATGTCTGGGATAAGATGAGCCTGGGTTCTGATCCTACCTTTGACATGAACAGATTAGGAAACCTGGAACCTCAGTTTCCTTGGCCCAAAATGCATTCATTTTTCCTTCCTTGTAGGGATTTGGTAAGGATGAGATAACGCAGGCACCACAGCCTGCATAGTAATTTAGAGTGTAGTGAATGCACAGTAAACAGCAGCCTTCCTTTTTAGTATTTAAGGCCCAGCCCAAGTCTGACCTCCTAGAGCCCCTCAAAGCCTGGATAGCCTCCAAGTATGGAGCATCAGAGCTCTCTGATCTGCTTTTCCTGCCTCGGGGCTCCAGGACTCCACCCTGTTGTCATGCAAATTCCCTCTTTCTTGCCCCCAACCTGACACCCCATTTTTTCTACCTCATCATCTGCTATGCTGAATGAGGTCCTTAGTTTTTGTCAAGCTCTGGGAGTGGCTTCAATCTGCTGGTTGGGGCTGCTCTCTGGGTCAGGAGAGGCCCTTCAATAGCTCCTGCTGTGCTGCTTTCCCAATCAGCATCCGGGCCATTTAGGGTCATAGAGCCTAGGGGATCAGAGCAGGGCCATCTCAGAATCTGATCCTTTCTCTCAGAACCTTGCAAGAAAGGGAGGGGCAGAGTGAAGTGGTCTCTGACTCCTTTTCAAACTGGATATCTATGATTTGTAATGTGTGTTTGAGGCTCAGGGTGACTGAAGGAAGAGACCCACTGACCCTGAGATCATAAAGGAAGGGAGAAGTCAGCTCTTGGTGAGTGAGCATGGAGCCAGGGCCAGAGGACAGTGGCAATGACATTGTTGCTTAATTCTTCAAACCTTCAATCTCATGAGTTCTGTCCATTGAATGGATGGAGGTCCAGATGCACAGATGCATGGGTGCTGTCAGGGGACAGGAGCCAAACAGCCCAGGTGTGTAACCCCGTATCTATCTCTTGGTGCTAACTTAGTTCAGTTCCGTGCACAAGCCAGTGGGATGGGGCTCGCAGCCAGGGAAGCAAGGTGGCTGAATCGTGGTTCAGAAATCTCACTCTTCCTGGTATGGGGTAGGCAGCTGGAGCAGCAAGGGGGAAGGGGCTCAATGGGAACACAAGCTGGGTCGCTCTGTACACTTCTGAGGTGCTGCTAGATGGCCCCTGGTGTGTGCGTGTGAAGCTTAGCTAAGCTGGCCTGTGCTGATTATTGGGGAGCGATGCTATCAGAGTGGCAGGGAAGCTTTGGCCTTGTTTCCATAGGCAGGAGCACGGCCAAGGCCAACACTATTACTGCTGGGATCTTGGCCTTTTCACCCCATGCAACAGTGGGGCACTCAGCCTTTCCCACAGACTCCTCTGCTGCCCAGGACCAGGGCCCAGTCTGCAGGACCGCTGCCCTGTGGAAAGAAATGGAGCACTGCTCTGATCCCCAGGAGGGGGCTGTGGTAGAGCTGAGCATGGGGAACATGCAGTGCAGGGTGGGCCTGCTTTTACTCCTGATGGGCTGAAGGTGCAGTGCCCAGTTTCCAGCTACAAAACTCACGCTAACTTGGATTCAGTGCAGTGGATATGCACAGAGGCTGCTCTGCATGAGGCAAAGTGGGGAGTGAACAGCAGGTCTCTGTCCTCAAAGAGCTGTTGGTCTGAGGAGTAGCAAGGCAGAATAGCACTGTAGCCTCCTGGGGATCGAGGAATGCAGCATTGCAGACTAAGACCATATCCCCTTTAGCTAACGAAGGAAGTCTTTTTTTAATTATTATTTTTATTTTAAAGAGAGTAGTAAAAGAAGAAAGGAAAAAAAAGAGCAATAGCATTTAGTGGTTGGAGAGAAGTCAGACTTATCTGTCCTGGGTGTGGCAACCCTGCTGGGGAGCTGTGGGTGATGGATTGACCATGGGCCCTGAAGTAAGAATTGGATAGTGTATGTGTGGATCAGATTGGGTTATGGATGCATTCACAGTTACCTGGTCCCATGCTGCCATTTATAAGATAGTGAAGTTCCTCAAAGATTGTCAGGGGTAGGTAAGGTCTCTATGAGGCACTCACAACATTATTTCTGTTTTACAGGCAGGGAAACTGAGATGTAGTAAGTCTAAATTGCCAACATCTCATGACGGTGTGTCTGCAAAGCATAGATTCCAGCCCAGGTGGGTTTGTCCCAAGGTCTGTCTTAAGCACTCTGCCCCTAATCCCTTGTCATTATAACATGCTCACTTCCTTTCTTTTTCCTGAATTCAAGGTCTTTGGTAAGTCAGTGCTTGCGAGCTCTTTTGCATACTGTCCTTTATTTTGCTGGAGAGATGTACACGCTCTGTTCCACACAGGATCTTGAATCTCCCTCCAGGTATCTGCACCTCCCTGGGGTGAAACACATGGGCATGAGGAAAAGCTGGAGTCATAGGGACAGATGTCCTATGTTGTGCTCGGGCTGGGTGTCCAGCTCCTATGGGATGGCTGGCTTTGGGCTTCTTTGTTGTATCCCCTCTCTGCCCCAGCTGTGCTGGCCATGTGTCCACAGCCTAGTAGCTCACTGTGCATGGGCAGCAGGGTTCGGGCCATTGCTTTAGCTCTACCCTGACCTGAAGCTGGGATCATAGCATGGATGCAGTTGATAAGTTCTGGGTTACTATATGGGAATAGATAAGCCCTGCTGCTGGCTTTTTATGTCATAAGTTTAAGTGGTTTCATATTTCTAGGATTCCTGAGATTTTTTTCACCAATGAAGTCAATCAATTGAATAATTTATTCATCCAGTAGATAGCTACTGATATCTACCATGTGGCTGTCACTTTTTTTGGGTATAGTAGGTATATCCTTGTCCTCAGGGGTCTACTATACAGTACAGTAAGGTCTGATAGATACTCCATGGACTCATACATGTCTGCTTCCTGATTCATCTATGTGTAATGTGATAATTCTACTTAAAACTCCCTTGTACTAACAACTTTTGAAGTAGTAGGTTATCATTCCATTCAAAGAGAATATTTACCCGGGTCCTAAATCATCCAGACTCTGCAGAGATACTTTTCTATGCAGAAATACCACACCCTCCCTTAACATCTGTGATTCATACAGCTTATTTCATAGGAAGCAGGGATTCCCGTGGAAGATTGCAAGATGGTTAGATTTGGCACTGATTGATGTACATGTTAGGGCTGAAACCTCAATACCGCAGGGCCAGAGCAGAGAAAGCCATTAGCATATTCATGATCCCCTGGTCTTCTGTTTATAGGCCTATTTTCAAAGCTAATGATTTTTCAGCTTTCATGAAATCTTGTAACTTATTAAACATTCCTGCTGTAGAAGATACGTGGAGTCCAAACATCCACGCGAAGTACCACGGTAATATCTTCACAAATGGTAACATTCTTGAAACCAGCAAGAGGTCACCCAGAAACAGAAACACCCAGAAACAGTCCATAACCGGTGGGTTGTACTTCCCTGCTTTTCACAATTGCTGGTGTTTGGTGCTTAACTATGGACTATAAAACCAGGATTTTGCTTTTCATGTGTGGCCTGGAAAAACTTCCTTCTGATGTAAAGTCATTATATTTTTAATTTAATTGTTCCCCTAGGCAGCTAGGAGGGATAAAGGCATCCAATTTCACCAGTTTTGTTGGCGTTGCCTGCTGGTAAGTGTGAAGGAGAGGCTGAGGCTGCTTTCAGCCACGGTGGCAGAGAAAGGTCTATACATCTCTCAAGAGCACAGGGCTTTCCACTTGCTGCTTTGAGCTGTGAAATACTTCACACAGCTTTATACGCAACAATTGAGATTTTTTTTGGAGAACAAAAACAACCCATCTTCCCCTGCTCATTTTATGAGTTGGTTTTGCCTGTGAATTGCACATGCCCACCCAGGTGCTGGGTAGTGTGCTGGGAATGGGTCTCTGCTCCCACCTCCTGGGTCTTGGCTAGAAGCATATCTGGCCTTCTTGCTCTTTCTCCAAGGAGGGCTGCAACATTTTGCAGCTGATATGTTTAGAGTAAAAATGTTTACAGGCTCAGAGGAACATTAGCAACATTTGGGAATGCTTTTTATTAAAACCAAAAATGAAGCTGCATTCTAACTGTGGATGGAATAGTGTGTGAAAGTCTTTGATCCTTAGGGTCTTGAGGACTCAGATCTTTTTGTTCTGCTTTCTATATGGCTGGAAACAGAAGCTTAGTTCCTAGTTAAGGAGATTGTGGATGCTAACACCACTTGATGTTTATTGAGCATCAGAGCCATGAGATAGATACAGAAGAAACTCTTTGGGGTTTTGTGGAGAAGATGGTCAGCATACCAACAAGAGTTCTTGGGAGAAGCAGTTAATGGCTAATGAATAGGATGAATAGGAACTCAGCATTTGGCAGAGCGGGATGGCTCTGATGGAGGAAGGAAATCCCAGGCAGAGAGACAAAGAGAGTCACCTTTTGTGGTTCTAGTAGAGACTGTATGGGGTGGGGGGGACATGTGAGACGTGATGCTGAAGGAGTGGGTTGAGCTGAGATTATGGAGGGATTTGCTAATTGTAGTACTAAATTTGTAATGGCAGTGAAGAGCCTGTGAGACGTTGTATGAATCAAGGTTTTTTGCGGGGGTGACTGGGATGGGTGGGTAACAAGATAAACCCAGAGCTTTTGCATGGAGCTACATCCTCAGCCTTTTTTTCTTTTTTATTTTTTTAAAACTTGTTAAGTCACTAAACATCCCAGGCTGGATGAACTTGAGATCTTCCTACCTTAATCTCCCAGAGTGCTGGGGCTACAGGCATCATCTAGGTTTTAAAAGAAAACAGCATTGAGTGTCCCTTCGCTGCTGTCCCCATGTGCCTTAGCTTTCTATTGGAACCAGGAGTGCCAAGTGCACAGGGGGCCTGTCGGCTCAATCACTTCCTGGACACCAGGGTGTGGCGCATGTGATGAGCTGAGTCCTGGGTTGGGGAGTTTCTTAATGGTGTGTTCAGTGTGTGATTTTGGACTAGCTCTCCAGAGAAGACAGCCAGGCTGAGACTGAGCAACCACAGTGGTGGTTGCTAAGGCCTCAGTCTGGGAGGTCTTGAGATAGGACTTGAGCCTTTACCTAACACTCGTTTCCAAGATTTGTCACACCTCAGAGTATAATCTAGAGTCGTTCGCAGACTCCATCTGCCTTTTCTTGATCTTCTCGAGAGTTCTGCTCCCCATCACATTTGGGTGAATGCAAGAAGCAGCAGGAAGGTTGATGGGCTATATAGACAGCTGTCTGCGATCTGCACACTGACATAAACACCCCTCAGTATCAGCTGCCCAAAGGACCCCCAGATCTGTTGGGATGGTTCTGGGGAGAGGGCCATTTCCTTCTCGGGTGACGGATAAGCTGAACTTGCTCCCAGCACCAGCACTTCAGCAGGCTTCTGGGAGTGGTGCTAAGGCAGTGGGATGCCGCCCTGAATTCCAGGCTACTTACACTGGGCAGCACCCACTCCTGAGCAACAGTGCCGATGTGCAAGTGTCAGCTTATGGGTTCTGGGCTCATGTCAGGCACCTCAGTTTGATCTTGGTTATGTGTGAAGCAGGCCTGGGTGTGATGTTCACAGTGGTACTGGCTACAACCTGGGTTTTGTCTGGTTAAGTAAAGTCTGAGTATTTTTAATAAATCAGATAGTATTCACAATACTACCTGTGTAGAAGTGTCTGGGTGGGGTTTTCATACCCTAACCTACTTACGCTTATTCATATAGGGGAAGGTAGGCCTTTCTCTGTGGTATAGTTACCTGCAAAGCAGTGGGAAGATTACTAGAGTAGGGGCTGAGATTGCTGGGCTTTTGTCCCATGGGCACCTACTTGCACAGTGACATTGGATGAGCTCCTCTCATCAGGCTTTTAGTTTCCCACGAGAACCAAGCAGTTGGACTAGATGAACTCAGAGGTTCCTTCCAACCATGGAGTGTGACAACTCTTAAAATGTTCTTCCTAGATAAACTTGGAAACAGCAGGAGGAGATTTTTAATGCCGCTTGCCCTTTTGGGTTCTGAGGTTTGGAGGGGTGATCAGACAACCTTGTTGTGAAACATTCTGTCTCTTGCCAGACTACACATTAGAACATTAGAACATGTGGATCTGGAGAACACACCCATGTGATGTATAAGAAACCTCTCTATTACTCTTGGAGAGGGAAAGGAGGCTCTCTCAGCCTTCTGTTCTGTGAAGAAAGGAGAGCAGAGAGTGCCATCTAAAAAACTCAACAAAGACTTAAAAATTGGGTGAATCATTTAAAGGCGGGAAACTCCTTGAAAACAAGAAGATGAAGAGAGGGAAATAAAGAAGAGGTAGGCATGGCAGGAGATCTGGATGAACTGGGCCCACTCCTGTTCAGCAGCCATTCATGTGGAGACAGAAGATGCATATTCATAGAGAATTATAGGTGTGAATTTGAATTTTTTTTGCAACTATAGGATTTCTTTTAGGGCTTCAATCAAAGAGGTATCATTTTCTCTAGGAGCAGTGCCTACTTTCTGTTGGAACACACTCAGTTCCTGATGGAACAGGATAACTGTAAGTTCTATATGATGTCATTGCAGTTTCCAACCTGGTCATGGAAGAACTTTGACAAATGCCGTGCCGCAGGAGCTGGATTAATATAGGAGCTACCGGCAGTGCTTCTCCATTAGGTTTGGAAAGGAAGACACTGAGAAAATCCTGCTCTACTTTACAGTGGAGAAGCTGGCAGTTGTTATCCTGATGAAGTGGCCAAGCGAACATAGTTGGGGTATCATGTTGACAGACTGAGGCTGGGTACAGTGTGATGAGGAGGCCAGTTCACTTCTGTGCTATTCTTCTCCAGAACCTCTGGCCCCAGTATAATATGAGAAAAACATGATTCTTTTCCAAATCCAAATTGAGGGATGCCCTACAACATACCTGACCAGGACCTCTTAAAATTGTTGATGTCATGAATAGTGAGGAAAGGCTGAGAAACTACTGATGAACAGAAGAGCCGAAGGAGACGCAAGGCCTCCATGCACTATGGTCCCCGGGAAAGGACCCTGAACAGACAAGGGACATTAGAAAAACTAATGACATCCAAGAGGAGCAGGATTTAGTTAATAGTAACCAAGCAGTGTTCTCATAGTCTTGTCAAATGCACAGAGGAAGTGCACAGCGTTGACAGTAGGGAAAACAGGGTGAATTTTTTATGCTATCTGTGCATTTTCTTGTAAATTTAAAATTATTGCGAACTGAACAGTCAATTGAAATTGCAGGTGCTCTGGGGAGAGTCTGTGCTCCGCTCTGCTGCTTTCTATTCTTCACACTGCTCCCACTCTCCTCTTGTCTTTTCTTGTCCTACTCTTCTGAGAGCATTCTTTTCTTCCAAGTCTTCTTAGCAAGGCTCCGTTATTTAGCTTGCCAAGTCAGTTTGGGCATGGAAACACTTGACTTTTCATTTTCTTAGAGAACTGATGTAAAATGTCTCATTAGAAAACTCTCACACAGGAACCCCTTGTGATTCAATGGCTTACCAAGCTGGTTTTGAATGGTTGTCACAGAATCAGGAGCAGACACTTGGATCTCTGGTTGGATTCTTGGTTGTTGGCACTGTCAGAATTAGGTGCCCACATGAATGCACTCAGTCTTCCCTGAGGAGAAGAGCAAAGTGTGGAGCAGCTGAGGGACAGATTTTGTAAGGCACTTGGAAGTTCCTTATGCAACACACATTGCACCCAGCCCTCTGCTGGAGTCTGGACATGAGCATAATCTCATGGAGGGACCAGGCAGAGCACGTCCTGGGGAAGCCATGTGGTATTTGAGTGTATGCTCAGGAGACCGGGCAGGCCGGGCCCTGTCTTTGCTGGCTGTTTGCTGGTGTGTGACTGTCAGATCATCATTCCACAGCCAAGGTGACCAACTCTTGCCTGGGATGTGTGACTTTGATGCTAAAACTACAGTGACCAAGGCAAACTGGATGGTTGGTCACCCTGCCTATAGCTGATTTAGCTAAACAGAAACCACGACTAAGGGACCCACAGTAGCATTCAATATTATCTGTGGCCTTTCCTGGGGCTTGCTAATCAGTAGAAAAGAAGCTAGAAATCGTGATTGCATGGGTCTCTCAGTTTAAAGGGACTCACTGTGGAAACACAGAGAGGTTCTTAGCCTGCTTGTGACTTGGTACTGATTAGGAAGCCAGGAGAGGTTGAGTCCATGGGGTTAAGGGGCCTTTGCTGAGGAGGGGGGTTTCCTGCGATCTTGGAGGTGGGGCTGGCTCTAGCTGCCAGAGGGAAGTGCATGTGCATTTCTAGGAGCATGACTCCTTGAGTCTCAACCCAAGAATGACTAAGCCTTTCTGAACCCACTACCTGACAAAGACTTTGTGAGGCATTAGGCCAGAGCTGGGGCAGGGGTGGGGGGCAGATTTTCAGGAGACCCAGAGGGGGACAGGCCATGGCCCCGAGAGCTCCACAAGTAAGAGAACACTGCACTGAGTTGCAGGAGCCTTTGCACTCTCACCATCTTGCCCCAGTGCGATGTCTTTTGGTTTTGAAACTTATTCACCCACTATGATTGTGAGTACCCACGCCAGGTGCTGAGTGTTCTCTTCATTTTCTCTTCATGCTCCATTTCCTGCCTGTGGCTCTAGTTTATCAATTCTATCACCACAAACATCTCTTTTATCTGTTTCTATTGTCGACATCTTAGCTCAGATCTTATCAGGACCCCAGAACCACCTCTGCCTCTAGCCTCCTCTTCTCTACTTCCTCCCTCCGCCAGTTCATTGTCTCCAGAGGCATCTTTGACTTGCTCTTCTCTGGGCTATGACTCCTCACTGACATCTTCCAGACCAGTGCCCCTCGCATTCAACTACCTCCTTGCTCCTCTCATGTTGCCCCGTAGAGACCAGGTATTCTCAGGCTGGGCCACCGTTGCTTGTGATTGCTGATTTCCTGCAGAGCGTGATGCCTGCCAGCTCTAGGCCCTGCCACTAGCATGGATGGACCTGACTTTTTTGTGCCAGGTCATTTATGTACTAATATGGCCCTGGAGCAGGTCTCCTTGGGACAGGACAGCCCAAGTCCAGGCACCAGTGTGGACACAGACTGGGCTTCTGCTTAGGGTCAAAGGGTTACTGAGAAAATCAGGCATCCCCTTTACTCACCGTGTATATGTCAGCATCCTTAGACTTATTAGGGTGCAGTCTTGTTGGATGTGGGTTTGCTAATGATCAACATCATCTGAGTGTATGGAGATGTGTCCTGTGCCCTGTCCAGGATTATGTATCTCCCTTATGATGCCTGTTCTGTGGCTACCAGAAGTCTGCCGTGCCAGGTGGTGAGGCCTGTGTGAGGCGCCAAGCTCCTGTCCTGACCCCCAGCCGATCCTGAGAGCCCACGTTTAGGTTAGGAAGGCACAGATCTGACCACTGTCTGGTGGGGCTGGACTGAGTGCTGACCTTGGCTCAGGAGACAGCAGACAGCGGATTGTCTGTCTTGGGGGAGCTGTGCTCCCAAGCAAAGCCACAAGCATCTTGGCAGGATGTTTTGTGAGCTGGGAGTTATCCTGAAGAAGCAGTAGACTAGATTCAGCTAGCAGCAAAATATCAACTTAATAGAAATAAACCTCTGCTTCTAAGAAGGGTGTTGGTGCCTACTTGTGGTCCACAGGGCAATGTTAGCCCCATTTATCACACAGGGAAGTCAAGGCTGGAGGTGTGAGGGCCACGCTCAGGGAACTTTAGGTAAACAGGAGCTCTGTACATGGGTGAGTGCCCTTAGTTATGGAGGCTGACCTGTCTCAGGGAAGGGAGCATTCTGTCCTCTGAGGAGACCTGAGTATGTGAGGGTGGAGGAGGAGACAGCATGGGAGGAAGACACAGAGGAGGACTGGAGAGGTGGGGGCACTCTGAGGTCTCAGGAGTGCCCCACAGGGGAGCTGTCTGGGCTGGAAGGAGAGCCCAGGTGATGCACCGCATAGCTGAGTGCATGTCAGGTTCATCTGAGATCAAGTTCGGCTGTGTAGAACTGAGCCGAAATGAACTGAATGGAACCCAACCAAGCCAAGCCTACCCAAATGGTTTAAGAAGCCAGGGCTTATTTTCTCAGTGATGTCAGAAGTGGAGAGGTAGAGCACAGGGGTGTGGACTTCGTCCCAAACTGGGCTGCATCCTGGGTGGTTTCCATCTGCCTGACCTCTTCCTGGTCCCAAGGAGGGGGCTCTAGCAGCAAGGTACCAAGGGTCATAAGCAAGGAAGGACAGCAGCTAGGTCAGGAGAGGTCACTTTGTGCACAGACTGCAAAGTGACCCCTCCTGAGGTCTGGCCCAGAGCTCTGCCCTGAGGCCTGCTGCTGTCCCTGTGCTGGGCGGTGCGGAGCGACTAGGTCTCAGTCTCTGCCCAGTCTTCCCTCACTCTTCTGCCGGGCTCCTGGATCCCCCGGTCCTGCCCCTTGGGTGGCCTCTACCATTTCTTCCTGGAACCATCTCCCATCATTCTCACCAGTCCTGCTTCTGGTCCAGCCTCTTTATCTGATCAGAGGATCCCTGCCTGGGTGCCCCCTTAGCTATTAGGCTCTGCCCCTAGCCTCTGGCTTGTGCTTGTCCACTCCCTGAGGCCTGAGGGCTGGGCCCAGGGCAGCATTGGGGCAGAGGGGAAGCTCAGACAAACCCACAGGATCCTGACTCCGGGGTTCTCACTACCAGCCCCCTAACCTGCAAGGTCCGGTTGGAGCATGTGCTCTGGGCTGGCCAGCAAAGGGACAGGCAACCTCTGCAATTTGCACACCAAGCGGAGAGAGCCCGGACATTCTCATACACTGAAGCAGACCAACCACCCAGGGATAAAGGGCAGGTCATGACAAGGGGCCAGAGTGAGCCAGATGTCCCCATAAGGCTAGAAAGATCCAAGAGACCAGGACAAGGGAGAAGACATTAGTTTAAGACCGAGGAGCACCACGTTTTTGTTTATTGAAGTAGACGCCTGTGCCTCTGTCCTCTTGGTGCCAGCTCGCCCCCGTCAATCTGGAGAATGCTCCTCCACAGCTGCCATTTTTCCCTTCTCTGCTTGCTAAACTCTTATTTACGTTTCAAAGCCCACTCAACTATGCCTTTTTCTGGCAGATTATTCTCATACTGCAGGCAGAATTAATCTCTTCCTTTTCTGTGCTTTTTGGGCAGTTTTAATTATAACTTGTTATCTAGTGTCCTAATTGTCCATGGCCTCCTGTGAGGACTCATTACGTCCAGATACCTGTCTTCTCCCTCCCAGAGGACTTGCTGGGGCCTGGCAGAGAGTAGGTGCTCAGTGAGAGACGGCGCTGTTAATCTAATCTGTTACTGCCTTGAGTTGTGTGTTAGCTTCCCTTCAGCCACAGCCCTGGGGCTGTCTCCAGGGGAGCTGACCTGGCCACCTTCTGAGGGTCTCTGGACTTGCCATTGGCACAGCCCCAACCTCTGAGTTGCTAGCAGCCTCTGGCCCCATTAGAGTTCTGTAGCTATCCCTGAGGGTGCAGGACATGTGCCTGGCCTGGGGATGAATGATCCCATTACAGCTCAACGATGGTTTCCTGGTCTCTGTAACCCGACATGCAGCGCTCCTAATTGTCCTCTGAGTGAACCTGGCCCAGCATTTAGTGTGTCCTATAGAATAATATTGAGAGAATGAACAAATCAGTGGCAGAACCTTCTGAGACTTGCCTAATTGCAACTCAAATTGTTCCCATATTGGAAATTACATGGCTAAGATGCCTTTTGGGGAACTGAATATTAGGAGCCCAGGAAGGTCAGCCAACAATGAGTTGCTGGAGTCTTTTCCTCCATGAACTCTTACTGAGACATTTTCCTGCAATGAGACATTGATAGGTTGACTCAAAACAGATTTCACAATCGCTTTATCCAATTTTGGATGGCTTAATTCAGCAATTCACATAACCCTCTTTAATCAGCCTCACGTTTGGGGCTTATTGTGGTCTCCAGGACTGATGGTTAGATGTCACTCAGCACCGCACCCCTAAGTGGGGAGGCTGTGGTCAGTCCCTGAGTGGTACTGGGGGGGGTACTGTGTTTGTGACCCTTTGGAGCCTTGGGTCACTTCAGGGGCTCCAGCAGGGCAGGAGACCTGTGATTCTTGTTCCCAGGCATGAGGATGGCCTGGTCCCTGAGCAGGATTATGTCCAGGATGATGAAAGTGACAGTGCTTTTCACATTAAGATTGCAGCAGTTTTGACACTCTTAGGTGGGAAGTCGAGGTCTTAGGGTTTTTGACTCTGAAAGTACATAAAAATAGATTGGCTCTGTGCCTAGCTCAGTGGCTTCAGGGAAAATGTCATTTCCTCTCTGCTCTCTATGGTTTTTGAAAAACCATATCCCTGGAATTAGATGGGGACAACTAGTTCAATTGGTGTCCTCTATCATGTCACCTCTTAAGTACTGAGGGAGACGCGCAGTTTCTACTAGGGTGATTTTGATTTGTCTGGCTTCATAGCTTCCCCTTGATGGGGCTAGGGAAAGAACATTCCATTTCACAGACTGCACAGCTGAGGTCTGGAGGGCTTGAGTGACTTGTCCCGGGTGGTTCAGGTGTTCATGACTGAGCCAGGGTAGTGGCAATCTCCTGCTCCAGGCCTTAGGTGTCTTTTGTCAATTACGCTGCTTTCATTAAGGAACCTGCTTCTTCACATGCATACGTACCATGTACAGTACAGGTTGTGCTTGGTCTGAAGGCGGAGCATCCATGCTTGGGTGAATAGCGTCATCTGTGTGTCCTCTGCAGACCACCTGCCAAATGCAGATGGTATGTGACTTCTTGGTTACCCTCAATGTAGCCATGTGTTCTCCCTCTGCCCGAAGCTCTCCTGGCACCTGTTTCTCTGGGCTGGCTTCAGGAAAACCCCAACAGGTGCGTCCAGGGCCCCAAGGGAGAGGCACCCACGTGTCAGGTCCTCTCCAGGTGCCTTGCCTGTGCATTGCTTTAGAAAGCGGCAGAGGCAGGAATGTGCTGTCAGGATGATGGGGGGTGCATGCGTGTCTGGCATGTTTTAGGGTAGTGTGTGTTATATGTGATTTATGTTCTACTTGTTACATATTGCATGTGCTGGCATGTAATATGTGCATAAGGCATATGGTACACATGTGGTATGTGTAATGGGAGTATATTGTCTGTTGTGTGTAGTCCATAAAGTAAATGGTATGTGTTTGTGTGTAGTAATATGCACATTGTGTGCCTGTATGTGTATGGTGTATGTGTGGGTGGTTTTTTGTAGTGTATGGTGTGTGTGTGGAATGTGTATGGAGTGTGTGGGGTATACTTACCTGTAGTCTATGTGTGTATGCATGGTGCATAGTGTGTGTTGCATGTTGGATATGTGCATGGGGTTTCCATGGTGCGCATTATGTGTGTGTTTTGTGGTATATTTCTCTGTAGAATGTATGTGTACAATGTACATGTATGTAGTATGTGTGTTTGTGTTGTGTTTGTGTGTAGTGTGTGTATTTCATATTTATCTATAGTTTGTGTGTATAGAGTGTGTCTGTCCTGGTGTGTGGTATGTGCTTATGTGTAGTGTGTTTATGGTATGTGGTATCCTTATCTGTAGTCTGTGTGTACGTGTTTGTATGGGTTGTGTTTATGGTGTGTATGGGATATATTAATCTGCAGTCTGCTTGTATGTGCACCAGTGTGTGCTGTGTGTATGCTTTAAGTTTGGTGTATGTTGGAGTCCTGTGTGTTTGGCATGTGTGTGTGCACACGTGTATTTGGAGGGTGGTGGTCAGGCAGGGCTGCTGAGGACTTGGGCTCCCACACTGAGTGTGGGGCTGGCATATGGGGCACACGCCTATAGTGGGCACGCAGAGCCTCAGAGGCTGTGGTGGGCAGGGAAGGTGAAGGCAGGCACCGTGAGGTGTCCCCGAAGGCAGGGCAGGATCCCAGGGGAGCGCTGAGCACTGTGCTCAGGTGAGCCCCACATTTCTTCAAGTCTTCTCCCTCCACGACAGTGTTTGATGCCAAACAGCTGCTGCAGTGGGAAATTGGAGGACAAGTGGAGACAGGTGTGGGCACGCAACTAGGGGAATAAGAGAAATGGGGATTTGGTGGACAGGACAGGGGAGATGGCATGTAATAATGACAAAAATGCTCATCACGTTACATGCATATATCATACATGAGATCACACCTGCTTTGGGATGTATGTGTATGTGTGTGTATCTTCCTGCTGATAGGAGTTCAGGCTATGGGTCCAGAAGAAATCATGAGGTGTCAACAGCCCTGTCCCACGTGGAATCTTATACTGCATTGGCCGAGCCTTGCCGTGCTGTGTGCTAACAGCACTGTGGGACAGGTATAAGGAGGACCAGGCTTCGATCACAAGGAAGCTTCTGTCTGGGTGGGGAAACTGACTGTTGGCACAGAAAAGTTTGAAAAATCTCACACCTCCTTCCATGACTCGTTTCCTGTATGAGAATCCTCTGCTCTAGACCTTGGGGTGTCGGATGACCTCTGGGCTCACCCGTTGTCTCTGCTGTGGCCTGGGCCTTTCTGCCTGGCTCTGAACGAGGGGCGTGAGCTGAGAGCTTGCCCTCACGTCCTTACTCAGCCAGTAGTCTAGGCATGGGGATGCCACAGGACGCAAGGTGGATGAGGCCTTCCCTGCAGAGCCAGTGGTGTCACAAGGACCACACCCACTGAAGGGAAAACCGGAGCTGGGGCTCTGGGAGGACTCTGTTCCATCTGTGAGCATGGAGAGGTGCGGGGGAGCTTTTGTAGTAAGATGGATGCAGGTGCAAAGCTCCCCGGGACAGACGGGGAGGCTTGAGGAACACAAAGAGGCTGATATAGCTGGAGCCTGGGGGCTCTGAGGAAAGCTGACTTTGGGGAGGCCCAAGAAGTGGGCAGAGGAGAGATAATCTGGTGTCGGGGAAGCCCCACTCTACTCCAACCCCTCAGAATGCAGAGCCCACAGATACAATGCCAGCTCACAGTATGACACAGGAAGAAACCCCGAGTGAGTCCTTCCCCAGCCCTTTGGGGGCAAGGGCATCGCCTTGGGCTCCCTCACAAGGCCTGGGCCCTTACACAGAACTGAGTCTGCAGGCCTGCCTGGCACCGCCCTTCCACAGCCTGGCATGGAGCTTTCCAGACTTATCTCCACTCTGCCTCCAGGATCTCAAGTATCCTGCTGGGAAGATTTTTAAAAAATAAATAAAGCCAAAGCCAGCTTTCAATTTATGGGTAGAAACAACTTGTCTGTACCCCTTTTGCCCATCCTTCTTTTTTTTTTCCTCTTGATTGCATCTTAAGTTTTCCTAGCATTTCTCTCAAGTGCAATTTACTGAAAGCTGATTTTGGAAATGAATTCTGTTTGCTCAGACAAGGTGCCTTGGCAAAGAGAAACAGAATAATCTTAAAGTGTGGCTTTTTCTGACCTGATTTTTGCCTAGAAAAACTAGCTTCATCCTGCTCCATTTTATAGATGATCAAAGAGAGTCATCATGCCCCTGGCCGCTCTGGTCCTGCGGAGGCGGTCCTAAGGTCTGCTGCTCAGTCTTTTTAGAAAAATCTTCTTTACAGGAAGAAGCAAACAGAATGATTTTTTATTTTCTAATATTCATTTTAAAATATTTATTTATTAAAAAATATTTTACTGGTATACGTTTGTGATACTCAATAATCACATTTGTCTTGACAATTAGTGTGCACACATATGTGTATAATAACTGGATCATTTCAGTCCCCTTTTCCCCTTTCCCACCCTCCCATCTCCTGTCCCTGCCCTCTTTCCCCATTTCAGAAAAGGTCTACCTCCCTGTTCCCTACCATCTGTTTTTATTTTACTCTTTATTTATATTTTGGGTTTCTCATATAAGAGAGACCATGTGATATTTAACCTTTTGTGTCTGATTTTGTTGACTTAATAGTGTGGTCTTAATGGTTTATCCATTTTCCTACAAATGATTTGAATTTCTCTTTCTTTAAGGCTGAATAATACTCCATTGTATATACATACACCACATTTTCTTTATTCCTTTATCTGTCAGCAGACAGCTTTAGTCTGTTTCCATAGTTTAGCTGTTCTGAATTGCCCTGCTCTAAATATGGGTATGCATGTATCACTGTAGTATGGTGTCTTTAACTCTTGAGAAGACACCCAGGAGAGTTATATCTGGGTCAGTGGAATTTCAGTTTTTAGGTTTTTGAGGAATCGCCACATCAATTTCCATAGTGGTCATTCCAGTTTACATTCCCAGCAGTAACACAGAAGAGCTCCTTTCCCCCACATCCTTGCCTTGTTCTTTCGTGATCTTGATGACAGCCATTCTTCCTGGAGTATGACAAAATTTCAGTGTTGTTTTAATTTACATTTCTCTAATAGGCAGTGCTGTTAAACATTTCTTTATGAATTTATCTGCCATTTGTGCTTCTTCTTTTGAGAAATGTGTGTTCTTCTTCGTTGCCTGCTGTTTGATTGGGTCATTTGCTTTTTGGGATCTAATCCTTCTGAGTTCTTTGTATACTCTTAAGTGTGAGTCCTCTACCAGATCAGGGCTTTGTTCTTGCACTGAAGCTCACCCTGCTGTGCTCTGCAGCTCCCTTGCTCTGTAGGAGGAGAAGCCCAGGGAAGGGTCCTAGGAGAAAGGTGTGGGCATGGGAGGTGACTGCCAGCAGGAGTGGGTGGGGGGCTGGCTGGCTGGCACAGAGCTTTACCTGGTGCAATAGGGAGAGAAGGAAGCTCAAAGCCAGGTCCTGATGACTTGTGCTGCAGGCTAAGAACTTCAAACATTGTCTTCTAAGTAGTGAGGAGTTCTGGGCCCTTGGAAGAGTATCATGATGAAAGCAAAAGCATGATGACTAAGACCTGTGGTGTTCTGGCATCGTACCTCCAAGGGGTACGGTGGGACTCAGGTGATCATGAACTGAGCAGATACCCTGAAGGTTTTACCAGGCCACCCCCTCCCCTGTGTCCCAGCATATGCTGGTGACTCCCAAATTCTTACTTGTTCTTTGAAATTGTAACTTACAGAACAGTGCTCTCCCATGGGTCACCACCCATAAGCCTCACAGGTTCAGATTCAGCACATCCCAAGTAAAGGTCTTTATCTTCTCCCTCCAACCTGTTACACCCGTCTCAGCCTTGGTAAATGGGGCCCCCAGGTACCCAGTTACTGCAGTTGGAAGCCAAGGCAGGATTGTGCCCTTCTTCCTTGTCACCCCCATGCCTTTTCATCAGTTCTGTTGACTCTACCTTCAAATATTTTTCAGACGTATCCATCTCTTTCCTACGGGCTGTAGACTAGTCTAACCACCACCAACTCTCCTGAACTTCTCTGCCACTTACTAATCTCCTCGTTCCAGTTTGCAGCCCCACCCAAAATATCTCCAGCAGCCTGACCGACCTTGATAAGAACACACTGGATGGTGCAGTGGCCCTGTGTGGAGCCCTCCCTGGCTTTCCTTCCTCACCAGGATGGGATGTACACTCCTTGTCACAGCCTTGTCCAGGCTCCTCTGCAAGTGCATCCCTCCAGCTGTGCTCTTTGCACACAGTAGTTTGGCTCATGGCTTTGGGCACAGTGTTCCTTGTGACTTTAAGGCGTTTGTCGTTCTCTCATCCAGCTCTGCTTAGCTTTACATCTCAGTGTAGGCAGCATTTTTGCAGAGCAATGTCGCTCCCATTATCCTGTCCTATGGAGGCCTCCTTTCTTTCTAAGCTCTGTAATTCTTTTGTGTTTCCTTTCTTGATTTCTGTATGCTCCACCAGATGGTCAGCTCCACAAGGGCTGGTGTATGTCTATCCTGTTCCCTAGCTTGCACTCAGAGCCTGGCTTAGTGTCTGAAACAAGGGAGGTGCTGGCTAAAGGGCGAATGATTAGATGAATGAATGCTACTGTATATTGTTCTGTGATCACGTTTTTACTAATCTCCCAGAATCTTGTGGGTAGGAGAAGGAAGACCTGAGATCAAGGAGGTGGCTAAAGAGAAAGTGACTGCTAATGATGTGTCCCTGATCAGCAGGGAGAGGGTGCTGCCGTAGTGACACAGGGCCCCCAAACCTTTCTCGTACCCTGTGGTGGGGATGGCACTCAGGTTCTCCTACCCAAACCCCTATGCTCCTGCAGCCCAGCCTCCAAATGGCTCAAGTGAGTCAGAGATGGAAGGTGTCCCTCCCAGCAGCCTATGGAGAAGCAGTGCAGGCCCAGCTCATCTGTTTTCAAATAGCAATCCCCATTTTCAGATCAGGAAAGAGAGACTACCAAGGCCAATCTTGGCTTTCAGAAAGATTGCTCATCAACTATGCTGTTGCTTTCTCTTCTAACCGGAGTTTCTATCAGCTAACCTGTGCACACAAATGAATGCATAGTAATAGCAAGAATCAAAATTTCATGGCTCTTCCCCACCTGAGTTTTTTCTTTTTTGAGACAGGGTCTTGCTATGTACTTTAGGCTGACCTTGAATCACACTGTAGCCCAAGCCAACCTTGCACTCATGGTGATCCCCCTGCTTCAGCCTCCTGAGTGCTGGTATTACAGATGTGCTCCACCACACCTGATTTCTCCATCCATTTATGGAGTCTTGACTGCCTTGCAAAGTTCCCATTTAATACTCCTGGATTACCATGGGCATCATGTGTATGCTCCTAAGCATGTCTGTGGCTACTGTGTGCCTCTGCTTCTAACTCTCCTGTTCCTCTCCTTGAGCTCCCCTCACACTGAAGAGCCCTGGGCTGCTGCCTGGGCAGACCTTCTGACAGCAGCTAGTCCCCTTGCTGTTGGCCTCTCCCACCAGACACTGTGGTCCTTGCCAGCTACACCAGCGATATGCATGGATCTATGGCTTGAAACTGACGCTGCTCTGTGCCATTTCTGTTACCAGTGTGTCTCAAACAATTTAAAGGTGATGGATGTGAACCCATCCGACTAGACAGGGTCAGACCAGAGGACATTCAGAATCCCTCCTTTGAGAGATTGCTGAAAGCTTACACCCAGGTCTCACGATAAAACCAGTTCTCTACCTGAAGGCAATTCCATTCTCTGTGAAGTAAGGTTTCCAGGCATTTACCCTTGAATGTGTCTGTATCCTTACACAGGTTAGAGACGGGATCTCTGCTATTCACATTGTGGTCCAGGAAGGTGGAACTGCAGTCCTGGGCATTGAATGTAATATCCATGCTATGGACTGAGAAACTGGCCCTGCCTGCCTGCTACCTGGGGTGAGACACCGTGCAGCTGAGGCACACTGCAGTTCCTCTGTAAATCTCTCAGCTCCTGGCTTGAGCTGCGGGAATCAACCTGAGGAATGGGATTTTGTGATCCTTGTTTCTTCTTTTTGCAAGTGTGTGCTTTGCATTTTAGCATGTCTGGTTGTCTTTTGGTCTGCCTTTAGAATTTCTCACCTGGACATACAACATGTGGGGAAATCAAGTATTCCAAAAAGCAGGTTGGAATGCCCCTTTGGGAGCACGGCAGGATTCCAAGATGTCATGGATTTTTGTCTTAAGTAGATTAGAGCCTAAGAGCCCTCCAAGTTGTCTCTGGACCTTGAGCTATAAACATCTCTGCTCCAGTCTCATACAGCTCCCCATCCATAGGGGTGCCCAAGACTGGACATGTGGTGATTGGCAGACAGCTTGGGGCTCATGGGAACTTTGGGATTCAGCCCACTGATGGGGGCAGGTTCTGGGATTCTGTAGGTGGCTCATGGGTAGACAGTCAGTCACACAGTGCTGCCTGAGTGACTCACCTGCTGCAGTTGGCAAGGTGGCCCCTTCCGTAGCCTGGAGGCACCTTAGCTTGGCTCCATTTCCTTGGCAAAGATGATACTCCATCCATGTCTCTCTCAGAATGAAGGGCTGTTATCTTGCTAAGAGAGAACCAAGAACTTTCTTGGGCTTTCCAGCCTACAAGGGAGAGCTTTTCCAGTCATTGCTCCATGCTCAATGACTGCTACAATGACTCCAGGCTGTGGCTAATAGTTCAGTTCATTGTGTGCAGAACTTCCTTCTCAGTGCCAGGCAGTGAGAAGGACTGTGGGGAGACAGAGGCAATGAAGATGTGATTTCTGTCTTGCAGATCATCTTGGTTAGAAGAGTTACGGTGAACAGAGTTATGGTAAAGGAGAGTTATCTTAGAAGCATGGGGCAGTGTGACCCAGTTTTAGCCAAAAGTCCAACAAAACAGATTTCAAGGGGAATAGTGGATTCACTTGTGATCCTGCAGCCCTGCCCACAGTGCTCTATCTAGCAGTGCAGGAGGTCCCTTCACTCACTCCTCACTTTGACAAGTTCATCCTGGAGGACAAGATGGAGTGGTTGCAGTGGGACACCTGCCTGTGGGCTTCTATATTATTCCATGCAAGGGAAAAGTGGGCCAAGGAAACAGTGTCACTGAGAGAGGACTGACGTAGGAGCTATGGGGTTGTATGATGTAGATGGGCCAAGAGGATGGGGCTAGGAACACTTAAGACTGGGTGAAAATAGGGTTGTTAACTTGGAAGAGAAACAGCTTCTTCTCCATGAGTGACCAGGAGTGAGGACATCACATGGTTCAGTGGGGTGGAGCAGGCATGGGAGAAAGACCTTGGGGGACACAAAGGAGAGGCAGACACAGGGCTCTTGCTTCCAGCTAGCTGTGCTGGCCTGGGCAGAAGTGGGCATGGCCCCATGGAGTGACCTGTGATCTCCACGTCCAGGTGGGGGGTTTGGTTTTATCTCTGATGTGCACTTTGGTGTAACCTAAGTACCTCCACCAGGCTGACGTCAGGTAACAGATTTGACTACAACATCAGATGAAGGCCGCATTTTCACCTGGAGCAGTGTTAAGTTCTACTCATGGACTCATTGGCTATTAGGCACCTGAGAAACAACTCATCTCACCTAGGCCTGCTAGGATCTGATTGGTATTGTCTGGGGTTGTTGGTTGCGGCCCTGTATTTAAAAGGTTTCCAAGCTGATTCTGATGCATGCTGTGTTTAAGAACCACCAGCCTGAACTGTCCTTTCCTTTTATAAATGAAGCAATGGGGATTTTATGAGGGGAAGGGTCAGGACTCAGATCTTCTGCACATGGCATAGTTTGGCTTAGCATTCCTGAATTCTGAAGCAAACTTTCTCTGGTGCTTCTTACCAGGGGTGAGGCTGGGATCTTGGGCTCACTAGATGAAGAGTGTTCTAACTGCTCCCAATTCTGTGGAAGGCCCAGGGCACGAGTGTCTCGTATCCCAGGTGGCTGGGTTGGGAAAACAGCACAGAGTTTTCCATGAAGTCCATACAAGGAAGTGTGGGCTGAGTTGGTTCTCTTCAAGGCCTCTAAGGACCCCAAGTCCAACTCACATGTAGACAGCAGGTTCCTGGAAGCCTGAGGGCTCTGGAGTTCTTCTCTAAGGACACTGCAGAGCCAGTCTGTTCTGCGCTGGCCCCAGGCAGCCAGGTTCTCAGCAGGGTCACTTTCCAGAGGCCCTTTTCCTTGCTAGTGTTCTAGCTTAACTGTGAAGTGGGTGGGGCTGTCAGGATGTGGATGGCCTCCTCCCAGATTAGGAGGGCAGGGAGCTGGGGACAGACATACTGGCCCTCTCCTGAGGCTGTTTAACATCAGCGACACTCTCAGGGCCTGTGAGCACAGCTTCAAACTTGATGAGTTCTAATCTCAAGGGGATTTTCTAAGAGCACCAAGTATGCCCAGTGCAGGCTACTCACCTGCATCCTGAAAGTAGCCTTCGGCTTATATTCTTCCAATAGGTTCTGAAAAGGGAAGGTTGCTGAATGGGACAATTGGTGACACTGAAGGTACAGCCATGTATCACATAGTAACATTTCAATCAACAGAGGACATATGTGAAAGTGGTCCCCTAAGACTATACTCCTGGTGATGCAGTAGGGACTGTAAGTACACTCAGTGGTGTTCATATAATGGTGAAATTGCCAGACCATACAGCTGTCGGAACAGGTCCCCATGTCGCTGTGTGCAGCATGTTTGCACAGCAACACCTGATGAAGCTGTGTGGTCCACGCGGGCATCTCAAAGTGCGAGGAGCATGCCCCTGCATGGCAGGAGGTGGCTCAGGAGGGATGGAAGTTTGGACAGCCAGAGAGGCTGCTTCAGGTAGGGTGACTTGCAGGGACTACTCTTGCAGGGCTGTGAGAGCAATGACAGTGCCACCCTTGAAGAATCATGTGCTCCATGTGGGATTGGAAGAGAAACTGGAGTCTGATCATACAGCTGGAACAGTGGAAATGCAAAACACCATGGTGGGCATGTGAGACAGCAAGGCTTTGTCTTTCAGAACTCAGAGAAGTGGCAGATGGACAGAGGTGTCAGACCAATAAGCACATCACTCCCAAAACAAGGAAGGGAACAGACTAGACTAGTACAGCCAGGAACGAGGGTCAGCTTGAGGTGGTATTGTGACATGAGGTCCTGTGTACTGCAGAAGGAGTGAAAGAGGCTAAAGGTGACAGAGAGTGGCAGCTAAAGAAGAGAGATAGCACCTTGATCTGGCCCAGTTCCAGCTCTCACTGTGGTCCACAGCAGGAAGTTGGTGTCTATACTGGAACCTTGTGGTACTGCAGCGTGCAGACTTAATGGGATGGTTTTGATTGGAGGTCCAAGGCATGTGGTCATTGCTACTCCTGTTCAGAGAAGAGTGAACATGAGACTGATGGTGTACTGGAGAGGACTGTGAACATTCAGACACCAGCTGTGCTGGCCTTCCACCCACACCTTCATGCACAAGGTTGTTCTCTGCTTCTCACAACACTGGAACTCTTGAGGAAGCCTACAGAAGTGTGTGTGTGTGTGTGTGTGTGTGTGTGTGTGTGTTAGAGTGCATAGGAGGCACAAGTGTTGCCACTCATATTCTACTCCATGTGAGTGCCCGTCCTATAATTGTATAGTGTACAACCTGTGCGCTACATGTGTCAGCTCTGAGTTAACTAAAAAATAGAAGGAACGATGGAAAAATTGGAAACAGAGCTTGAACGATGGGCAGGGCAGTGTTGCAGAGATGGGGTGTTGCAGGCAGAAGGTGCAGTACAGGATAACGTGTGCAGGAAGGACGGGGCAGGGAGCATGTGGAACAGTGTGTGGTGTGGGGGGTGACCACAAGACTTAGCTTCCCAATCAGTCCCGTTAGCTGAGCAATTCACGTGACATCCACGCCAACTGAGAAGACATTGCCTTGCCCATGGCGCAGTTCCCACAGTGCGCCCAGGCTGCTCTCCTGGCCCATCGTTGATGGGAATTTGGATGGTTCTTAGTTTCTGGTTCTCATGAAAAGAAAGAAGCTTTCAAATGTCCTAGGACTTTATGTAGTCATTCCTATTTTTCTTTCCATTTAAATCAGTCTTTCTAAAAGAATTGTGCACATACAGACAAAACCATTAATATGGTACTTTTTGGGCTCTTGAAGGCATTTTCAGGGGTAACTTGAGTCAGTACAATCCACCGTCTGCTAACCACCTCTTACTTCTTTGCAGCGAGATAATAAGATTATGCCAGAATGGAAATCAACATCACTCACAGTAGAGCTAACATTTTCACTTGTTCACAGTAAGACTTTCTCGAGGAAGGAAGTAGTATTTGATTTTATTTCTGGCAGAAGAATCTTATCTTGTTACAAATCAGTAATAACAAGCCCTTCCCAGACTGGCTCTTCTGAATAGCACTGAGATAGATTACTTCAACTTCAAAATTTTAACCATGATTGCAGTGATTATGGAACCTATTATTCTCCACTCCCGGCCGAGTAAGATCCTCCTGTGCCATTCTCACATTGCACAGATTTGCATTTTCCTTTGGGGCTTTATCCAGTTCTGCTTTGCTGAGGAGAATGACAGATTTGCACCAGAGATCCCACTAGGCTCCACACTTACAGTCATTTTCTCAGAGGGCCAGGAGAGCAGCCTGGGCACACTGTGGGAACTGTGCCATGGGCAAGGCAATGTCTTCTCAGTTGGCGTGGATGTCACGTGAATTGCTCAGCTAACGGGACTGATTGGGAAGCTGTCTTGTGGTCACCCTCCACCACCACACACTGTTCCACATGCTCCCTGCCCTGTCCTTCCTGCACATGTTATCCTGTGCTGCACCTTCTGCTGCAACACGCCATCTCTGCAACACTGCCCTGCCCATCCTTCAAGCTCCGTTTCCAATACCGCTTCCTCTTTTCAAATAATCTGCTGAGATGAAACTCATACAATGTAAAGTCAACCATGTTAAAGTGAACAAGTCTGTTTCACATTTATAGTGTTGTGCAACTGTCACCTCTCTCTAGTTTCCAAATATTTCTGTCACCCCAATGTAAATTTCCTTACCTGTTGTTTTGGGTTGAATTTTATCTGCCCTAAACTTCATTTGTTGAAATCCTAAGCCTTAGGACTCAGGGTGAGACAGATGAGAAGTGTTCAACGCTATCATTTCCTCTGTGCTGGCTGGAGGGGGGATACGGCTGTACTGATGTACCCATTCCCCTTGCTTCCCTTTGCTCCTCCTTGACCCCAGTGGAGGGGGACATTTTGCTTCAGTGTCTTTCCTGGCTCTCTAAATGCCATTTTCCACTCCCACAAGAGTGTAGCCCGTCAGTATGATGCCCCGCCCCAGCCCCAGCCACTTTAGCCAAAACTATTGCTGTTTTGAAGAAGGGAAGGGGCACCCTACAGTGGCTCAGACCAAGAAGGGAGGGACTTAAGCCCCCTTTTTTGCATATGTAACATCCCCAGCAAGAAGATTCCAGAAGATTCGTAGTTGTAGCCCTTATTCTTACTGAAACAGGCCTGCAAGCTACATAAACAGCACTCCTCAGGCACTGGCTCCCTTTTGTGTACTGACCCCTGTGCTGTAGCACAGGGTCTGTTAGAATAAAGACTCAATTTGGTGTTCCTGTAAACCTGCTCATGATTTATTTCTTGGGTAATGTGGACTCCAAAAGTCCTATAAATTGATTTGAAATTTTTATCCTGAATAGTGTGGACAGAGTGGTCATTTCCAAAGAAAGGCAAAAAACTACTCAGAATTGTTAACACCAAAGAGCTCCAGAGACCAGCAGCCAATGAAGACCAGCAGCAGAGACCAGCACACAGTAGAGTTGACATGCCTATGATGTCCAGCACAAGTTGGCACTGGACAGTGGCAGTTGGCAGCAACAGAGATGAGCAGCTGGCTATGTCAACTGTTGGCACATCCAACTTTACCTGGTGTTACCTGGTGACATCAGAACTGCTGGCAGAGCTGTACTTTGCTGATTCATGATTTCCATCTTAGTTGAGCAATAGAACCCTAGGCCGATTGGCAACAAGAGCATGGGATTTTGGGGAAACAGAGTCCTTGCAGATGTACTTGTGAAGATGCATCTTCTGAGAGGACACTAATTCAACATGACTGAAAGGGAAATCCACAAGAAGGGGAAATTTGGACACAGAACCACATACACAAGGAGAAGACTGTGGGAGGATGGAGGCAGGGTTGTGCTGATGCAGCAGAAGCCAAGCAACCCCAAACTGGCCAGCAAACACCAGAGTCCAGGATGGAGCAGGAAGTAGATTCTCATAGTCTTCAGACGGAACCCAGCTTTCTAAGAGGTTCTCCTTGTACTTCTGTCCTCCAGAATCATGACGTAAGAGCTTTCTATTATTTAAGACAGTGTGTGGGCCTTTGTTATGATGTCTAGGAGACTTAGATGTCCATGGGCAGTTTCTCCCATTCCCACCATTGAAGTTGCTTTAGGTGTGAACTTGGCTGGGCTGTGGTACTTGGCTTTTGATCAGTCACTAATCTAGATGTAGTTGTGAAGGTATTTTCTTTAGATATAACAAACATTCAAATTAGTAGATTCTGAGTAAAGCAGAGTATCCTGCATAATATGGTTGAGCCTCATCCAATCAATGCAAGTTGAAGCTCTTAAAAGAAATAAAACTAACATATCTTGAGGAAGAAGAAATTCTGCCTCCACATTGCATTTGGTCTCAAAGCTGTCATGTCAACTTTTACTTGATTATACACACCCTAGCTTGCCCTGCAGATTAGATTTGCCTGCACCCAATTTACTTCTTAAACCAATTATCTCCCTTTCTGTATGTATGCAGAAATAACTGTGTTGTATCTGTGGCATTACCTTTTCTGGATACTTCACAGAATATGTAACCTTTCATGTCTGGCTGTATCCACACATAGCATAATATTTTCTAGATTCATCCACATGGCAACGTGTGCCCATGCTTCATTTTTTTTATATGAATGAACAATACTCCATTGTATGTATATGCCACAGTTTGTGTATATATTCATCCAGCGATGGGCGTTTAGGCTATTTCTATTTTTTGGCAATGTGAAGAGTGCTGCTATGAACATGTATGTCCATGTATGTGTTTGAGATTTCATTTTCAATTCTTTGGCTATATATCTAGGAGTGGAAATGAAGAACCATATGGGAATTCCATTTAACTTTGAGGAGCCGCCACTTTCCATATCAGTAAAAGTATTTTACATTCTTGTTAGCAATAGATGAGGATTCTAATTTTTGTACATCTTCACCAATGTGTTATTTTTCATTTCAAAAATTACACTCATCCTACTGGTTGGAAAGCAGTTCTTCATTGTGGTTCTTATTTCTATTTTTCTAATGGCCATTAATGTTGGGTACTTTTTCCTGTGCTTTTGGCCATTTGTACATCCATTTTGGAGAAATGTCTACTCAAATTTTTGCCATTTTATATTTGTGTTGTTTGCCTATTTGACCCTTGTCAGATAAATGAGTTATAATTATTTTTTCTCATTCTGTAGGTTATATTTTTACTTTCTTGATAAATGTCCATGAATGTGTAATTGTTTTTGATGAAGTTGAATTTTTCTACTGTTGCTCATATATAAGAATCTATTGCTAAACCTAAAGTCATGAATATTTACCCCTGTATTTTCTTTCAAAAGTTTTGTGGGTTTGATACTTATATTTAGTCATTGATCCATCTTAAGTTCAATATGTATATGGTGTGAGGTATGATCTAATTACATGTGGATCTAACTGTGAGAGAACTATTTGGTTTAGTGACAATTCATTCTCCATCACATGATCTTAAACTGTTTTTTAAAAATAAATTGGCTATAGATGTATAAGCTTATTTCTGAACTTATAATTCTATTGCATCAGTCTCTATGCTTGTACTTTTGCCAGTACCACATTTTCTTGATTTGCTATAGTTTTAACAGAAATTTTGAAATAAGGAAGTGTGAGTATTCCAACTTTGTTCTTCTTCAAAATGGTTTTGGCTATTTGTAACCCTTGGAAATTCCACATGAAATAGAGAAATGACTATTTTGTTATTTAAAAAGACTTAGAATTTTGACTGGGATTGAATGAAATCTGTAGATTGCTTTGATATCTTAACAATATTGGGCATTATAATCCGTGAAGAGAAGACTTTAAAAAATTTATTCGTCTCTTTTAATTTCTTCCAACAATGTTTTATAATTTTCTGTGTAAAAATATTTTTCTTTTATTAAATTTATTCCTAGATATTTTATTCCTTTGGATACTGTTGTAAATGCAACTGTTTTCTTAAATTCCTTTTGCAGATCACCCATTGCTGGTATATAAAAGCACAACTGATTTTTATGAATTGATCTTGTATCTCTCAACTTTGGTGAATTTATTGGTTCTAGTAGCTTCTTGAGAAACTTTTGGAATTATTCTGTATATAAGATTATGTCACCTGTGAATAAAGACAGTTGTACTTCTTTCACTCTAGCTTGGATGCCTTTCATTTATTCTTTTCTAGACTAATCACTGTAAGTTGAACTTCCAGCGTGATGTAGGTTAGCAGTGGTGAAAAGTGGGACTTTTCTTGTCCTAATCAATGGTTGAGAGCTTCCAGCATTTTACCATTGAGTATGGTGTCAACGTGGGTTTTCAGTAAATTTGTTATGCTGTTATGTTGAAGAAATTCTCATCTATTCCTTATTTTTTAAGTGTTTTCATCACAAAAATGGATATTGGTATTGGGTTTTTGTGCATCAGTTAAGGTGATTATGGTTTTTATTCTTTGTTCTGTTAATGTAAAGTATTATAGTTATTAATTTCTTATGTTGAACAATTCTTGCATTCCTGGAATAAACCCCACTTACTCATGGTATATACTCCTTTTAATATGCTTTTGTGTTCAATTCACTAGTGTTTTGTTGAGTACAGTATTTTTGCATCTGTATTCACAAAGAATATTGACTCATGATTTTCTTTCTTTCTGATGTCTTTATTTGGCTTTGATATCAGAGTAATGCTAGCTTTACAGAATGAGGCAGCATTTTGGGAAGAGTTTGGGGAGGATTACTACTAATTCTACTTTCTTTTTTTTTGGTTTTTCTCCGGTACCGGGAACCGAACTCACGACCTTGTGCTTGCCAGGCAGGCGCTTTGCTGCTGAGCTAAATCCCCAGCCCCTAATTCTACTTTAAATGTTTGTTAGAATTCACCAGTGAACTCATCTGGTCCTGGAATTTTCTTTGTTGGACATGTTTTGGTTACTATTCAATCTCTTTACTTGTTCTACAAATCTGTTCATATTTTCTACTTTTTCTTGAGTTAGTTTTGGTAATTGTGTGCATCTAGGAATTTATTTCATCTAAGTAATTTAATCTGTTGGCCTTCAATTGTTCATAGTATTCTTAGAATCTATTTTGTTAGTGGTTGTAGTTGTGTTCTCCCATTAGTTTCCACTTTATTTGCATTTCTCTTTTTAAAAAAATCAGTCTATCTAAAGATCTGTCCACTTTATTGCCCCTTTCAGAGACGTCTTTTGCTTTCATTAGTTCTCTGTCTTGTTTTTTATTTTATATTTCCTTTCCATTCTAATTTTTATTATTTCTATCCTTCTTTTAGTTTTGAGTTTAATTTGCTCTTGTTTCTCCAGTTCCTTCAGATCCAAAGTTGGGTTATTCACTTGCAGTCTTATCGTTCTTTAATGTAGTTTTTTTTACTGCTACAGATTTCTCTGTGAGCACTGTCTTCGCTATATCCCATAACTTTTGATATCTTGTGTGTTTATTTTCATTGACCTCTAATTAATTTATAATTTTCCTTGTGACTTCCTCATTGACCCATTGGTTACTTAAGAGTATATTGTTTAATTCCTACATTTTTGTAAAATTTCCAGTTTCCTTTTGTTATTGATTTCAGTAAGAAATGATACTTTGTATAACTTCAGTATTTTCACATTTATTGAGACTCATTTTATGGTTTAAATGTGGTCTATCTTGGAGAATGTCCCATGTGCACTTGAGAAGAATGTGTATTCACTCTGTCAGTTTTGGATAAAGGGTTCTACATTGGTTTGTTAATACTAGTTGCTTATAGTGTTGTCAGAATCCTTTACTTCTGTATTGATCTTCTGTCTAGATGTTTTCTCCATTTTTAAAAATAGGATATTGAATTCTCCAACTATTACCATTAAACTGTCCATATCCCCCATCAACTGTCAGATTTCTTCCTATGTTGTAGAGCTCTGACACTTGGTATGCATATGTTTATAACTATTTTGTGCTTTGATGACTTGATGTTTTTATTAGAATATAGTGTCTGTCTTTGTTTCTTCCTCTCAACTTGGTTCATAAGTATATTATATTCCCATTACCCTTAGAATGTCAGTGACTTTAAAATTAATCTCATATTTTCTCCAGATCCCTCCACTGGACCGTGCACATGGGCCTGATGGCCAGTTACATTGATTCTTGTGGATATTGCTGAGCTCTGGCCTTCCCTGGACACCAGCAGTGCCTGGTTCTCATGCTTATCCGGACACAGTTAACCCATAATGACATGGGGCTGGGGGAAATCCTTTGCTCTGGCTTGTGTGAATGATGGGGGTTCTGTGTGGAGCTGCTGCTTGTCCCTTCTCCCTGTCCTCTTCTCTTTCTCCCTTCAGAGTGTTTCTTTCCAGAGAAAGCTGGACTCAGATGTTGGGTGTTGGGCTGTGGCTGGGCCTGAGGCCTCCTTGTCCACAGTGATCCCAGTGGCCCTCATGCTGACTTGGTGTCTGTGCCAGTAGGTTTGTTTAATACACAAAGAACATAATGACTTTAATTAGGTTTTAGTTTAAATAATGAATGAAATTACAGAGCAGGCCCTTTTGTCACTCTCTTGGAATTTATAGTTGTTTGAAAAGTCAACACCCACTTCTAGCCACTCCTGCCTTTACTTCTTGGTCAGCTCAGCATCCCCATTAATCACTGAGGTTGACTTCTGATGCCAAAGTGGAAACTCAGAGCTGCTTTCTCCCACCTTGGAAGGACAGCTCGCCCTTCCTTTCCTCCACGTCTATCTGTAGCTCTAGTCTAAGACTGGATGCCTATTCCTGAGAACCATACTTGGAAACACCAGGCAAGGGTGAGTATAGGGCCAGCAATGCCAGAAGTGGTGGTCTGAGAGCTGGGCATGGTAGTGTCCATCTGTCATCCCAACTGGGGAGGCTTCCCAAGGGCAGGGACCTACATCTCTGCATGGGCTATCAGGCACAGGGTAGTGAGGACTGAGTCCCTGGTCCATGAGCACACCCTCTGCTGGCCCCCTTGAGAGAGACACCCATTTCTCAACCCTTCGTGGCAGTACCTACCGCAGCTAGAACTTGCCCATGTTCTGCCTGTGGACATGAGGGTGGTGGCTGCACTTCCAACACACATTCTCAGGAGAGGGTATGCTTCGATGGGCTCCTTGCTCCCTCTGCCCAGTGGTCCCCAAATGGGTTTCATGAGTTGGGTTGGCTTGGCTGTCTTCCCTGGAGCTGTGCTTTGGGGTTCTGGAGTGTGCGTGATGGGGGGTAGGCAGCGCCCCAGTCTGCTCAGAGGGTGGCAGAAGCCAGGGCTGTCTTGTACCCCACTGTGTGCTGCAGCCTGGCGGTCATCATGGTCTCCTAGTTATTTATTGTCATAACATTAATCATTCTGAACTCACTTGGCATTAATGAGGACGTAATGTGTACTTGGAAGGGAATTTTTATTGTAGTGCAGCATTAACTAACTGGCCTATTATATAAAGTGTTACCAGACCTGGTATGTACAAGTGGTTTACTTTGCAGTCTCCAAGTGTTGAAACTTTGTATGGTTTGTGTCAAGAAAATATGAATATCCAACACAAAGGAGGCAGGGGCTGAAATAATGTGAGGCTGTCCTCTGGCTGGCAGGGAGGCAGAACACACTGGAGGAGGGGCACCCGCTAGACAGCCTGGGCAGCCTGCTGTGCCCTGTGTGCTGTGGCCCTGATGCCTGGGTCTGGGCCAGATGCTGGACATGGACTCTTAGGCTGGTCCTGAGGGGCTTTGTGAGTCACTGCCCTGAGTATAGAGAGATAGAACAGAATTTAGAAGTGGCAAAAAGTTGCAGGCTGTACTGCTGCAGGTCATGTGTCCTCCAGATTTTCCTCTCCATTATTGCTTAGTGGTAGCTGCAGCCCTTGTCCCCCTGCACCTGCCCAGCCATAGGTGTCCACCCTCTACACTGCCCTGAGCCCTGAGTGTGGACTGCCTACCTTTAATGAGGTTCATCCCCTGAGCTCTCTAAGCTTCCTGGCTGTTCTCTTCCTTGGCTAACACCCATCCATCTTTTGTGACTCAACTCCAGCAGCACATGCTCTATGAAGCTCCCTAGTTTCCTCTACTCTTAGGGTATGTTTGGTGTCCTTTCTCTGTGGACCCTTGCTAAGGGGAACACATGCTGGGATACAGGGAGACAACCTAGATGAACACAACATAATTCTGCCAGTGTAGTGTGGAAGGCAAGTCACATGCATACACATATCCCTCGTTTAGCCAATTAACAGTATATTAGTACATGAAACTAAATTGCCGTAGAGATAAAATGCTAAGCTCTGGAATCCTTTCAGCTAGAGAGAAGTAAATAAATGGATGATTAGGGTAACAGTTGTTCAGAAGAGGGGGAAATGAGCTTGTGTTGGGTATTGCAGAGGAGGCGGAAATAGACGTACTTGTGAGGACGTGGGAAGGGGCACACTGGGCTTGGGAGGAGTTTAGCGATACCCTCATCCTGACTTAGTCTGTTTATAGCCAAAGAAAGTGCTTTCACTTTATCTCCTTTCATTGTTATTTTTTTTTTTTTTTTGGTTTTTTTCTCCGGTACCGGGAACCGAACTCGCGACCTTGCGCTATAGCCAAGCAGGCGCTTTTGCCACTGAGCTAAATCCCCAGCCCCGCTCCTTTCATTATTAAAGCAACATTATTAAGTATGCAAGGATATACTCTTGTTCTCATTTTTCAAATGCAAACACGGCACAATAGGAGACAAACATGGAGACCCAGATGGGTTAGCTGACTCGGAATGGACCGAGCTAACAAGTGGAAGCAGTAGTCTTCCTGCCCCATATCGGGAGAGCTGGTGGATGTGATTGATTAAACTTGATTTTTGAATGCAGATGTGATGCTTGTTACTTCTGCTCCATACTGATTCCAATTGGTGCCTTGAATGAAAAGAATATCGCATTTGGCCTTATTGAGCCTATCAGAAAGTGAGAGAGGAAAAGGAGCCAGTGATGTCAGCTGAAACTCTTGCCTGTGCCTGTGCGTGTTGACTAGCATCACTCAGGAAGGGGTGAGGGACACTGGTGTGCGGTGAATCAACAGAGCATCACGTAGAAAGAAGTGAGTTCCACAGGACACATTCTTCGCACAGAGGAGCAAAACAACCATTCACACACGTAGCACCTGGGGCTGTGGAGCTAGCTATGGTTTGGCAGGAGGTACCAATGCAGGACCAATAAGGTCTGTCAATCTGGAAAAAGGATGCCGGGTAGTACTTTAGTCTAGAGAGAAAAGGACCAGACTTCAGAGAGCAGCTCCTACAAGTTTGATAGTAGGACAGAGTTTGTCAACATTGGAAATTAGGCTAAGGCACCAGCCCTTGAGGAGTCTTCTCAGGAATCTGTGGTTAAGGGTGCTGTAAGTTAGAGGAAGTAATATTATTAGTGGATGTGTGGTCAAAACATATCCCCAAATCTCAGTGGCTTAATCTAGAAGAAGGTTTATTTCTTACTCACACAAAGTGCAACATGATGTCCCTGGTGTCTCTCCAGGTGGCACTAGATGTGCTCACTTAGAGACATGGGTCCTCTCTGCCTTGTGGTTTTGCTTCCCTTCCCCCAGGGCTCTGGACTGATCCCCTGGGTGTCTGTGTCTGGCTGGCAGATGGGGAGCAGAAGCAAGATGCCACATGGAAGGGTTTAATGGGCCAGACCTAGAATGGAGCACAGCAGAGTGCCGTCCACATTCCACAGGCTAGAACTCCAGCCACATCTAAATGCAAAGAAGCCTGGGCCTAGGGTCTGTATGCCCAAAAAGAAAAGGAAGTGGTTTCAGTACAGCAGTGTACCATGCTTAGAATTGGTACATAGTCATAACTCCTTCATACACATTCTTTCCATGTGTTGGGCACTGTACCAGTCTCTGCCTATGTTATTTGAATTTAGGAGCCCACCCAGACCTACTGGATCCTGGTCTAAGACAGAATGACTTTATGCTTTGGTGAGGGATAGGGGCCTCTTCCACAGCGCAGCCTGTTTCTCATTGGTTCAGGGCCTAGGCTTGGTGAACCTGAAGCTGGATGATTTTTAGGCCTTTGTGTACCTGTAGACTGATAGGAGCTGGATGGGGGAGATGGGGGTGCATGGGCCTGGAATTGTTGGTCTTGAGACATTGCTGCCAGGCTGGGCCTTCCCCAAGCCCTCTCTCCAGGTTTACTGGTCCAAGTGGGCTGGGCAGGGGGTTGGGATCTCACCTAAAGTGCCCTTGGTCAGATTGTGGGTACCAAGTTACCGCAGAGTGATGCTACCTTAAATCTTTTATTTTCTGTCTTTCCTCCTTCTGCTTTTCTGCTCCCTTTGTTCTCACTGTTTCTCCTTATTTCCTTCCTAAATGACATTGTGGGCAAGGTCTGCTGGTAAGTTAGAACAGTTTATCCAAGCCGACATTCTGTTTATAATTGATAATTGACATTCCAGTTTCAGCGCGGTCCTTCCATTCTTGACCATAGCCGCTGTGTACTCTGCGTGTTTGCTGTAGGACTGTTCAGAATGTGGAAAGCAATGGTCAAGGCTTGCACAGGTGAGATGTCTTTGCAGCCTGGCCTCAGTGTGACAGGCATCCGGACACCATGTGAGGGTGTCTACTCATTCGTCATCCACAAGGAGCAGCATGCTTACCATTATGAGGAAAGCATCCAGGAGTCTGGGGCCTGCAGGATTAAGGGGCTGGGTGATTTCCCCGACTGGCTGTGTGGTCCTTCCTCTGTCTCCAATTTTGTCTTTATGATGCCCCCAAATTATGATGGAGCTGAGATGTGCACAAAAGCATTCTCTTCTTCCTCTGGACAGCTTCGGGTAAGTGGGTATTCCTCTTTTGACCTCAGCTTTAACAAACCCCATGGCAATGGGATTAGCAAAGATGTCATTTGAAGTTCCATTCAGTCCTGACATCTATGAATCTTAATTTCTTCCATAATCCGCATAGCTGTCCTGTGGAGGAACATGGCAAAACACAAAAAGTGTGTTCTTTGAGTCTCAGCTTTCTCACCTTTAAAATGAAGGTAAGATCTAGTACTTTGTGAGGGTTTGTAAAGATCACGTGAGAAGAGGGACAGGAGGGTTTAAGACAGTGCCTGGCTCACAGGTCTGCTGTGCTGTTCACTCAGGAGGAAGTGTAGTTCGTGGCTTTCCCCATAAAGAGAAACCATGTGGAGGAGGCAGTTGATCAGCATTATGGAGTAATGACCCAACTCTGAGACCTGGAGCCACCCATGTTAAGCATGGTTTTGGGAAGGAAGAGATGTTATTTCTGGAGCTAGCACCTGGCTTTGTCTTCTAAGCATAAGAGAAAACCCAAACAGGCCGCAGAAAGGGCAGGCTCTCTGTGCAGAAGCACATGCAAATGTGTTTGTCATTAGGCCTTCCATGCCAATAATCCATATCTTTCCTCTTTCCTTTGCTGCATTTTTTTTCTGGTGGCCAGAAGCCAGACAAAACACACTGATAAGCTTCAACAGCCGGTTCTGCCTCCTGAGCTAGAGTGGGGGCCACCTCTGAGGTTGTGGAAGTTCAGGTGCTTTGTGAAGTTGGGAACTGTGGCTGGTCCCTGAGACCCCCTGGCCATCCGTGTCCTCCAGCTCTTCTGCAGTTAATCCATAGTGGCCACTCCCAAGTGCCAGCGGAATTCAGGTCAGGACAGCCCCAAGAGGCTGGATGCCTGGGCCGACCATTGGTTCTCTGAGGACTAATGGCCAGCTGCTCTACTTAACCTGGCCCTGACCGTCCTCCATGGAAGGCCCCATCTTTCCTTTCTTGTCTTTTTTTCTTCGTAGCTTCCCTGTCCAAAATATTTGGTCCCTTCTTCCCAAGCATGTGATACCTGTTCACCTCTGTCTTGGCATATGCAATCTATTTCCTAGAATTTAGATTCACTAGTACTTCACAGCATCAGGCTGGGCATGTGCCTTTGCTTGCGACCTCACTGAGAAAGGTGTCACCACCTCTTCCATCTTTGTGCTGCACTCCCTGTAACCCATCCTTGCATTTAAGGCTCAGCTCCAGCTGTACCTGAAGGTTGTTTTCTTGACTATTCCATTCCACGGTGACCTTCACCCCTCTTCTGATTCCTGGTGACATTGCTTCTCCCATCTCCTCACTGCAAAGCCACATGGTATCATTATTCATTGCTTTCTACACCAGTGACTGGTTTTTCGAAGACTCTGTACATTGAAGTTTACATTCATATAGGTTTTTACTTTTTCCAGCCATTACTTTCAGTGATACCGCCTGGTGTCTCCTTTTCACACATGATAGAACTTCCAGATATGACAACTTTTTCATTACATTTGATTATTGGAACAACCTTATTTTATAATTTGACTTATATTTAATAATTCAAACACACTTCAGTCTCAAATTTGACTCTACTCCTTCTACACAGAAATTTCCAGCTTGCTATTTCTAACTTCTTGGCTCCAGAAGCTTTGAAAGAGATGTATGTGTGTGTGTGTGTGTGTGCGCGCGCTCATGCAAGTACATGCACATGTAGGTGGTATTTAGTCCCCTGGGTGCTGTGGGGGTAGAGAGAAGAGACCTACCTGAGGGCAAACCTCTTTCGTACCCAGCAGGCTGTGGTCTTCCTCCAGGTTGGCAGGAACTGCTCTTCTGGCTCATGAACTTGGCTTCCATGTGGTGTCTCCAGTGTGTTCTGTTGACAAAGTCCCTCAGAGATGTGCCAGCCCTGCTGGACTATTCCCATGCAGTGGCATTCAGGTTACATCCCACTGATTGTGTAGCTTTCTGCTGGTGACGTCACAAACTCATCTGCTCTGTGCAGCCAGCCCCAGGCCACAGGCATCTTGCACACCTGCTGGAATCTGCGAAGCCAGGCAGAGAGTTCTGGGCCCTCTTTTGTCCTGGCATCTTCCCAGCACACCGGGACTCTCTTGTTTTACTTCTTCTTGCTCAGGTAACAGAAACTCAAGTCAACAAGTCTGATGCTGAAGCAGACACCAAACAAGTGAATGAAATGCAAGTCTTTTGTTCTTACACATGGCCTTTTCATTAGTTTTCTAGGGCTGCTCTAACAAACTGTCACAATCTGGGAAGGTGGGAGGTAGCTCAGAACAACAGAAAGTTCATTCTCTAGCAGTTCTAGAAGCCAGAAGTAGAAAATCAGGGCGTTGGCTGGGCCATTGGCCCTCTGGCCCTCTGACCCTCTGAAGTTGTTAGGGGAGAGCCTGTCTCAAGGCCCTTCCTCAACTTTTGGTAGTTTCTTGGCTTATGCATCCCAGATTCAGTCCTCCCAGGCATTCTTATCTCTAAGTACACCAATCACATTGGAGGAAGGGCCCGCCTTGCCCCAGCTTAACTAAGTATACCAACAATGTCTGTTTCCAGGGAAGGTCACATTCAGAGGTACCGCTACTTCAGACTTCAGCACTTGCATTTTAGGGGACACAATTCCATCCACAGCAATCATAACAACTTTTGCTAGTCACAAGGGATTACTGGACCTTTTCTCTTCCCTTGCTTTAAGGATGGCATTTCTCTCTGACCATTACTCTGAGCATGTAGACCACCTCCCACAGCTTCTCGGTTTTCTCTGTGTGGACATAGGCTGGATGTTCTTGGTGACAGAGCTGCTTCCGGTATGTTGGAGCACACAGTGAGGGGAGATGGCCATTCTGAATTTGGAATATGGACCACTCAGCCCCTATTATCGAGTACCTTGGTCCTTAGTCACAATTTTGAGACAAGAGACCAAGCCCACATTTTCTCCTGTCAGTGCATGTTTTGTCTTAAGTAGACTCTCTCAGGGTAAAAAGCAGTTCCTCATGCACTTGGGTGTCTCACATGCCTAATGGAGTGGCTGCTTCTGGCTTTTTAGTCACTTAGCCAATACAGTGTGTATCACACCCTGTGCTAAGCATTTGGGAGGCAGAGGTGAGAGACCTGCTTTCCTTCCCATAGTCACCCCTGTCTCATGGAGCCACTGAAAGGAGAGCCAGGAGAGGTGCATTGTGGGAATCTGAGGGAGGATTCCCAGCAGAGCTACTGTGGAAGAGGCTCAGCCCTTTCCAGTTCTACCCTTGAGGCTCTGGGGCTCACCCTTTAGCATTTACAACACCCTGGGCACCACAATTCTGTCAGAAAGCACCAGAGGATGAGGGTGCTGGGGGTCTTAAGAATCATTTGGCCCTGAATATAGTGTGACCAATGCTACAGAAGGTGCTTTGAGATCCATCACTGCCCAGGGAGGGGAGGGAAAGGTGTAGTCAGAGCCATGGGGCTCCTTGGAAGAGCTCCTTAGAGGTGGTGCCCTGTGGAGCCTTGTCCCTCTGAGTGGGTTTTGACAGAAAGAGTGAGGAGGGTTGGGAAGATAGCTCAGCAGCACAGCACCTGCCTAGCAAGCTCAAGGTCCTGAGTTTGATTCCTGGTACAAAAGAAAGGAAGGAAGAAAGAAAGAGTGAGGAACAGGGTGTGGAAGTGTCAGAATACTGGGATTCTGTTGGGGGTGGTCTTCATCCACAGAGATCCCCTATGCAAGGCCATCTGGAAAGGACACTTATTTCTCTTAACTTTGTCCCTGAGCAGTAGTTTGAGCAAATTTGGAACCCACAGGCACAAAAGAACACTAATTTCTGGAAATGTCATACAAAGTGGTTGCTGCCATGTTGTCTGTGTAGTTCAGAGCAGCAGTGGAAGTGTCTGTGTGGCTCCGCACTCTGACTCAACTCTGACTCAAGCTTCTTTTATCTTTCTAGTAAAAACAGTTCAGGTCTGTTCAGGCACTACATATATATCTCTTTGACATGTGTGTTTTTTTTTTTTTTTTTTTTTTTTAAATCTTTTCTTAGAACCTGGAAGCCAGGCCAATGTCTGCTGTCTGCCATGTGAGGACACAGTGGGAAGATGGAAGCTTACAAGCCAGAAAGAAGACCCTTTCAAGAATCTGACCATGCTGGCATCCTGACCTTGGACCTCTAGACTGTGGGAAATAATGTCTGTTGTTTTGACTGCCTGGTTTATGGTATATCACTGTGGCAGACTGAGCTAAGACAAAAGTCATTTTCTAAGGTCAGAAGCTCAGAATAAAGAACCATTTCTACCTAAGACCAGCACATTTTTCCACACATGGTGCTTTTTATGAGGTATGTGTTCATTTAATTTGCCTTTGCCAATGTTTGTTGAGCTTACTCATGGATGAGGCCTTACGTTCCCTCTACATTTTCCTTCTGTTCTCTCTCTTTTTGTATGTTCCTATCCTTATTCTTTCACTCCCCTTCCAGCAACAACTATTACACCCACTATACCTGTTGCAAATTAAATTCCCAGACTACCCTTTAATAGTACATGTAGGAGGCGTTGAATTATGATGCCCACCTAGTGTTTCGCGTGTGTCCTCGTGAGGTGCTGGGGCAGGAGGATGACATTCCATTTTCTCCTAATTTAGCTTGCATATTCCTGGGTGAGGTGGGGGCGCTGGCCCATCTGAATGAGCCCCATCCCTTCAACTGCTTCAGTGAATCTCAAGGATGTTAGCTCTTCTGTATCAAGTGCCTGCACGTGGTGCTTTCCATGGGTGACTTGATTCTCTTGAAAACTCAGGAGCAGGGACAGCTGACCCCAAGGTTCTATGTGGCCCACTGTCACCTTCAGATTACTTTATGCCCTGAAGAGCTGGCTGTATTCTCTAAATCCTGTGCAGATTCATGTCTGGGGTGGTAAACTGGCTCAGTGGGATTGATGATTTATTTAGCTGAGTTGTTCCAGCTCAACTGGAGCCAGTCAGCTAAGGAGCAAGTCAGTTTGGAGGATTAAGGCATTACATATGCTATTAAAAGGTCCAGGAACCAGAAGCCTCCAAATGACAGTCTGAGAAGCAGGAGCCAATAGCCAGTTTCTATTGATTTTTCAGACTGAGATGAAGACAAGCATTTTATTGGTTTTTAATTTGATTCCAGTGAGGCTCCCACACCAATCAAGGCTTCCCCTGCTTGTGGCCTGGGAGGGCTTCTGCTTTGAGAGGTTATTCTGAGAGGTGACCAGGGACTTCGTCAAACACATGGGGATATGGCACTAGCTCCTTGCCTGAGTGGTAGTTCTGGCTTTGAACTGGTCCCATAACATGACATGCAGGCTCTGCATGCACGCATGTGTGTGTGTGTGTGTGTGTGTGTGTGTGTGTGTGTGTTACCACAGGCATATATTATGGATATGCCTTTTTAGTCTGGAGTCAAATTGCCTTTCTCTGATGGTGAAAATGATATCTGATCCTACAGGGATGATACTGGGCCTATTTTTCCCAGCAGAAACTCTCCAAGTCTTCTCAGATCTATCTACTCTGCCGAGCCTGTGTGTGACCCTGGGCCTGGTTGTTTTGCCTTGTTTGGGCCTCTGCAGGTCTCCAGGAATGACTCAGGATCCACGATCTCTGTCAGCTCTGGAGTGGAGCCAAGATCATGCCTTCCTTTCTGCTGTCTTCATTAATACTGGGCTTGCGTCCCAGCATTCCTGAGAAATTGATAGAGACAGAACATCAATTGTAGTTTAGCTCTACAATGGAGAAACTCACGGTGACAGGCTGGGGGATTTTGTTGCCAGGGAAGTCACTAGGCCCTTTCCTGGAGTGGCTCAGAGCTCAGGCTCTCTGGGCCATCGTGAGGTCATCGAGTGGGACACAGGACAAGAGCAACAAGCCGCTAATCTGCTAATTGCAGCCTGGCTAAGTGATATTACCTTTGTGCTTGGCTTTCTCAGACTTGACGAACGGCTATGTCTGTGTAAGAGAACAAACTGAGGTTCCCTCTCGTAAGCTGGGAGGAGGCTCATAGGCCAGATGGAGGTTGGGCTGGGTAGCCCTGGTCCCTCCTGGAACCCAGCTCCAAGGATGGGCACAGCATCACGGTGCGAGAGGGTAGCCAAAGCAGTTTTGGCACCAGAGCCTGCTTCAAGGCTGCTAGATTCCTCTGTCATTTTCTCACAACCTTTAAGCAAAACATGCGCCTGGTTTTGTCCATTGAGGTCTCTTTGGATCTCCTCTGACAGCTGATTTTTGAGGGGGTGTCTGCAGGAGCAGCTGATTTTTGAGGGAGCAGCTCCAGAGTGAAAACACCATGGCCTTTGCACTACCAGGCAAAGGACAGAGATGTGGGTCCTACCAAACTCACTTGCTGTATTCCTGTGTTCTTCATCTTAGCAAGCAACAGCACCTGCTCCCTGGCCACCTAGCTCAGAGGTCTTGAGGTTGCCGAAGACTCCGCCTTGCCACTCCCGTCCCGAGAAAGGGCTGCTCTCTTTCTCTTTACTGTCTCCTTCCCCACTGTCTCCCTCATCGAGGCTTCCCTCATCTTTTTCATACTGGACCACAATGGTCTCTGCTTTACTCCTGTCTCTTAGTAATTGGCTTCCATCCTTCAGACAGAATGGTCTTTCTAAAGTGACCATGTGACTCCCTGCTTAAACTTTCAGTGGCTCCCTATTGCCTTCTGGGTCAAATGCAAGCTTGTCTTTCTGACGTAAGTGGCATGACCTGGCCTAACCTCTTCTTCACTTTCCCTTTCATCTTGACCCATCAGCTGGTGCTGTTCTTTCCAGCCACCATAAACCTCTTGCAATTCCCTGAACATACCAGGTTCTCTCTTGCTCTTAGGCCACTGCATGAGCTTTTCCTATGCCAGAACTTTTCTTCTGCCCAACTCTCTTTCCATCTGCCCTTGGCCAGTTTTCCTTTTTCCTTTTCAGAGCTCAGCTTAGGGGCTGCTTCTTTGGGATATCTTTCCTGATTCCCTGATCACAGTATATATCTTTCCTATGTACACATAATGCATAGAAACTACCGATTTATTCAGTGAATGTTTTTTCTTAACAAATGGTACAAAATTTTTCTTAAAGAAGGAATTGGATTTGTTTAGAAAATTTCGACAAGCCACTTGGTTTAGAAAATGAAATTCAGACCTGCTTCCATAGGGGATCAGGAAACTAAAGAGATGTCCGAAGCCTTGTAAGTGAGGACTGGATAGGGATCCAGGTCTCAGTGAAAACAGATTTGGGGAATCAAATGGGGGAGGATAGTGGAGCCCCAGGTGGGCTGGTCAGAGAATTTCCAATCATAGGATAACTCATATTCAAAGTTGTAGGCATTTTGGGGGACATGATCCTTTGTCATCACCTGAAACCAATAGTAAAATTACCTATACACAAAAGATTTGTGTGCCATCAAGTCAGGAGGCAGGTAGGCTCATGTCTAGGTCCCTTGTGTGGTGGAAATAAGCAAACAGTGGTAACACACTGATTCAGAGGAGAAAAGATGCCCCAGGTATGTGAGATGACATCAGGATGTGAGCTGACCTTGAAAGACACAGGGAAGTGGAAGAGGCCCTTTGCATTTCCCAGGGTTTGAACTAACTTAATTTAGATGTACATGGAGGAGAACCCAGTTGGTACCTGATTCTCACTACCTTGCCTGCTTCCTCACTGAGATAAAAATGATGTACCATGAAAAGCGCTAAAAACGGGTGTGGAATAAGTAGAGGAATGAAAAATAACAAAAAAGTGATGTAGTAGGTCCTTTTTGGAAGCTATTCAAGGTTTCAGAAATGTTCTGGACAAAACTGAGCTCCCAGTAGGGCCTGGGAAGGTGGAGACTCTCAGGGTCCCTGCAGATTTTGCCCCTGACTGATCAGAACCACAGCACAGAGGAGCTCTTGCCAAGCACATCTTTCCTGCAGAACTGGCCTTAGCAGGACCCAACATAGACATAGGGAGACAGGAAGGCACTGGGTAGGCTGGCTGGCAGATGAGTCAGGACTTTCTGTGAGGCATTCTTTAGGTCTCCTTGATTGGAAGTAGAGGCTGGAAGCCCTGTGTAACTCATTTTTCCACAGTCACCTGTGAGGAATGGTCTGTCCTTCACAAGGAAGCAGGACATGTATGTGAGACAGAGTCCCACAGACCGGGTGATATGACGTGTTAGACTTTTGGAACCCAACAAAGGGTTCTGTCTGGTCTGCTAATACCGTCAGTGGCACCTACTGAGCTGAAGGGTGGAGCCAGTACTAGGTAACCACAAACCTGTGAGATTTCTGTTCCCCCGAATGAGTTAATTTTGCCTTTATATCTGCTCATTTGTTTCACTTTCCCTAATTACCTATATTTTATGTCATCTTTCAAAAAATAGGATCAATCCCAACATAGATTTTATGATGATTTAGAGATCAAAGATAGAGATGAATCTGCCTTTGCATTTCCAGGTGTGAAATTGTTCGGTTTTTCTCAACCTACAATCAAATAAATGCCTGTGGTTGTCCTAATAAGTCATCTTTAACATAGCGTTCTTCTTTCCCTCCATTTCAGAACCGTGTCTGCAGTAGAACAACCTGAAAGGACTGAAACGATCTTCTCCAGTTTAACTGTCCTGAAGACAGCGTCACGGTTGACAGACTTAATCAGATGTCTCTCCCTGTCACTTGCAAATCCACTTTTGATATTTTTCTTAACTTGGGCCCCTTGGGCTCCACCCTCTCTCCAGACCAGAGTGGGAGCTGCTCTCTGGAAAGCTGGTCTGGAACCAGCTATAGGGAAGAGTGAGTCTGTCTCCAAGAAAGGTCCTGGAAAAACCTCCCCTGAGGATAAACCTTTTGGTGACGTAGTGCCCTATGTCGTAGTGACATAGTGCTCTGCTTTGAGCAGGCTCTCAGGGAAAGCTGCCCTGTCTGGGCAATTGGGGTGTCAGCAGCAATGAGGAAGGGACATGTCCCCTCCACTCCATCAAGGGATGTCTCCTTCCTTCGGGCCCTCATGTGCATTTCCCTTACTTAGGAAGAGTCAGCAGTAGGCCTGGCTCTCACATCTCCCCTGCTCCCCTGCTGTGCTTCAGTAGTGGGCAGGGCAGCTCCCACCACCTGCCCACGGGGGCCATGCTGCTCGTGATTTCCAGCCGCTTTGCCTTGGCTTGCCAGATCCCCTGGCCCGAAACGTCCTCTCTCCTCCCTTTTTCCTGGCTCTCTCCTACTCTCCCTTTAAGACTCAGCTCCATTATCAGCTTTTTGGGGAGCTCTTCTGTGGCTCCTATATCAGGGCAGATGCCTACTCTGAGCTCCTATCATATCTAATACTTAGTCCCTGCTCTGCTTGTGATCTACTGAAATGAAGTTTGTCTTTGTCTTTTCTCTTGACCCTGACCCTGGAGAAAAGAGTGCTGTCTGAGTGAATACAAATTCCCCCATTCAGCACAGTGTCTAGTGGAGCCGGTGTTGGTTAAATGCTTGTTGAATATGACAGGGAGGGGGGTAGGAGAATAAAGGGAGGGAGTAGAGAGCAGGAGAAGGGCAGGAGGGTTGGGGGAAGAGACCAGTCGGGAAGAGAGAAGGCACCATGGATTTGGGGGGGCAGATGCAGGGAGTGGGGTGTGATCTCAATGCTGTGTCCTCACTCGATCTTGCTGAACCTGGCTGAGTCAGTTGGATGTGCTGAGCTGGGGCTCAGCTACTTGGGCTCATTAGGTAACTCTAGGGCTTAGGGTCCCCATGTCCTGGGCCTGGTTCCATTTGCCACTGATCCTGAAGCTTTGCCCTAAGTGTTCTCTATGTCTCTCCTATAAACTGCTGGCTCTGGCTTTGCTCATCAGCTCTTTTCCCCAAGCACATCTTATATTTTTCTTCTCCCTTCTCTTCGCTCCTGCCAACTTCCCTGCTTGTTTTCTGTGTGCACTCTCCCATTTTCAAGGATCTTATTGCAACTCCTATTTCTAAGAATCCTCTACTTCTACCCACTCACCTCCTCCAAATCCTATGGCTTTGACTCATCCTCCACACTATTTCTTGGCATTCAAGATTGGCCAAGGTATCCCCAGAGAACGGTAAGTGAATCGGTTACTGAGGACCTTGCTGCATCTGCCCATCCCTAAGTCTGATCCCCAGCCAGAATTTAGAGTATATTTGAGTCTTCCTCACCTTATCCTGCCAGCTATGGAAGGCTCTGTGAGGCAGGTTGGGCCCAGAGCTGCACAGGCGACAGAGTGGGCAAGCAGAGGCAGAGCCTGTGGGTGTGGGCACGGGTGATTTCAGGGGCTTTCCATCCAGTAACCCTTGCTTCACCTGAGATGTCACCTGAAAACCTTTGTGACACGGAAGAAGCAGCCAGAACAGAAGCTCATGCTGTGTCCTGGGGCCTGACTATGGCCTGAGGATGCCAACAGGGAAGAAACAGGACAGAAGGGAGCACCAGAGAGATGCAGGCCTGGAATGGACCCTCCTGTGACTGCTTCGGTGAGGACTGGGGGACTGTGATGGAAAACCCAGAGGGGCCTGGGCCTCCCTCACTCAGATGGTGAAACTGGGGCCACCCCTTCCCATCTGGAGAGGCTACTGCAATGAAGTGCCTATTTAAAAGGGTCCCTGGAGCCATCCTTATGGGAGGGAGATGCAGAAAACAGTTTAATGAGGACACTAGACTGCAGGTGCACCTGTGCTAATTCTGCAGACAAAGGCACTTACCTGACAGTGCAGAGAGGAAGGAGCCATTAAAGCTCTTCTGGGAAACATCAGTACTGCAGGGCAGACGGAAGTGTCTCATGGAGCCAGAGGCAGATGGCGAGGACATTCCGAGCCCTCCGCCCTGCCGGACTGAGAGCAAGCTACCTCCACAGTAGGCTCTCTGTGACTGCTCCTTGGCACACTGGGCAGCGGGGGTCCCGGGTGGGTAGTGAGGAGACACTTGTATGTGGGAGGTGGGGTTAGAAATTCTTACAGGGGGACTTGGATGGTGAGGGGAGAGGCCAGCACAACAGCATTTAGAGAATTTAAACTGGCCCATAGCAAGAAAGAGATTTAACATCATATACTTTTGCATCCTCTCTGTGTGTCCACTCCTGTATGTCTGAACCAGTGCTTATCTCTATGATGTATGATAATTCTAGAAGTTAGAGTCAAGTCTTCTATTTTAAAATGCTTGTGATCCACCATGGCTTCCTGGAGTTCATTCAAAAAATGGGAATCAGACAGACTGAAATTGAGATGGAAGGTAAGCCAGGTTTTAGGGCCAGGGAAGGTGGAAGAGCCTTGTCCTCTGTCCTTGTCCAGTGGGAAAGTAGTTGTGCCTGCTTGGGAGGTTTGTGGTCACAGTTCCACAAAACAATTATCATAATCTGCTCAGCACAGGGTTTGACCTAAGTAAGCATCTAGTAGTGATGAGAGATGAGGATGAAAAGGATGATATCGATTCTGTTTTCTTGGAGGGGGAAAACACACTGCTGTCCACTGTGGCTCTGTCTCTGTCCTCACAACCATCACCACTGAAGTAGGCTGCTAGCCCTGTTTATTACTATTAGAAAGCTGCAGCTGCTTGAAAAAATGAGATGCTCGCTGAGGAAGGACAGGTGGAGTTAGCTGGGTGCAATAGCTCCTCCTGAAAAGGAAGCTTGCAAGAAGGCTGCAGTCCAGGCTGAGAACCTGACTCGTGACTTCTGTGATGTGGTCACAGAGTGTCATGATTTTCTTGCTCTCCCGTTGTTAAACAGGTGGTGACAAGGGACAGTAATAAGAGAAGCTCATCAGACCCTCTCTTTCTTAGCCCCAAATGGGAGGAAATGACAGGACAGATGCACTCTGGGAGGAGTTAGCCCTGAGCTGCTGGGACTGGAATGTACAGGTGAAAAGGGACCACTGAGGCTTGCAGGAGAGGGGCTGCTCACCGGGCTTAGGGCTGAGCAGTCATAGCCATTCTGGACACAGCCAAGGCGGAACCTCTTTGGAGCCTTCTGGCTTACATGCTGGGTCTTGCATTGTGGATTTGGTGCACTGTAAAAACAATGAGCTCCTCTTGCTCAGATGTCTCAGGCTTCCTTTTCTTCCCCAAACGGGGCTTAGAGTGTTGGTATTAGAATAGAGTCATGCTGCTGGCCTGGAAGTCTGGATGTGCGCTCCTCTACTGGATGTACTAACTCTCAGAGGGTATTATAGTTAGGTCTAAAATATCCTTCTTGTGTTAGAGTTGGGACTTTTGGAAAGTGTTTGGATTGGGGGGTGTTGTACTTGTCAGTGGATTAATCCATTGATGAATTTATAGTTGAATGTGCGGTTAAGAGGTGGGACCTGGAAGATGCGTTCTTGTCCCCTGCAGATCCCTTTCCTCTCTACCTCCTGGCTGCCATCCTCTGAGCAGCTTTCCTCTGCAGTGCCCTTCCACCATGATCTTTCTGCCTTGGAGCCAGCCAACCATGGACTGAACCCTCTGAGATCAGTGAGCCACAGTAAACCTCTTCTCCTTCACGTTGTATGTGTCAGGTATTTGTCCTAGTGATGGGAAAGTAATTAATTCAGGGGGTATGTATATCTGCACATCTGAGATCCTTACAGGCCTGGCCCAGTCTGTTAAACTTCTAGTGTGGAGTCCCTGGCTGGCTCTCTCTGGCCCTGTGGCCCCCAGTGGCTAGATGGCTCCATTTTCCTCTGAAGTGTCCCCTCCCTCAGCTCACAGGCCAGTAGCTGCTCCCACTGAATTTGAGGGACCTGGCTGAGCCAGGCTGCTGCCCATGTGGCTTGCTGCTGCACCTCACTGTCAACCAGATGGACTGGGTGGGTGCCTGATGGTGCCAGGAATAACATTTTGCAGAAGTAGAAGCCCAGAGAGTTGTTCTTTTGTTAGGCTTCAGTCTCTTTGTGAGATACCCCTCTTTTCTACTCTATAAATAGCCACACAGAACGGTTGCCATACTTGAGCCATTGCTCGCTACTTCAGCACAGAGGCTGCCCCTGCAGACCAGCACACAGGGCAGGACTTTGCTCTGCAAGGTCAGCGACTGTGTGCTTGCCCTCACAGTTAGTTATGCAGAAGTGTAAATGAACACTTGCTAGTTTGCTGTCTTCTCTTTGTCCTGCTCCATGCTGTGCCCGGAGCAGGGAATCGCCAGGGGTACCTTAAAGATTGGATTTGGAGAGTGGGCTCCTACCCACCTGGGGAAACTTTCTGGAAGAGGCTGATCTCGTGACACCCTCAAAGGTGGGGGTGCTTCCCTAGCTGGAAGAAATTCTATGTCTTCAGGCTTTGACTGGCCCAGCAGGGGAAGAGCTGGAGGGCTCCCTTGGAGAACTGAAGCCGAGCTCCAGCTCGCAGAGTCTTTGGTCTGAGGAGCTGAAGGAGGTACAGGGTAGGCTCCTCCCGGTATACTCAGGGGTGGTGCCAAGAACTTGAGCCTGGGCTCTGGAATCAGGAGGGCATAGGCAGCATCTTTTCACTTGTGGATCCAGCTGGGGGTTGGGGAGGGAATGGTGTCCACTGGAGGGCACTGCAGCACCACCATGGGTTACCTCTAGTAACCCCTCCACCCTTCGAGAAGAGCTGGCCACATCCCGGGGGGCACAGAGACCAGATGGTTCCCTGCCCAGCAATGATCCCTGATCTCTGTGGGGCTGGGCCTCCAGCAGTGAGATCGCCCCATGCCTCCACACCTTCATTCAAGCAGACACACATAGGGCCACGTGTTCATCATCACAAACATCCGTACACAGGCATCCATGCATTCCTGGTGCCACACATACTCACACACCTTGACCAGCCGCTCAGGACGCACCCCCTAACTCATTCATGCGTGTGTGTGCAAACCGACACACACCCAGCCCCTGCACTGTGCAGCACACTCTGTAACCTGACCCCCTTCGGCCATGTGCCTCCCACATGCTGAGGGCCTGGTGCAGCTGTTTGTGTGGTGGAGCTGATGTAATGTCAAGAAATTTCATGTTATATTTAAAATGACACCTGTAAAAATAATCTTCAATTTGTAATTTAAATACTGTAATACTCAATTATGTGAACTGACAGGAAGTGTCCCAGTGGCTTTGGAGAACAACATTCCTGTGTGCTGCCACCCTCCCATGTCCTGGGAGTCTTGAGGTGGGGTCAAGCCAGGCCTCCTTTCTGAGCGGCCCTCAAAGGTGCCGGAGCCTGATGCTCAGTGGCTCCCACACGCTGAACTGGTGCCTGTGGCTGCTGCCGTGTCTACACACACCTCGTTTCCTCCTCCGAGTGGCTTCCCCCTCCTGGGGTTTACTGAGGCAGCCAAAAAACCAGTATCTCCCCCAGAAGGGTACGAGTCAGTAAGACAGTGCCCAGTCTCTTGCAGCTCATGGCTCAGCAGCACACAACATCCCTCAGTCCTGAAGCCCTCTTTGGCTCCCTACAGCCTCACACATGCAGCGTAACATCTGTCCACAATCTGCAGCTGTGGAGCCCAGAGTCCGCAGCCTGGGACCCTTGCACCATGCCTTCCTTCCTCGGGGTTCCTTGCCCAGTAGCACACAGCACAGCAGCACAGCTCACCAAAGTGCTGACTACCCCTCACCCAGACTTGGCCCTGTCATCCATGGCTTCCCAGGTCCCTTGGCTCAGTCTCACAGCCTCAGTCCAGAGCCCTCAGCCTCTGGCCATCTACCTCCACCAATCTCCAGCTTGGACCCAGGCTGCAGACCTGCAGGGCACTAGCCCACGGGTGTCTGATGGGCACCTTGTGCTGGATGTGGCCAAAGCACAGCATTTCCCTCCACTCTCAGACCCACTCCTCCCCTCTCTTCTTTCCTCTGTGTGCAAGTGGCTGCTGGCTCCCTTGCTGACCATGCCAGGATACAGGCCATCACCCTTGACTGTCTTAGCTCCTCTGCACTATGTCTTACAGCCAGGTGGTTACTAAGCCACGTCCCTTCTACCCTGAAACATCCCTCCCAGATGCTTCTACCCTCTTACCTACATTCGACCTGGGCACTTGGCTGCCTTGCGACTGATTCATTTCCTTTCCAATGGGGGTAGAGGAGCTGCTCCTGGGCAGTGCTGTCCCGCTGAACTTTCTGTGCTGATGGAAACGCTCTCCATCTGTGCTGTTCAATATGGTAGCTGCTAGCGCAGGTGCCTGTGTGCATTTGAAATGTGACTAGTGCCTCTGAGGAATGCATTTTACTTTTACTTTTCTTTAATTTAAATAGTCACATGCGTCTTGGGGCTCTCACCTTGGGCATTTGGAAGGAAGCCTGCGTGGCCCTCCCTGAGGTCTCCCAGGCCAGCTCACCTCTGCTTTCTACTCATTGACCTCTTGGACTCCCCACACTTCCCTGAGCTGAGCACTCTTCTTTGCCACCATCAGGATGCACATTGTTCCCTCTGTCTGGAAACCTCCCTTCCTCCAGCCGCAGGCACGTTCCCTCTAGTCCCTTGAGACTGTAGGACGCCCTGACCTTGGCACTTCCTGAGCCCAGGGTGCCCCAGGGCCCAGTCTGTGCTTCCACAGCACCTTCTGTACCCTTTTGCACCTTGCTGTTCTCTTCATAAACACAAACGCCCTAAGAGGCAGGGAGAGGCAGGTGTGTAGGATCTCAGAACTCGCCTATGCCTTTCCCGTTCCTGTCACCTCCTGACTCCACTGGAGTGCAAAGGGGAGGGAGCCTTGTTCTCATTTTACAGATGAGGAATGAATGCTCATGAAGTAAAGATGTTCCTTGGTGTAGGATTTAACTGTTGAATGTAATGGGGCACCTCCCGGGTCACTGACGGTGAGACCTCTTCCAGGAAAATTAGTGGTAGCTGGAGATTACTTCCCTTATTGGCTGTGGGTGCCCTGGGGTTCCTTCCCTTCCATCTCCTCATGTCTCTTCTTTTCATAGCACACTCAGTGGGAGAAATGTTTTTGGACCTTGCCTTTTGGATTTCTGCATTTTTTCCTTATTCACACCAGACCCGGCATCTCTAGAACTTGGTTATTCTTGGAAGGGCTGCCTGTGAGAATAGGCTTTTGTTTGGATTTCTGCTCTCCCTGGAGGGGGAGGTGGGGGAGCTGGGAGCCAGCAGGTCAAAGGCTCTCCCTCCTCTCTTCCTGGGGCCTCTCTAGTACTGCAGGCAAGGCCTGCAGCCCAGGGGAAGAGCTATGCCTTCCCAGGGAAGAAATGCAGAAGGGGAGAATCTTGCTTGAGGGCTCTGGCCTGATGCTAGTGTTTGTTGCTTCTCACCTGAAAGACCTCTTGTCTGGTTACTTTTGGTAGGGAGTACAGTTGTGTGTGGGGATTTGGCTGTTGTGAGCCAGATGTTCATGTACCACCATACGTCAGAGACCCAGAACAGCAAGAAACAAGCCCCTGTTGCTTCTGTGTGTGTGTGTGTGTGTGTTGTGTGTAAGGAATGATTGTGAAAGCCTACACTTCAATCACAAGAATGCTGAGTGTGTTTGGAAGATCAAAAGGTTATTCTTTCATATTCATTCTGGAGAGAGAGAGGATGGATGCTATTTATAGCCACATTCCTAGCCCCTAGTCCAGGTCCAGTACATAGAAGTCATTTTATAAATAATTACTGAGCAAATTTCTTAATTTTTATTATTCCTTCATAATTAAATGAAGTATTACATACCATAAAATGCACAGTTCAATGAGTTTTGATAAATGTGCATCACCGTGAAACCAGTACCCCCTCAGGATATAAAATATTTTAATTCCATGAGAATTTCCCTGGACCTTTCTTCTCTAATCCCCCCCAAAACCACTATTCTGAATACCACCCTCATAGATTCATTTTGTATGTTTTTGAAAATAATAAGTACTTGGATCTAGCAATAGGAACTTTGTTTTCCCCTGGCTCCCATAGGTGGGCGTAATGTTTTTAGGATTTACTGCTGTGTATATGAGCCGGTCCCTCTTTTCTCGTTGCACACTACTCCATTGTTGTATCCAGCTCCGTTTGTTTATCTGTCTTCCCCTTGATGGACTTTTTAGTTGTTTCCAGCTTGTAGGTTTTATGAATAATGTTGCTGGGGGTATTTACACGTAAGTCTTTCTGTGGACATGTGTTTTCATTTCTTGGTAATTACACAGGAGAAAAGTGGCTGGATCCTGGGTAAATGTATTTTTCAGATGTTTGGCAATAAGAAGTTACCAAACAGTTTTCCAAAGTAGTTGTACTATCTTACAATTCTCCCAGCCAAGTGTGAGAGACCCGAGTTGTTCTGCTCCCTTTTCAGCATTTCACATGGACAGTCTTTCCAATTTGAACCATTCTAGTGTGTGGGGCTGTCCGTAGTTACTGTGCTTCTAATTTTCCCTTCTCTGATTACTAATGATGTTGGGCATCTTTTTGTAAATTTATTGGCCATTTGTATTTCTTCTTTGTGAAGTGTTTAAGTCTTTCTGTATTTTTATGTTATTTTTTAAAAATGGGCTTATGGGAATTAAAAATACAGTCTGGAATTTATTTCATTGTTGGATACAGGTACCATGAATACTTGGTAGCTTATCTTTTCATTTTATGTGCTTTTTTGTGAGCAAAAATCTAATTTATCAATATTTTTGTGCACAGTGTTTTTTGTACTCTATCTGGGAAATGTTTGCTTGCCCTTTGTTCTTGAATGTATCCTCCTGCAATTTCTGTTTTTTTTTTTTATCCTTTAGTGTTTTAGTTCAGTGCTGTAAAGTATCTTGGTTTTTTTTTTTTTGGTTGTTCTTCCGGTGTCGGGAATCGAACTCAAGACTTTGCGTTTGCCGGGCAGGCTCTGTGCTGCTGAGCTAAATCCCCAGCCCCTAGGGCTGTAAAGTATCTTGAGTGAATTTGTGTGAAGGGTATGAGGCATAGATCAAAGTTTGGTTTTCAAAGGGTGCCTCCTGTGGCCTGGCACTCACTAAACCCCCTTCTGAGACTGGCAGCAGGCTGTGCTTGCCATCCTTTCTATGGCAGGCTGAGTGGCACTTGTGGGTGCTCAATAGCCTCTGTAGGTGTAGACAGTGTTTCTGCCTAGGGAGCATTCTCACAGGCAATTTGTCATTGTCTGTGTCTGTCTGTCTATGTTTGTGTCCATGCCTCCAGAAATCTCTGGGCTTGGGAGTAACTAACAGACTCAAGCTTTCATGAAGTGTGATGCAGGTGTGAGCACAGGACAATGCTTGCGGCCCTCCAGCAGATTTGCTAACACTGCTCTTATCTCAGCCATGTCCTCACAGCTCCTCACTGAGCAGGCCTGCAGATGTCACCCAGACCAGGCCAACCCTGGACAGATGTGGAAACTGGACCTACAGTGGAGGGAGGTGTGTCCTACAGTCTGTGGCAGGTCTCTGGTGGAGTTTGGGGTACAGTTCACATTCCCTGGTTCTGGGACCTCGATCTTTCTATTTACTGTCAGAAAGCCTTTCCTCTTTCAGAATTTCCAAAATCTTGCAGTGCTCTTCCCATCTGTGGTTCCTCTGTGGGACGAGAGGTTAGTAGAATGTCAGCCTTGCTACTCTTCCTCTATAGGCTCGAAATAAGCCACCAGAGCCTCCTCCTTCCCCCCTTTTAATAATTTATGGGTCGCTTGAGAATGGGGCTGTGTTTCAGTAACCTTGGCATCCCCACCTGCAATGAAGGAGCTGGTCTAACCATGTTCCACCTGCTGCATAACGACAGGGTACTGAAGTTCCACCTTGATAGGGAACTTGGGCTAGCATATTGCTCCAGGCCAGCCCATAGCTTTTACAAAAATCCCCTCTGGTGGAGTAACTTCCACTTTTCTAGTGGCTTGGATGCTTTCTGCATTCTTGCTTTCTTCTTTTTTTTTTTTTTTTGGTTTTTCTCTGGGACCAGGAACCGAACTCACGACCTTGCGCTTGGCAGGCAGGTGCTTTGCCACTGAGCTAAATCCCCAGCCCCTCTTGCTTTCTTCTTAAGAGCCCATGTACCTTTGCACAGTCCTCAGATGTGTCTTATCACTGAGGCAGACGCTGTACCACACTGATGTAGCATAGCCCCTCTGAAGCTCCAGTTGGTCTGTCCTGAGAAAACACTGGGGGCTTCTGCCTACACTGCAGACCTTACCAAAAACTAGTGAAGGGCAGCTGACATGTCTGAGCATAGCACAGACAGGGCGTGTGCTGGCCCACTGGTTCTGATGAAGATGATGGGGGTGGGATGTCCAGGAGAGACAGAGGACAGTGTCTTTTGGCCTGAGCCTTCAGGTCATGGTAAGGCTGGAGTCCTTTGGCTTCTCTCCTGGGTTTCCATTAGCACATACCTTCACTCCCAGAGCTGGTTCCCCCGGGAGCCCTGAGCATGGCTCTTTCCATCACTGGCGGCAAGTGTGGCTGATTCGGCTAAAACCATAGCTGTGAGATTCCCCACGACTCAGCATGCCCTGGAGGGAGGACACCCATCTGACCGCACTGTTCTTCTTGGAGCCCGAGTGTCCCTTGAAATCAGAGTCCCTCTGTTTATTTTCTCAGAGCCTTAGTGATGGGTTCCTGCTGACTTAGAGGGAAGCTATGTGTCCTGTGGAGGAGGCAGTGAGTAGCTGTTTTTTTTTCAATCCAAATTTGGGGAAGTCTCCATGGCTCCTGAGCTCTCCTTGGGGCATGGGCAGCATTCAGCTTCAGCTTCTAAGGCTGGAGGCCCCTTACTATTGGGGAGGACTCAGGATAGGAGCATGAGCCCTGAACTTCTGGCCTAGCTAACCTGGATCCAGAGAGCTGCAACTGAACCTTGAGTCTCCACCATGGCTCCATGACCTGCCCTCTAGAAATTAGCATGGATCGTCCACAGATCAGCAACCAATTTTGGCTCTGTTGGTGTGTACTAACTTTCTCAGGCCTTTCGATAATTCAAATGTCACTTGTGGAGGCCTCACCCATCTTGTTTCTCCTGGAAAGTTCTCCCGGACTACCACTGTTCAATTCATCAATCATAGTGTGTTCTGATTATCCAACAGGTTTTTTTTGTTTTTATTTTTATTTTTTATTTTTTGCTTTGGTTTCTAGTAATCTTTCCCATTTGTTTTCCATCAGGCTCTTCCTTTTTCATGATGTCTCTCCAATAAAAGTAGGGCCTATTTGTCCCTGATTTTCCTGGCCACTTAACACCCAATAGGAGCTAGAAGACAGTTGAAGATCCGTGGAAGTTTATGCTTCCTTTAGGTATTACTGGATACTCTCTCCTTTGTGTCCTAGCATCCAGATATCTTTCTCTCAGCACCACACAGTAGGACACTTGCTTGTTTACAGATTCTTTTCCTAATAACTTCCCAGCATTTGAGGATAGAGACCACGTTTTACTGACCTTAGTATCTCCCTCTTTAACAGTTTACCTGAGCATTTCTTGGGCAGCATAGTTGTTTACATGCTGACTGTCTCAAGCATTGTCCAGGCAGGTGTTATTTCAAATAGGTGATTCTTGTATTGAATAAATTTGATAAAATTACCATTTTAATATTTTCTATTATATTATCTTACAAAATTAACAAAAATATGCAATTTTTGGTCATCTTGTATTTAAATAATTGGACTGGTAAGTGGTTAATGAACTGATAGCTTGGCTTATATGTCACAGGCAAATGGACCAGCAGGCTCCCGAAGGCCCATTTCAGTGGAGAATCTCTTAGGCTAACACATCATGCCAAGGTGAGTCAACAGTGCTACCTCAGATGCCATTCAGAGGCTGCTGCTGGAATGGCAGGCCCTGCCGACTGTGCTGCCTTGCCTATGAGGCCTAGCTGAGCTCGGCTCCTCAAGGGAACACTGCAGCTCTTCCAGGTAGAGCAGAGCAAATGTGTCTGTCTGTCCAGAGCTGCCTTGTGGGTTTTTAAGGTGCACTCACACCTCTCTTCACTTCCTGGTTACTGGGCAGGGAGTTTGAAGGAGCAGATAGATGTGAAAATGCTCAACCTGGAATGGGGAACAGAATGAGCGATTAATGACTGCTAGTTCTGTTTGTGTTCTTGAGGAAATCAAATGAGAACACACAGGCCTCGTCCCCTGTGGGTGATGATTTAGGACTGAGGAAAGCAGTGGAGCATTGTGAAGATTAGTAAATCGACCTAAATGGCAGGTTTGGCAGAGTCTGAAGTTTGTAAACTTTCTCCTCATGTATAATTCTCTGCTATCCCTTTCTTACACCTGCAGCACCTAACTGAGCCATTACACTCATGGTTTGGGACAGTCTTGCTTCCCAGGTATAGTTTGGATCTGAAATGTTCCCCAGTGGCCCATCTGGTGAGGCCTTAGCTCCTAGGATGGTTCTACTGGGAGGTGATGGGGCCAGCGGGAGGTTTCAGGTCACTGGGGACAGGACTTTGGAGGGACAGTGGGACCACCCCTTCCTGTCTTTTGCATCCTGGCCATGAAGTGAACTGCTCTGCTGTGCACTTCCACTGTGATGTATGCTGCCTGGCCACAGGTGCAGAACCCGTGAGGCCAAGTGATCGTGAACTAAAACCTCCAAAGCCATGAGCCAAAGTAAACCTTTACTCACTTCGGGTTGATGAGCTCAGGGTTTCTTTTTTCTTATAGCAGCAGGAAGCTTAAGCAGCTCTCTCCCTACCTATCTCATCTATGAGAATCTGGGAGCTGAGACCATAGCTGGTCTTCCCTGGGTCCCGGGCACTGTGCCTGGCTTAGGGTAGTGTGTTTGGTGGGCACTGCTTATTGATGCCAAGTGTGTGGCTTCCCAAGGTGAAGATCATGGGGCTGAGGCAGTGAGCTATGTGGGGTCCCCTAAGCTTCCCTGTGGAGTTTCTGTCGGAATTGGAACCCCCAAAGTAGCCCAGGTGAGAGATGGGTGGGAGGGAGGTGAGGGAGACGGGGCTCTGTGCGGATGAAGCAGAGTTTCTGTCCTCCCACAAGGCAGTCAGCTCCTGGGTCAGCCAAAGACCCTCTGGCTGCTTTATGCACACAGCACAGCCTCAGCCTGGTAGGTCTCGCCTATGTGGCTAACAAGCAGCTTCTTAACTTCTAAAGGCCCAGCAACCTCTGGCCAGCTCTGGGCTGCTCCCCAGATTCCTGAGTTTGCTCTGGGCTTCCTAGAATGTGCTTCCCGTCAGCCCTCCTGTGGTGCACCCGAGTGTTTGAAGTGGGGCGAGGTAAGTTGATACCCGCTGTAGCTCAGGCCTCCCGAACCTAGCTGCCCAGCCCTGATTACACAGGCTGGGCGGCTCCGGCCCTTCCATGTGACCAGCTGCGTGGCTGACACTCAGTGGGGCTAAGCGGCTTACGATTCCCAGGAGGGGAGAGCTCAGGTCCAGGGCACAGGCTCTGATGGACGATTGTTATTGCAATGTGTGTGCAGCTGAATGACATCATGCTATTGAGAGCAGGAATTTTTTTGTCAGTCTTTTAACACAAGTTTATGTTTTTCAGACCTTAAAACTGCAGGTCATTTTTTACATTTGCTATTGAGAGCAGATGTGACGGATCCCTATCGGGTTCTACTGAAAAACGGCAGGGTTGCGGAAGGTCAAATGCAGAACGCCTTTCAATCTCCATTATTATTTCCTCCACTCAGTGGCCTCAGCAGGAAGCTGATGCTTGGTAATGGTGGCCTTCCGAAGGTTCTCAAGCCTTTAGCCTTAGTTCCTGACCTTCTAGGAGCCACATCCAGGCTTAGCAGCTGCCAGGGAGGAGGGCCTGAGCTGAGAAGCAGGGCTTTGTGAGTCTCAGCTTCCCTGCCTGTACAATGGGAGTATGGACTGGGAGGTCTGCACTCTGGGACTTGCAGAGGCCCAGACTGGGGAGTGTGTCTTGGCATTGTTGAGTGTACCCCAGGGATTTGGGGATGTTCTGACGATGTCTCCAGTGGAGACAAATGCTCATCTCTTCCCCACAGTGGCACTTGGCAGGTAGAGATGGTGGGGGAATAGCTTTGGCATGAGGGGTGTTTCCTGTGGTCCCGTCCATCCCCAGGACCCTGGGGTAACTCTTCAGGACAGCTCTCTTCACAAGCCACTTTTATAGGGAAATTTCCAGTTTAGATTTGGGCAAACATGCACTATCTCTAAAATCCTTCCCCTTGGAAGTGTTGGGCTTGAAGTTAAAGACCTTTGTTTGGTGCCCTTAGTTGTGGTGAGAAGTAGAATCCAGAATCCGGACACAAAGGGGGCAGTAGAGATCCCAGTAGAGATCCACCCCTGAGTGGACTGCATCTTCCAAGAGAGACACTACACTTGCCTGTGAGAGCACAGCCAGACATGTTCTGGGGTGATGTGACACAGGGACATCAGTAGGTCAGCCTCTGTCTGTGTTTTTGCAACATTCTGGGGTGGCCTTTTGATTCAGAGAGGATATATACCTTTGAATAGGGCCCAGGGGTACCCACTTTCTAGCTACCAGTGTCTTGATATTGCTGTGGGAATTTATTCAGGCATCTACTCATTTACCCATAGGTTAATCCATCCACCCATCCACCCATCCACCCATCCACTCATCCACCCATCCACCCATCCACCCATCCACTCATCCACCCATCCACCCATCCACCCATCCACCCATCCACCCATCCACCCATCCACCCATCCACTCATTCACCCATCCACCCATCCATCTAACATCCATCCATTTGTAGAGCATCTTCTTGTGTCTTCTCTTCATTGGCAATATAAAGATGGACAAGACAGTCCTTGGCCTTGCACTCAGAGCAGACTACCAATTGACTATGATGCAGGTGTAAAGGGTGACAGGAATGCATGGTGCTCCATGCTTAACTCCAAGGTGGAAATGGAGTGCATAGGAATGCAGGAAGTCAGAGGGGGAAAGGAACCACTTGAAATGTAAGGCCCACAGCAGGCCACTATCTTCAAGAGTACCACAGTGCTGACTTGGGGCACATTGGGTCTTTTTCTGCCTCACTTCCAGTGACATCAACACTCTGTGGGCTGGACTATCACCTGTCCTGCCGAAAAGAGTGGGAGTTGAGGTGGGTGTGAATATGTACATACAGATGAGAGAGCCTGGGGTCTCAAAGCACCATTCCACAAATGGGTGTCGGAAAAGGGGATTCACACTGAAGGAGGTTCTGTATCACTTAGTTCACTTGTGTCTTAGAAAAACCAAACAAACTATTCTTTACTTGGCTTGGGAACATCTCTTTGTTCGTATCTCTGTTCTTGGGAACTTGGTACATAGTGACTGTTCTGGAAGACTTACTGACCAGGCCAGGCCGGTAGTGTTAGCTGAGGCTATAGGGGCTCAGCACCAGGGACAAACTGAAATCCCAGGACTCAGCAGAACATGAGAAGCAGTAGAAAGAATGGCAGAGTGTTCACCTTGTCTCTAAATCTTTAGTGTCCATCTCTAAAAGTGGGACAGTTCGTGCCACCTCCAGCCAAAGCCAGAGGGCTTGTCATAGTTCATGCCAAGGGACACTGTTCTTTGAGCTGCTTCCATAAACACTGCAAAGGCAGCCAACCCATGACCCAGAAGCCACAGCTGTAAAATCTCTGTCATGGCTTCCCTTTCCCTGATTCATGAGGACAACATGGAACAGGAAGGAGGGAAACATGGGTAGAGAAATGAGCTGAAAAGTTGTAGGTCCAGCCTGTTCTGCTTTGCCTGGTGGGCTGCATGGCAGTCACAAGGAGTCAGACATTTTGCAGGAAGTCAGCCCTTCATTTCCAAGGGAACCCTCCTCAGACTCCTCAGGTTGGATTTACTTTAAAGAGGAGCAGCAGCTTTTAGCATGAGGCTGTGAGCAGAGGAAGGCTGAAGGGAGTCCTTCCTCAGGCTCATGGGAAACTTGGCAAGCATTATTAATAAAGGCATCTTTTTCTTTCTTCCATGTGAAATGCCAGGTTACAGCTGGCTGGAGTGCTGTAGCTTGGGAGCCAGTTAATCTTCTGAGTCCATATTTTTTACTGGCACTGCAGGAGCTGTCCTGGGCTTTTGTTTCCAGCAGTGGGATATCAGGATTTGTATCCTATGGTATATCTAGAGAATAATTCCCCTTTCCTTTGATGTCCCTTGGACATCTTGAGACACTTAGGGGTGCGCTCCCAGGGAAGGTTGGAGGGCTGAGTTGCATGGCCCTCATTATGCTGTTAAAATAGACCCGGTGAGGGAAGAACGCATTCCTTGAGTGGAAAGCTGCATTGCTAAGTGGGAGCCTGGCTCAGAAGACACTCCTTGCCCTGACTCTTGAACCAAGAGCTATATTTTATTGCAACTTGGGTAGGAGTAAGCTGCCTAGCTGCCCATATAATTGTTTCACAGTTGGAGGTTAACACAGATGGCTTTTCCTGACATTTGGAAAATCATACCTTAAAGGAATGTAGTTTAGATTTAAAAAAAAAATCAAGAAGAACTGTCTGTTCATAACTTTGAATTCCATTTTTAAAACCTTGCTGTTTCTTTGAGATGGTTATACATCTCCTTAAGTGGCATTTCTTCTTCTAGGTTTTTGCTTATCAACCCAGCCACCATGCCAGGTCTTTGCCAGAGGGGCTGATTCCAGAGAGTTGTTCTTCCAGCCAGAAAGCAATGTGGCTCCCATTGCATCCAGAAGAAAGCACATTAGCCAAACTCATCAGACCATTGCTGTGTACCACCAGCTGGAAGCTTCCTTCAACATAGTAGCCTTGTTACAGCCCCTAACATGCATGGTGCATTCCAGCTTCCACCTCTGTTCATGTCCTGACATCTCTGGCCTAGTACCAGCTCCTGGCCTCAGATCTTTTAATAAGACTTCTCTGATCATCTCAGTCCTGAGTGCTTCCTCTTTTCATCCTCAGATGTATGCTGGCAGGACAGAGTGGCAGTCTGTTTATTGGGAAGAGTCAGTGACATGTGCCTGGGTTTGAAGCTTGACTGCTTTGTAAGCTAGCTGTGTGATTTCAGACAGTTTGTTCAACCTCTCTGTTTTTCATTTTCTCATCCATACAATGGGGATATACATATCTACCTCACTAGCTTGCTGTGTGTGTTCACAAAGTCATTCAGATGAAAACTGTTAGTTCAACACCTGACACTTGACAGGCACACTGAGAATGTTAATTTCTTCTCACTTTGTGGACTTACTATATTCAAATAACTATACCAACTTGAGGATCTTCCCCTTCTCTCTCCATAGGCTCCAAGCTCTCCGAGGGTGGGAGCTCATTTTGCATCTCCCACGTTGCCTCGCACAGAATGTGATCAAGACACTCAGCTGCTTCCTTCCAGACGAAGGACTGTGAGGAAGGAAGTCTGACAGGCAGAGACATGCCCAAGAAGGCCACCCCAGTGCCACTCTGGACCCTTGTTACGGAGTTGACTGAATTGCTTTCCTTTTCTTTCTTGGATGGCAGGAATGAACCTCAAAGCCCCAGTTGGGCGGCAAGTAGGAATGAGGCTGGCTCCGCAGCGGGCCCCACTGGGGACGCAGGACACATTTCCCGTAAGTTTATAACTGCACCTCTAAGCCAGATGCACTAACAGCCTTCCTCTGCCCATGCAAAGCTCTCAGAACCTCGGGAATCTTAAATAGTGGTACTGCAGGGAAAGGAGCTAGAACAGTCACAGAGATGCAGGAGAATGAACCTGACAGCAAGCGGGCACTAGGCCTTTCCAGCTCCTAGAGGGGACAGGGCTGCGGCCCTGGAGCACAGACAGGGCCAGGGTTAGGTGGGGAGGAGTCTGTGGACAAGCTGTGGAAACTGAAGCAGCAGGGCCACACCAGCAACATGCACCTCATCTTCCACACCCGAGAAGCTGGGGGCCCTGGCTGGGTGTCACGCTGTGCTGGAAGGCCCTGTTCGCACCCACATACCTGTGAAGCCTCTCAGCTCCTGCCACAGAAGCAGCTACCCTCACTGGTCTTGAGCCTTTCCTCACAGTCATACTCTGCAGCCTGCTGGACCTCAGGGATGAGGGCTGTCTTGGAAACCCCTGCCGCTTCCACTGACTCCCCCTCCTTTTTTTTTTCCAGTACCAGGAATCAAACTCATGACCTTGCACTTGCCAGGCAGGCGCTGTGCCACTGAGCTAAATCCCCAGCCCCTCACTGGCTCCCTTTTGTAACAATTACTGAGAGCCGACTGTGTTCCTAGGACTGTCCCAGAATGATTACTTGAATTCACTCACCTTTGCCTGGGGCAGGCAGTATTTTTAGCCCTGTGTCATGGCTGAGCGAGGTGAGCCCCAGTGATCTGCCTCAGGTCAGGCCAGCTGCTGTGGGAAGAGCCCAGTGTGGCTCTGGCAGTTGTGTGACCAATCCACACATAATGCTGTGCTGTCCTCCACCCTGCAGGAGACACACAAGTGGCAGTTGTTTTTCTGTGGTTGTTTTGTAGTGATTTTGAAGTTGATAGTGATGATATAGCATGAGCTCTGACTAGAACTCCTACTGCTACTGCAATGCTAGTACTACAAGTACTACCACTACTACAGTAATTACCACCATCAGGATAACTACTACTACAGAACCACTACAGCTACAATACTACTGTAACTACCACTATCACCACTACCCCAAGTGCTCCAAGTACTCAGACAATGACAATGACAACTTTTGCTACTACAACTATAGCTATTACAACCACAGCTCCTGCTATGACTCGGCTTCCACTGCTCTCCTCGCCTTGGCTGGCCTTGGTGCCCGTGTGGGGCTGAGGTCAAGGTGTTGCTCCTCTCTCCTGCTGGTGCCACGTGGCTACCAGTGCGGGCCCTGGGTCAGGACTGTACCTCATGCGCGGGCACTGCAGGCTATCAGGTGTGCAACACTGGCCAGCTCTCTCGATCTTTCCATGCCTCCGTTTCCTCACTTAGAAGTGGTGGTCGCAAGGTTGCGGGGAGGATTCTGTGCACTTATCTGCAGAGCCAGCTGCGCTGACTGTGGGAAAGCCACGCCAGCCCGCACTTTCTCCTCCGCTGCTGCACTTGCTCTCAGAAGCTCCCGCTGGGGAGAAGGCATGGAAGTGGCTTGCTGAGGTGCTGAGGGGCTTGTGTGTGCAGCCAGAACCCAGCAGTGTGAGGACAGAGCCTTTCAGAAAGCCACTGTGGAGCAAATGTGTGCTTTGGGAAGGGAACCCCGCGACTGCCATACAGAACTCAGAGCCATTTCTGGGAGACTCTGGCATGGGAGGGTTGGGTGGGTTTGTGGGGGTCACCTGAGGTGAGCCACTTCTCAGCGCCATAGACAGGGAGAAGAAGCAGTGCTGGTGTGAGAGAGAAGAGAGTGAGAGGACAGGGGTCCAGGCCCGACTCCTGGCGGAGTGATCTGAGGGAAGAGCCAGAGGCGGCTCTTCAAGCATTCAGGGCTCTAGCACTACATGTGTGAGTGGTGGAGCAGGCTGGGAACAACATGCACACAAATGCAGGCAGCACCATGCAGTGGTGTGAGGACCAAGTTGTCACCTATGCCCTGTGTGAGATGAGCTCCCCCTCTCTGAGCCCTCCTTTGCTTTGTGTACATTGTTGCCTGAATCTCTCCAACTGCTGCTGCAGGGTCAAGGCCTGGGTACCAAATCATAGCTCTTTCTCTCCAGCATGTAGTGGTGAAGTCTTAGGCAAATGCCCTCTCTTTGGCTCTCACTTTATTCATCTGTCAAGTGGGTAGAAGGACACAGTTCATAGGGATTTTCTGAGGATCAAATTACAAAGTATTTGTAAAGGGGTCAAACAGTGGAAATGTGTTTAGGAATACATTTATTTTCTAACACTGGCTCTTGGGATGTGGTTCCCATCAGGATGAGCATCATGTTCGAACTTGTTAAATGTGCAAATACTTGGGCTCTGTCTGGGGAAGCTACTGATGTTGATTTTACTGATGGTAGAACATGGAGTGGGGCTCAGCAGGCTGTGCACTGACGAACCCTCAAGGTCTTTCTGATATATTAATCTAACTCAGTTTAGAGCTGGAACGAAGTAGGTGCTGTACCTGAGGAAGGTGCCCCTTCCTCCCACCTGGGCAAGGCTGGTCCCTGGCTTCCCTGAAGAGGTTAATGCTACTGCGGACCTCCTGGAGGTCAGAGGGCCTTGTTCCCCTGGAGGATAGACACATCATAACGGCTTCATTTGATTAAAAGGGGATGTTGATCATTAGTTAGGACCCAAATTTCTTCTCTCCCCGGCAATCACTCAAAGTGTTCCCAGATGCGCTGTTGGTTACCTGTGAATACAACATCCCTTTATAACAAGGATGTCCGTGCTAGCTGAGATGCTCAGGCAGGGCTGCCCTGGGCTTGGTGGAGAGGATGATTGAAGGGAAACATATGGATTCCAGATTGGACCTCAGAGCTGGGCTTGGAGAGTCTGCCTGCTTCCAGCGGCTGCCAAGGGGCAGTGGGGGAGCTCCGCAAGCATTTGTTGTTCTCGTGGGGCTAATTATAAACTTTTAGAGGCAAGTAGCCGCCCCAATTTCAGTTAGCACAGTTGTTCGTTACTGCTTAATTAAGAGAAAGGGGGGCAGCCTTGGTGGGGAACAAGGAGAAGGGAAGACCAATTGCAAATTGTTCAGATACTTTTGTCTAAGGTACCCCGGGCAGGGGTGGCTGAGGTCAAATGTTCCACTCTTGGGGAGGCTCTGAGGCCGTGGGGGGCAGCTGGAAGGCAAAGGCAGGTAGGAGGGGGAGGAATCAGAGTCCTGGTCCTAGGCAAGTTGTGGTGGTCAAAGGATTGCTTCGTGGCAGGTGTAGTTTGGGAACAACCGCTCGGGACTTGCTTGAGGAATCTACACCTGAACTGGATGAGCAGGGCCTCTGATGGTGCAGTGATGGTTAAAAAAAATTCACTGATACTGGGGAATGGACAGAGTACCACTGGCCTGGGAAATGAGGCAGGGCTTGCTCAGGGTTGGGAGGGAAACTGGAGGTGGTCAGAGCACAGGGCAGCTGAAGACTGAAGGGCTCAGGTCTGGCCAGCCCGATGGGAACCTGAGCTCGCCCTCCAGGTTGAGGCTGCAACAGTGTCTTCTAACTAAGAGTGCATGTGTGCTAAGCCTTCTGTGCTTCCCGTGCAGACCAAGGCTGCTCCAAGGCTGGATACTGAGGGACTGTGTGCTGATGGACCTCAAGGGAGAAGGGTGGGAAGACCCAAGAGTGGAAAGGTGAAGGGCAGAAGGTGCAGAGCAGAGGCAACATTCATATTGTGAGCTTTACTATGCTGTGGGGCTTCGAGGGTTCCAGAATGTGGGAGGAATATGAAGCCCAGGCCTGAGTCAGGGCCTGATTCTAACCCAGTCTAGTCTCCAACTGGCTGAGCCCTTGAAGTCATCCTGGCTTTCTGGGTCTGCCATCCTTACCTACAGAACCATAGACAGGGATGAGTGAGTGTGCTTGGGATCCCTGAAAAATGTGGCTCTTGGTCTATGCCACGCAGTAGAGGAAACAGAATTTGCCTAAATTTTGTCTTCCATCCAAGTACTTTCCCCACCTTGGCTTCACAGATGAGAAGCAAATTTGAAATGAAAGATGCAGAAGGAATCATACCTGAGTGTATGGCCCATGGAAGCTGGTGACCTGGTTTCCAGGAACAAAGCTCCAGGGGGAGAGGGGAAAGACCCTCTGGAAGGGATGCATTCCATGTTGCATCAAACCTGAATCATACAGGCTTCTTTTCCACAGACCTTCTTCCTCATTCTTGGTAGTCTTTTCTGGAGGAAGATGGGCACTTGGGGTTGGTGACGAAAGGAAGAATTTTGCGCTGATTTCCTACTGTGACTGAACAGACCATCATGAGCAATGGTTGGAAACGTCATCATTCTTTACCTTATAGATGTAGCAGTCTAAAATCCAAGACAGGCCTGGCTGGGCTAACGTGATATTAGCAGGTTATTTTCCCTTATAGAAGCTCCAGAGTAAGAGCCTTCTCTTTGCCTTTGTAGCTTCTAGAGGCTGCCCAGACTCCTTGGCTCATTTCCCCTTCCTCCATCTTCAACTGGACACATGTTTCTCAGGTTGAACCCCTTGGACACCAACTCTCCTGCCACCCACCCTGTTCCACATTAAGGACCTTGGTGTTGACATTGTGCCCACTCTGGGAGTTCAGGACACATCCCTGTTTTCAAGGTGATGAATTAGCAACCTCAGTTCTACCTACAACCTTAATTTCTCTTTGTATGATACCATGTAGGCAGCAGTTATGGGCACCAGGATGTGGCCATTTTTGGGAAGCCTTTATTTTGCTTACCACAGACGTTAGCTTACAAAGCACAGTGACAAGCCCAGGTTACCACCAGCCTCAATGACACTGGCTTCATTCCCAAAGATTAGTTCTGGATGTCCTTCTGAAATTCCTGGTTTCAGAGCTGGGGTCTGGGCCAGGTGCATCCTCAGATGTCTCTTTCCTGTAATGTCCCAGAGCTTCCTTCTGTGGGCTCTCGGGGGTATTCACCCCTAGAAATCAAACTTCCCTGAGCTGAGGGATCTTTCATTCAGCTGCAACATCTTTTAGGGTGAATTGTGGGGTGAGGGTGGAGAAGTCCAAATTGCAGGTGAGCCAAGATTAATCATTTGAAGAAACACTCGCACAATAGACCCCTAAGAGTCTGTGAACTCATTCTCTAGTGTGTGGAGTCTGAACTCCTTGCAAAATGTCAGCAACCCCCAAACAAGGGTTTATGATGTGTTTACCAGGGGCCTTTTCTCAGCAAAGTTTAGCGTGTGAGAAACGCCATGGAAGGCTTCCCAGACTCTGGACTTCTCTTGGTCCTGAGCCTCTTTTCTAGTCATTCAGTAAGAAGTAAGTGTTCAGAGAGTGTGTAGTGCTCCGTCTATGTGGCTTACTTTTAGGGAGCATCGTTGTACAGGGGGAGCTTCTACAAGCTTGTGCGGTCATTCCTCTTTTTCTTCACCTCATGAAAGTATTGGACATTCCCAGCGGGTCGGCAGCTGCTTTCTCTTGAATCATCCAGACGTCCTGAGCTGGCTATGAGTGGGAGGAGTCTGCCCACAAGCTGCTGCCTGGGAGCCCCTTGGTGTTCATTCTCCATGGGCAGGGCTGGACTCCAGCTCCTAGGCAGGAGCCACGGAGGCAGAAATTGTGGAGTTTTTGGCAACATCAAAAGGCTGGGACACTTTCCCACTGCCCTTAGATGGTGCTTTGGGGGAAACTGCCCGACTTCCCTGTAGACCTTCTGCACGTGAGAGGAAGCCCATTTTTATATAACTTTTAATTTGAAGATTATTTTAAAATAAAAAGTGTAGTATGTAATATTGTAGTGGGGAAGGACAATTCTCTTTAGGAGAAAAAATGACTTGAGCTGAATGAGAGAGAAATGGGGCCCTGTGAGCAGATTCCAAAATTTAGTCTTCTGGTCAGTTTTCTGGGCTGTGTTATGTGGCTGGTGTGGTTCTTAGGCCAAAATATCCCCCTGACCTTGTCATCTGTGGCATTCTCCTTAGCATCCCAGGGACAAACAGGTCAATGAAAAGTTCTTTTCTCCAATAATTCTACAGTACCACTCCTGTAAAACTCAAACTGGGCCCATTTTTACGTCAGAAGTTCAAGTCTATTGACAGCAGCCTTGTCTAACAGAAATATAATGTGAGCTATGTATGTAATTTAAAATTTTCTAGTAGCCGCATTAAAAAGTAAAAAGATACAGGTGAAATGAATTTTAATAATGTATTTTATTTAACTCAATATATCCAAAATATTACTATGTCGACATATTATCCACTTAAAAACATTAATGAGGTATTTTACCTTCTTTTTTTGTACTCAGACTTCAAAATCCCGTGTATGTTTTATACTTAAAAAAACTTCAAGGCAGATGCTAAATTTTCGTTGGCAATACTTGATCTGTATTTAGAGTTCATAAAATTGAGTGTTGAAAAAATAGATTCACATATCCACATTGTTCCAACCATACTTAAAAATTTTCCAATAACTGACTTGGGTATCAGTTTTTAATTTAAAATTCATTAAAATGAAATAAGATGAAAAATTTACCTCCTCGGCTGCAGTAGCCAGGATTCATGTGCTGCTCCCTGCCCACATGGGCTGGTGACTGCTGACTTGGATGTACAGACAGAAGGCATCAGACTATAGGCCCCGAAGGGAAACCAAGGCTTGGGGTTAGGAATATGGACATTGGCAGTACAGCAAGGCTCCCTGCTCCTGGGGTAGCTGCAGCAGGCATTCTGAACGTTCCATCTATTAGTCCAAGTGGGTCTGGGAGGCTGGATCCCTGCCCATGGGCCTTTCTTTTTCTGTTGCACAGTCACTAACTCACAGGTTCAATAACATTACCTGCGTGCCTAACTGAGCCCAGTACTCTTCTGGACCTTGCAGTAGCTCCCTACTCTTCAAGGAGCTTAGTTCACTGCAGAGCTGGAAGAGCTAACAGTAGGTGAACAAGTAAGCAGATATTTCCTGTGATGATGACTGCAGAGAGAGACTGTGAGGGGCTGGCTGGAGTGAAAACTTGTGAAACAGCAGTCCCCACCATTTTTAGCACCAGGAACTGGTTTCAGGGAAGACAGTTTTTCCATGGATGGGGGATGGAGCGGGCAATGGTTTCAGGATTAGATTCTCAATAGGATCATGCACCCTCAGTGCCTTGCATGCGCAGTTTAAAGTAGGTTGTGTGCTTCTGTAAAGTCACTGATCTGCCAGGAGGCGGAGCTCAGGAAGGACACGGTCATGGGGAATGGCTGTAAATACAGATGGAAATTTGTTCACTTGCTGCTGCTCCACCTTCTGTTGTGTGGCCTGGTTTCTATCGGCCACCAACTGGTACACATCCATGGCCCATGATTGGGGACGACAGAGGATGGCCAGGGAGGCATTCTGAAGACAGGACACACAGTGAGGGAGAACAAGGCCTGAGGTGTGAGCAGGCCAGCGGGAAGAGTGAATGGATGTTGAGGGGTTAGGCCACCGGCCCATTGTGTTTGCAAACCAGGAGGCCCCTGTGGCTAAAGCCCAGCAAGCAGGGGTGCTGAGCAGGAAGCTGATGTCTGCAGCTCTGAGGAGGCACCCAGCTCGCTCTGTGGTCATGTGGAGTGGGGCTGTGGTGGTGGTTACAGGCTTAGGCTCCATATTAAATTACTTGTGCGCAAACCCCAGTCCTACCCCTTGGTCTGTGCATTGGGACTGTTACTTAGTCTTCTGGCCCTCTGCTTCCATATCTGTAAAATGGGGAAAATAACCCAGTCTAAGGCTGCTGTGATGATTGAATGTGTTATCATCCATAGGCCTCTGCATATATGAGGTGTGTCAAAATGTTAGTTGCTGTTATGTTTCCTTCATCACATATGTCCAGGCATGGAGTTCGGTGATGGAGACGAACACATGAAAGAGGATTGAGGGAGGTTGTGATTGCTGATCACAAGCTTTTGCAGACCCTTCCTCGGCTAAAAGCATCCTGCTGGGAGAGACGAGAAGAGCACCGGCACCAGGGAGCTGTCCACACAGGTTTGCTCCTGCACCAGGTGTCTGGTGATGAGGAACTACTTGGCCTGAGGTTCACCCATGGCCCCTGAGCTCTTAGTCATTTGTTCATTGACAGGTTACCATGACAATAGCATGGGCACAGAAAAAGTTAGTTATTAATGCTGAACAAAGTAGAATAATCTGGACTTGGGTGTAGCATGATTAAAATTGTGTTCTTTGTCTCTAGGGTCTCTCTCAGGTTTTGGCTCTTTTCTTCAGCCTTGTATGTTAGTATCTTCTACTCAGAGATTAGGATAACTTAAAAATAATTCCCCCTGAGCTCTAAGAAAACCAGCATTTCTCTTTCCCACATAGAATGCATGTTAAGGGAAGATGCGCTCTCCCAGGGCTGGAGGATTAGGGGTCTTGCCACTCAACCGTGGCTCACTTGGCCTGTGGGGGAGGGATGTGAAGATCCCATGCTGTCATCATCACTTTGTTTGCAAAACCTCAATCAAGCCCTGCAGTGCTCAGCATTTCCAGTGAGTGTTTGGAATGTCTTAGAGATTAGGTGGAGGCCTTGTGAGTTTTTTCCGAGACTTTAATTACAAGTGCATGTGACACTCAGGACTTGTATTAGGCATCCTGCCAAGTGTGAGACAGGGAGGGAAGGCTCACTGCCAGCTTTGAGAGCTCCCCTGACTCTATGCCCAGGATGAAGATGAGCGCGGCCCACGCAGAATCAGGAACCTAAGTGCCAGTCCAAGGAGCAGGATCAGAGATGCTGTGTTGTTCATGCCAGATGTCACTTGTTATCTGCTTGCTGATTCATTTGTCAAATGCCTGTTTATTGAATGCTCCTGTAGTGCAAGTATGTCTTCTTCACATATGTTGGAAGGGGTTAGGCCACAGGTGATGGTATTAGGTAGTGAAGCCTTCAGGAGTACAGAACCCTCCTGAACAGGATTAGCAAATTTATGAGAAGAGACCAGAGGGCTAGGGATATAGCTCAGTGGCACAGTGCCTACCTGGCAGGTACAACGTCCTGAGTTCAATTCCAGGTACCAAAAAGAAGAGACTAGAGATACCCTCACCCTTCCACCATATGAGGTGACAAGGGGAAGATGGCCCTCACCAGACATATCTGTCAGCACCTCCATAGGAGTTTCTGTCTCCAGAGACATGAGAAATAAATTCCCATTGTTAAGAAGCTTTTCACTCAATGGCCTTTTGTTATAGTAGCTCAAGTGGAGTAAAATGAATGAATCTAGTTTCCAGACACTGTTTAGGACCAAGGAGAGAGCAGAAAACAAGAGATTCAGAGGAAAGAGCATTTTAGGAAGAGAGAAGAGCAGGTGAAAAACCTCAGGGTAGGAGATGACTGTGTGTTCAAGGAATTGCAAATCAGTGGCTGTAACAGAAAAGGAGGTAGGAGAGGGAGAGATTGTTCAGAGCCATGTAGAGACATTATCTCTATCTCTATCTTTATCTCTATCTCTATCTTGATCTCAATCTTGATCTCGATCTCGATCTCAATCTCCATCTTGATCTCTATTTCTTTTATTTTTTTTTTTGAGACCGGGTCTCACTATCCAGTTCAGGCTGGTCTTGACTTACTTTGTAGCTGAGGCTGGTCTCGAACTTGCAGCAACAATCTTCCTGCCTCAGCCTCTCAGGTGCTGGGACTACAGGCGTGTGCCAACATGCCCACCTTCTCAATCTCTATTTCTATTTGTATTTCTCTTATCCATCCGTCTATCTATCTATCTATCTATCTATCATCAATCATCTATTTATCTCTCTATTTTTCTATCATCATTACCTATAGAGAAATTACATGAAATAATTGGCTTGCAGGAGTGTAGCAGGTGAAGTGTCTAAAATGTGTAGTGTGGGACAGGGCCAACTGTGTAGTCAACATCTAGAGGCTATCTGCTGGAGAGATTCCTTCTTGCTTGGGAGAAGTCAGATTTTTAGTTTATTCAGGTCTTCCATTGATTGGATGAGACCAACTTGTATTATGGAGAATACTTGGCTTTATTCAAAATCTGGTAAGTTAAATGTTAATTTAGTAAAAAAAAATCCTCACAAAAATATCCAAAATAAGGTTTGACCAAACGTCTAGGCACAGTGGCCCAGCCACATTAACAGTCTGATGAATCGACACAAGTTGGTCCCTGGTGGAGGCCCAGGAGCTTGGCTGGGAGGACGTTGAGTTTGAGATGCTCATCAGATATCCAGGTAGTAGCTGGTTGTGCAGGGCTGAGCTTAGTGAAGTAGAGAGGCCAGGGAGAGAAACTTGGAAGTTATAATCTCCCAGATACAACATTTAAAGATACAAAAAAGAATGAGATCACCAAGGAAGGAGGCATAGGAAGCAGATGTTACTGCAGACTACTTTCTGGTCTAGAGATCAGCGCCAGAGGCAGTTGTCTACCTGCCCTCACAGAACCTTTGCCTTTGGGCACATCCAGGCTGTCCTGAGAGCTGGTGGCTGGAGGAGCCTAGCTAGCTGGGCAGCACTGATGGGCAGGGACCTCTAAGAACACAGCTCAGCCTGATGTGTTTCAGGCTGCAGCTCTGCTGCTGTGGCAATGCTTAGTGTCATGTATTCATTCACTCAGTACCTCCTTCTGAGCCCTACTTTCTCTCTGTCTCTCTGTCTCTGTCTCTGTCTCTGTCTCTCTCTCTCTCACACACACACACACCCCACACACTGTTGGAGTGGAGTGCAGACCCAGCAATCAGAATGAGACAGGGTGGCAGTGCACTGGGAGTGGAGAGGCAGGGGCTGGGAGGGCAGGGGCACACAATTTCCTGGGCTGTATTCTGCTCAGAAACAGCTTGTTCCTTGCAATGATGCCTCCTGAGAGATGCTGTCACCCTCCACTTGTGCTGTCATTGTCTGGATTCTTGCATTTCCACCTTCTGGTTGTGCACTAGACCTTCCTGTCTGCTTCCCTCTTGGGTTTTGGCTCACCTGCCGCCATGTCCTGCCTGTCTCAGGTCTGTTCTCATGTCAGATTTCCTTTTTTCTGTTCTGAGAGTTGCCATTTTCCCTCTCTTTGCGTGAAGATTAAACTTCTGCCATCACTTCCAAGGTTGTTAGTAGGGAAAAGGCTCAGTTCGGATATGGCCCTGGCCCAGAATTGCACCTTTGGAGGACATCTGGAAGGTTCTCCCAGGTTCCCAGGACCTTTCGAGCTGCGCTGTGGTAGAGCTCGGGGTGGAGCCGGCCTTGGTGGCAGAGACTTTGGGATGCTCCCGCTCCATGGCAGGGGCTGCCCCTGCTATTCATCAGTGCCTTGGCCTCCCAGTGTGAAGCCTCACACTAACTTGACAAGCCTGGGAGCTTTGTCACCACATTCAAATGTTCTCCTCCATGGTGCAGCTCCAACACTCTATGACCCAGGCATTTGCACCCTTGAGTGCCTATGCCCTCCTCCCTGGCCTGTATTGTAATCTTGCTCACATTTCAAGGATAATTTCATCCATCTGGCCCTGATTCATGTAACCCAAGTGGGTCTGATGGCAATTCAGGTGCCAAGATTTTCCCTAGAACTGGTTCCAAGTAGACCCCAAGTGGGGCGCCCGACTAGAGGTTCCTGGCATGTTCTGGTTTATACTCTTTCTTCCCATCAGAGCATGCAGTGGCCTCTTCTGGGGGAAGCCAAGGTGAGCTGTACTTGCTAGGGAAGGCTGCGGCCAGGACATTTCCCAGGGAGTGAGCTGGACGTGGGTGCTGTACACGAGTCCGTGGGTCTAGGGGCTTGTCTGAGCAAAGGCTGTGGGGCGGGAAGGAACACTTTACTTACTGAGCCTCATTGTTGGTGTGATGTCGCTTTTTTTGGTCCTTCCTGTTGTACTGCAGCACATGCATGTCCCTTGTGCTGGGCTCCTAGGGTTTGGGGACTTGCATAGAGATAGAAAGTGGAGAGAGAATAGCAGCAAAGAGCAACTTGTCAGAGGGCCCAAGCCAGACTCTAGCGGTTGCCTGCTGCATGGAAACTGCTTTATCCCTTGTTGGGGATGAGCCCTTGCTGTGCCCCTCTTCGAGGGGCTTCTGGACAAGCCCTGGTGTTCTAATTCGATGTCCAACGCTAAGGCAGCTCACAGGTGATCTTGAGCCTGGGTGGAACTTCCCTAAGCCCAGCAGGTTCTATGCTGGCCTGGATGTTTGCTTACACTCACTTCCTCCCTCGGCAAGCTGGGCCCCAGGAATCTGGTGGTGGCCCTGAATGCTCAGATCACATGCTCTTTTGGTGATGTCATACCCAGTGGCAGGGACACAAGGTCACGCTGGGGCTCATGTGATGGCAGAACTCACACAATTGCATGGGGCCTCTGAGATACCAAAATCTGGTGTAAAATTCAGCAGGAGGAGTGGCCCATCAGAGTCAATGATGAGTGTAATTTTAAAAACTATAATTTGGATATGAACTTGGGATGGGTCCAAGAGTTTCTTCCCATGCTTTTGAGCAGGGTGGTGGAAGGGGAGTATTATTTTCAACAAATTAAAATAATTTAAATTATATTTAACACAGGCCTGTAAAGTACTTGAACTTGTTGGTATTCTGTTATTGAATATTATTTGCTGGCTGTTTGCACATTGTTAAAAATAGCATATTGTGTCATTTATGAGTCTACAGTGCAAATTATGAATTCTGATCTAACTCTGGAGGAATACTGATATCTTTTGGAGGAACAAACACACACACACACACACACACACACACACACACACAACGGGTGCTCCATACAAAGCCTTGCTCTCCTGACCACCATCCCTTCCTCATCTGCCTGCTTCCCCCAGGTTGTAGGTAACTAGTTTTAAATTTAAAAGGAAGGGCCGCTGTTCTTTACATGGTACATTTAGGCTTATATGTAATAATTCTGGAGGGCTCTTTCCTGCTTACAGCAGCACCCCCCGCCATGGCTTCAATTACCTGTGGTCAACTAAATGAAATATTCCAGAAAAAATAATTCTTAAGTTCTAAATTGTCTCCCTTTTGTGCAGGGTGATGAATCTCACCGGCCCACCCCGTCCTTCCCGGCATGTGACTTATCCCTTTGTCCAAGGGTAGCTCCATGTATGAGTGCCCTGCCCACCAGTCACCTGGCAGCTGTCTCAGCTGTCAGTTGGGCCGTCATAGTGTCCCAGTGCCTATGTTTAAAGAACCCTTATTGTACTTAACCCTTATTGGCCCCAGAGTGCATGAAGAGTGATGTTGGCAACTCTGTAATATCATATTATGATTGTTCTACTTTATTAGTCGTTAGTGTTAACCTCTTAAGGAGACTCACAAATTAAACTCATCATAGCTATGTACATATAAAATAAATATACTACAGTACATATAGGGTTTGGTATCATCCATGGACTCAGGCCTCCCTGAGGCCCCCTGCAGGTCAGAGGCTCCTCCAGGGATTTGTTGTTGTAGCCTCAACTGGAAATGCGTTGGGGGTGTTGAGATATGGAATCTCAGGCAGGCAGGCACAGCACATTTGTACCCTGAATACCCTCGATTTACTGTTCTCCAATCCTGTTTCATCAACATGCAGGGGCAGAATGACCTCCCTCCCTGCAGTTCCTCCTGAGCCTTGGCCTGAAAGATGTTCCTTCTCTTTGGGGTGCTGACCTAATTGCTGCGAAGCTCCTTGGGAGTGGGTTTGGGTCTCATATGTTTCAGATGTCTGTTATGTATTCACAGGCAGGTGGGAAGCTGGGCCTCTGAGTCTGGGAGAAGTCAATTTAAAGTTGGTATACGTAATTTGGCAGATATGTGGCTTCTAATTCAATTTGAAATTGCCACAGGTGACGGAGTGGTGTCGGGGGATAAAATAAGAGGTGGGTTGCTGAACTCCAGATGCTTCTATCCAGAGAAATCAGAGAATAACAGAGGAGGAAAATACAGACCCTGAGGAGTATTTGCAGTCAGGAGAGGGGCAGGGGAAAGTGGTGTCAGGGTGTCCTGAGAAAGGCTGTGCGTTAGGGTCCCAGGGCTGCCATAACCCGCTGAGACGAACTGAATGTCTCAGGCAACAGATATTATTTCTCGCAGTTCTGCTAATTGAATGCCCAAAGTCAAGGTGTTCATGGCAGAGCTGGTGTCTTCGGAAGGCTGTGAGGGATAAACTTCTGCTGGCCTCACCCAGCAGCATGGTTTTGCTGGCCATCTTTGCTGTCCTGGGCTTGGCTACAGCCCCTTCCACCTTCATCTTCATGTGCTTTCTCCCTGTGCATACATCTCTGTGTAAGTTCTCCTCTTTATAAGGACACCTATCCTCCTGGGTCAGGGTGCCTTCTAAGGCAACCTCTTCACTCCACATGTGTAGCCACAGGGGAAGGCAGGCACACTTCCATGGGACACTGGCCTGGAGCCCATTCTCTCTCTGCTGTGTGTTTTCCTGCACGCACTTCAGTCATTGCCTTCTCAATCTCTCAAGAGATTTCTGATAGAGAGATGAGGGAGTCTGGTCATAAGGGGTTGGGTTCCCCACAAGCAGTGGGGTCCCTATAAAATGGTCCCTATAAAATCTTTTTTCTCTGCCCTCACAGAGACAGACCACTGCCCTGACTGTAGGTCCACCTACTTTATACTTTTAAAAGACCTGAGAAGCCATAATGTTTTTTTAAAAGTTTTAAAAACCAGGGGGAGTCAGTGAAGTTCTTCCAAATGTGGTGAGAGGCTGCCTGTCTTGTGGAATGGGTGTTTACGTCTTGTGGTGTGAACGAGAAATGCAATCACAAATGCCCAAACCACTTCCTTGGCTGGTGGGTATCTACATTATCTGCCAACCAGGGTACTGGATATAATCCTTTGACCTTATTTTGTTTGACCTTGAATCCCCTCCTTCTTTCTCAGGCTCTCTCTACAGCCTGAAGTTTCCCACATTTTACTCCTGGGAAATCCCACCAGTTTGCTGGGATTCTGGTGGCGCACACATGGATATGAACTGGCCACTATCTACGGGATTAGGGATTATCTTATTCCAGTCCTGACATGCAGTGGGTGCTCACGTACTTGCTCAGTTTGGTGGAATGAACAGCACAGACCTGATGAGGACTGTGAAGTCAACCCCTGACCTCAGTCTAACTTCCTAAGGGGACTTGTGGTTCATTAGGCGTGTAGTGGATTGACAGCTAGTGGTCAATTTGTAACACCTGCTGATCTGAATCAGTGTGGTGCTGGGTGTAGGGGGGCCCAGCTGAAGATTGTTGCCAACAACGTAAAAATGGGAACTGGAGAGGAAGAAGTTTTGGAGCAGTTAGGGAGCCATTGGAGGCTGTTGGTTCTCCTGGAGGATTTGTCATACTGGCTTTCCTGATGAAGTTGGCTGTTTTCATCTTCAAAGGAGCTCAGGAACTTGTTGTCACTGAGAATGGCTGTGATTCACTTTGGGGAAGCTCTGGTCTTACTTTCAGCGTTGTTTTCTGGCTCTGGAGGGGAAGATGGTGCACTGTTCAATGTCTTGGAAAAGCTTGTAGCTCTGGCTTTCCTGATATGGACTTGGCTGTTCTCATCCTTAGAGGAGCTCAGGACTTTTTTGTTGCTGGGGATGGCTGTGGTACCTTTCGGGGGAGCTCTGGTTCTTCTGAGTGCCGCTTCCTGGCTCCAGTGCAGATCCCTCAGCCTGCTAGCACAGATCCTTCGTCCCACTGGCACAGACTTTCTAGTTTCCACCACTGACCTTTGGGCCTTCCCAGTGCAAATGCATGGAACAGACTTGCATGAGGCATTGTCATGGGTTTTAGGTCTTTAGCTGGATTCATGCAAGACACTGTCATGGGATCCAGGCCTTCAGCTGGATTCTTTGGGATCTTTAGTGTATGGACAGATTTCCTGCACTCTGTTTGTATGACTCTTTAGGTGACTATCATAAAATAATCCTGTAAACTATGTGTCCTGTACTGTTTCCCTTGTAAACCCTGGCTACAACAAGGTGACATTTGCTTTTCACAAGTGTATCTTTTAGAAGCTTGGTAGTACAGGAGCTGAAGGAGCTGAAGGCGCTAAGGAGCAATGAGGAGAATTCAGAGCCAGTGGATAGGCTAAATGAAGGAATGTCCAAACAATGCCTGGCACTTGGTAAGTGCTGCCAGAGGGTTTGTTCCAGAGATCAGATCAGAAATGATAGTTTGGGTGTAAGTGTGGCTCCATTTGTTAGCAGCTGTGGTCTTGCTACGTCACTTAACCTTTCTGCACCTTAGATTTGCTATTTTACAGACAGACTAATAATTACTGCCATTCCTACCCCAAAAATTGGATGCAGAGCTTGACATGAGCCAGTGTGTGCTTGTGAGAGTGCTGTGTGATCCAAATGCTGTGCCAGTGGAGGTAACATGGAAATCTTCTCATCTTGGCTGTTCTTGATACAAATATCTGACTGGACCACTGCACTGTGGGCCTTGATCCTGGGTTTCCTGGACACCAGTCTCTTCCTCTCCCATTGTCTCTTCTCATCCTTAATCCTTTCTCTTCTATTTTTCTCTCAACAGTTAAAATTAATTGTTTACTAACACTTCCGGTAGCCCATCCAGGGTGTCACTGTGGGGGGCACAAAGGGCTCAGGACACTGCTTCCATCATAGGTGGAGTCAGGAGGGACTTGAAGGTGGCTGGATTGAATATCGGTCCTTCACGTGCTGCCCACAGGGAGCGGACTGTGATGCTGGTGTTTTGACACGGGTCAGATGGTTTTGATTCCAACAATTCCTCCTCAGAGCAGTGGAATACCTTTGGGTAAATCAGAACCAGCCCAGTCTAAACTCTTTCTTTTACCCAGCAATGGAGCTGGGCCTTCTTTGGGTTCTTTCTACATCTCACCCTGCCTGTCCCCAGAGCAGTGCGGCTGTGCAAGAGCGAAGCTATTCTCATTCTGTCTGGACTACAGAGGGGTTGTGTCTGAGGGCCCATAGATGTGGACAGATTTTGTGCGGGTGTAGGTAATGACAAGCTTTCTTTTTAGCTTCAGAACAGAAGACACTGAGGAAGAGATGAATTCTAGATACAAGAGATAGCAGCCAGGGATGGTGATAGGTAGCTAATTATCCAGCTTTGCTGGGGCCTGACAGGTCCCCCAGGATGTGAGTCTTTCAGTGTTAAAACAGATGGTTGTGGGCTAACAGTTTGGGTTGGTCACTCTAGCTAGTAGAAGGGCTATGACTTTAATAGCTGGAAAGATTTGAGTTTGAATCCAGCTCTGCTACTTAAAATCTATGTGACACTAGGTAAATTATTTAGCTAGGACTCTGAGCCCTAATTTCCTTATAAAAAACAGTAAGGTGTCTGTCTGTCTGTCTATCTGTCTGGGACCTTCATAAGACTTTGCCTATCCCAGCAGTATCAATAAGAAATACTTACTATTTTAGATGGAAAAGCAGAGTTTTAGTATATAGTTGGGGCAAAATATAAAGAAAGGTGTGGTATGGTATGGTAAAGAAAGGTATGATAAGGAGTGGTGGAAAATAGGAGCAGGGCCCAGATTATGAAGAATTTAGGTATTTTTCCCTCTAATGAGAAGCACTGAAGTTATTTTACAAGATGATGAGGCAGTCTGAAGCTTGCCTTTGAGAGGTTGATCTGGAAGAAGATGGGAGAGTACATTTGAACCTGGAGCAGAGAGGGACAAGGAGGGTAAGGATGATATGATGAAGTGAGTGGAAACAGAGTTACATTCTGAGATGAAATGAGGAAAATGAGCTGGGAATTCTGTGGGAGGACTTTGGCCAGCTTGGGGTCAGGTTGGAGCTCTGGAGGTCACAAGGGCTGGAGTTCTTCTGAGAGTAGGTGTTGCTCATGGGTTCCAAGCTGAGCTGGGCTGGGAGGTTCCATGCGTTCCAAATAGATCTGACACCTGGGATGTTGTGTAGCAGGGTGACCTCATGGGCTCCTGGGGCAGGTTTTGAGTCCTCTGCTAATGAGCATGCCTCTTCTTCTACTTTCTCCCTTGGCTTTATTCTGCACGGAGGCTTCTAGCCAATCCCTTGGACATCTTATCATCTCCATGGTGATGGAACAATGGTATCCTAAACATATGATCTCACCTAGTAATTATGCAAGACAGTGAACTGGAAGGGCGGGAGCTTGAGGCTGGCTGAGGCTGATCAGGATGGGGAACCCTCTGAATCAGATACTGTGAAGCTGGCCCCTTCTGAAGAGGAAGGACCAGCCCTGCAGGTGAAGTGACAGGACATACCATGGTGGGCAGCGACAGCCTCCTTAGCTCCATTGAGCTGGGAAGGACTTCCCACAATGATTGACAGAAGTTACCAGAGAAAATTGAATTAACTGGCTAGCTTCACAGCAATACATTTTTTGGGTATGTAAATAATTTAAAGGAATGGAAAAAGATAAATTTGAGAAATTATTTGTACTGTGTAATGTACAGAGGGTTATTATCCTTAATATGTAAGGATTTTTTAAAAAAATCATCATAACTAAAGAAAAAATGCACCCATAGAAAATATGACAAATGGCATAATCACAAAATTGATAATGGTAAAAAGATTCATTCATTCATTCATTCATTCACTGTTTCAAAGACTACATGGAGCACCTACTATGTGGCAGGCAGTGTTCTGGATGCTGGGCAGATAGCAATAAACAAAACACAGAAATCCTTGCCTTGGGGCTGGGGATTTAGCTCAGCTGCAAAGCACCTGCCTGGCAAGCGCAAGGTCATGAGTTCGGTTCCCGGTACGGGAGAAAAACCAAAAAAAAAAAAAAAAAAAAAAAAAAACTCTGTACACAATGCTTATAATTTTTAGCAATTAAAAATTACTTTTAAAAAGTGTTACATTTTCATAGAAACAGCTTTTATAGATGAAAACAAGGACTATACATGCTAAATAATGTAAACGTTCCAAGTAACAACATTTATGCATGAGGCAAAATAGGATGATTCCTGGAAAATA
>NW_004955469.1:2298359-2303204 GCF_000276665.1 Chinchilla lanigera | reverse complement strand
TTTTTTTTACATGAATTTAACTTCACATATGTTCTTTATTTATCTGGGATTATTTTTCCATAACATCAAATTGTGAATTCCCCTCAAAAGCAAACTGCTTGCTCTAAGCACTGATGAAGGAGTCCTTTCATGCTCCTTGGCGCATGGTGCTACCTTATCCAACAGTAACAGCAAATTGCACCTAACAATAGAGCTGTGCATACCGTCTGAGGAGTTTCTTCCACAATCTTACTGAACTGATTTTAGTGACTTGGCTCAGTACCACATCCAATGCCACAGGCATCAAATGGCCGGAGGGACTGACAAAGATAACTGCGACAGCAGTTGGTTGCTTTCTCCATAAGAAGGCACTCACAGTCCTACTTAATTTTATCTTAATGAATAACTAGTAATGTTTGAACAGCCCTATCACAAAGAGAACTTATGTTACATATCTCCAAAGCTGATTTCAAGTGCTCTCATGCTCTGTGTCCCAGCCACATCTTCTCTGGGCAGAAAGACTTCTGTGCTGAACATGGCCAAGGGAGGCTGCCCTCCTGTGTTCTTGCTGCTTCATCTCCAGGACCTGGAGGGTCCGTGAGGACGCATTCTGCGGATGTTGCACCTGCCCCCTTGGCATGAATAATTCCCCTTTTAAAAAAATTTGGGAAATTTTCCTGTCCAGAACATATTTCTTCACCTCTGCTTTATGGCTCCCAGGACATTTTCTGTGAATGTTTCTAATAGACTTTGCATATTTTTATAATATTATTTTTAGATTTATTATTATTATATCACTACTAATTTAAATAGGCTCTTTCCCCCCACTGAGTCTTCTAATCAGCTATTTCTAGTGTGTGGGTGACCTATAGATAGGTGAATCTTAAGCTTGTAACTGTCACTTTATTCAACTCTTGTTTTCACTGGTTTTATCTGGGAATTTTTTCTTTTGTGGACCCTGACATCTTCAAATAATTATATTTCAGTCTCTGGCTTTAAAATATCACATTTCTTCTCTAAGTATGATTAGAATTAGGAAATGTGTAGTTCTTACAGAAGTCTTACAAAGTTGTCTTGTTTCTCATTTTAGTAGGTGTGCACCTGTTTCATGGTAAGAGGATGTTGCTCACAGGTGTAAGATCCTGTGTTGCAGTTTGCTAAGCTTTTTCCTTTTTTAATTCACAAAAATATTATATTAAAAATTCTTAGAGCCCATGAGGATGAACTTATGGTCTTTTCTGTGACATGTTGATGTGAACTTTTGCATACCTCCGTAGCTGAAGTCATTACATTCCAGAGATAAGTACAGTATTAGTCATATTGAATTATTCTTTTAATATCTCCTGGATATGATTTATTAGTTTTTCTATTTGAGACTTTTGCCTCTACATTCAAAATTAAGATTGGTCTGTGTATGTATTACATGTATATTTTAAGATATTTTACACATATTTGTTTAGTTGTACATTATCTTTCACTGATTTTTCCATAAAATTCTGTTAGCCTTATAGAGGAATTGAGATGCTTTCTATCTTTCTGCTCTAGAACCATCTGAAAGAATTCATTTATACAGTGTCTGAGCTCAGAACCTTTTGGAGAAATAATTTCTCCACAATTTTTCTCAATTTATTTAGTGCCTAATGAATATGTTCAAATAGTAGTCTTCCTGGGTCAGCCTTGGTAACTTGATCTTAGAAAATTGTTTCCCTAATATGTTCATAGTTATAAACATAGATAACAAACAAACAAACAAAACAAAACATAAATGTTCCTTCTGAGCACTCTGCCTATGCAATGAACCTTAACTGAATTTACTCTGGTTTCTTTAGAGCAAAGGAGGCAGACCACAATTTTAAAAAGATAGTAATAGATTATCAAAGGAGAACAATAGGGGAAAACTGCACAAATATTCAGGAAGCTATGGCTCCTGCAACACATCCTGCAAGGTTGTAGCTTCTTATCTATAATGTGTACCTTCAGGTCCTAAAGTGCCACAAGTTTTAGTATCTTGCTGCAGGTTTTAAGTTTCTAGTCCTAGAAGATTCCAGTGAGAAGATTTCAGTTTAGCATTCCTCTTAGACACTGAACTCCCTCTTAAACATTTTGACAGTCTTGTGGCAAAGGCCATGGGGACCAGAGGCATTCTGAGCCTCTCTTGGCCCTTCTTCCTCCCTGTCTGGGGTCTTCCATGAGGGAACCCCCTCCTTATAGGTAACAAGACCTTGTCATGCCCGGAGAAAGCTTTATTCCAACATGGAACTAAGTCCTACTGATAGCCACTTAACTAATGATAAAGAGAGCACAGGGGTACTATGCTTTCTGACAACAAAAGATGCAATCATGAAGGTCAGGTGTTTCTACAGGGCTGTGGGTGTTTGCCAGGAGCAGTCCAATCCTAGTGTCCAATCTTCACTCAGAGGATTAACTAAGAGGTGTTTCTTTTCCCTCACTCATAAATGCTACCTCTGAACACACAGAATTGGTAGAAGATGGTGAAGACTTTCAAATAGTCCCATAATTGTGTTCAGACTCACAAGGCTTTGCTGAAAAGAACTAACCATGACTTCAAAAAGACCTTGATCTCACCGATCAGACTTAAAACTCCTTACAACAATAAGGGCTCTGTCTTCTCTTCCTATTTTTTCTCTCTAGGATGACATTTGTCAATGTTCAGCACTGTGGGAAAAGTCCTACAGCTGTCTGGACCCAGGGAACAAACCCAGTGATGGGGTGAACACCAGAAATAAAATCTAACCAGAGGGGTGCCACCTCCCTGCCTCCACCCCCCCCCAAGTGGCTAGAGGCCTATCCAGAAGGCTGTGTCTGATCAGCTGGTCCAAATGAATCTCCACTTTCCTTGCAGACCATTGGATTCACTCAGGATATCTGTGTCTGCTACAATAAATGTATTAGTAAATACAAAATGATGAGAAATTGAATCAAAATTTACCACTGAGGCAGGGGCTGAGCTGAACCCTGGACATCTTCAGGAACCCCAGTGAGCTACCCCCAAGCCTCCCTGACCAGTGCTCGAGGCAGATGGAGCCCTGGACACCTTCTGGGACCTCAGTGGCTACTCCCTGCATCCCTGCATCCCTGTGGGAGCTGGGCTGAATCCTGGACATCTTCAGGAACTCCAGTGAACCACCACCCCCACACATCCCCTACAAGCATGGGAGGGAAGAGGAGGATCACACACCTCTGGGGCCTTGGTGGCCACTCCTTGCACTCCCAATATCTCTGTGGGAGATGGGCTGAACCCTGGACATCATCAGGAACCCTGGTGAGCCACCTCTGCCTCTCCCTGACCAGCATGAGAGGCAGGTGGAGCCCCAGACACCTTCTGGGGCCTCAGTGGCCACTCCCATTACCACCCTTACCCCTGTGGGAGCCAAGCTGAACTCTGGACAGAGGCAACCTCCTTGGGGACTCTGTCCTCAGCCCTTCCCTACCAGCATGGGAACTGGGCTGGGTCCTGGGCAATGTCTGAAGCCTCAGTGACCATGACCTGCACTCCACCATCCATGTGGAATCCAGGCTGAACTGCGGACAGCTTTAGGAATTCCAGTGAGCTTCCTCCGCTCCTCCCCACAGGCCAGGGAGCCAAGTGAATGCAAGAAAGTTTTGGGAGCATCTGTGACTCCACCTTGCCTCATACACCAGCACAGGAGCCATGCTGAGCCCTGGGGACCCTTGGGTCCTAACCCTGCCACTCTCACACCATTGTGGGAATGAGGCTGAGCTTCAGGGAACCACAGTATCTCCTAGAATGACAAAACAAAGGAGCAAATTGCAGTCTCAGACCTCTACCCCACCCAGAACAAGTCCAGGAGACACCAACACAGAAGAGCTTGGAAGTCATACACCTGAAATTTCTGAAATGATAGCAACTGAGCTAAAGAAACAACTCTATCAAGCCATAGAAGACATCAGATCAGAAATAATCTCAGGTAAAAAAATGAATGACAACAATAATGAAAGAATTGCTCAATATACCCAAAGAAGACATTGATAAGAAAATACAGGAGCATAGAAAACTCATGGAAAACTTGAGTGAACAATACAGAAAAGAACTAGAATGCATGAAACAGATTCAAACAGATACCCAGGAAATTAAAAATTCCATTGAAAGTGGGCAAAACAGCTTAAACAAAGCTGAAGATAGACTTTCAGGCCTTGAAGACAGCATTGCCACTAATGAACGTGAAGGGAAGGATCTCTTAAAAATAACAAGGAAACAGGAAATAACAATTCAACATCTGCAAGATGAAGCAAAGAAAAACAATGTCAGATTAATAGGTGTCAATGAAACAGCATGTGTCAACACAAATGACATAAAAAGACTATTTGCAGAAGTAATAGCAGAAAATTTCCAAGGTATAGAAAAAGAATTGGACATGCATATAAGTGAAACATGTAGAACTCCAATTAGCCATAACCAAAATAAATCTACATCCAGAAAGTCAACAAAAGGTCAGAATATTAAAAGCTATTAAAGAAAAGAAAGAGAACACCTGTAAAGGAAAGCCCATCAGAATCATGGCAGATTTCTCAAAACACACCATCAAGTCAAGAAGAGCTTGGAGTGAAGTATTTCAGGTACTGAAAGAAAACAAATTCCAATCCAGGTTGATGTACCCTGCAAAACTATCTCTCAAATTTGATGGAGAAATAAAGTATTTTCATGATAAAGAACAACTGAAGAAATTCATGAGTGCCAAACCAGTCCTACAAAGAGTACTAAAAGATATTCTAGAAAGAGATAAAACAGACTGCAACTTCAAAAACAACAACAGAAAGAAACGACCAAGCAGAGCAAGCAATTAAATAGAGGGCAAAAGGAAGATCCAACAGCAGGAAAATAAC
>NW_004955469.1:2297795-2298174 GCF_000276665.1 Chinchilla lanigera | reverse complement strand
ACAACATGAACTTCAAACCAAGAACAATCAAAAGAGATAAAGAAGGTCACTACATACTTGTGAGGAGAAAACTTACAGAGGAAGAGATAACAATCATAAACATCTATGCACCAAACACAGGAGCACTCAACTATATAAGACAAATTTTAACAGACATGAAAAATGAAATAAACAGCAGCACAATCAAAACAGGGGACTTTAACACCCCATTGTCAGAAAGAGATAGATTAACTAGACAAAAAATCAGCAAATAAATAACAGAACTTTACCAAACTTGAGAACAAATGGACTTAGTAGACCTTTACAGAGTGTTCCATCCAACAGCATCAGAATACACATTCTTCTCAGCTGCACATGGGATGTTCTCTAAAATAGACCA
>NW_004955469.1:2274644-2296960 GCF_000276665.1 Chinchilla lanigera | reverse complement strand
AAAAAGCCCAGGTCCTGAAAGTTTCACAGCTGAATTCTATGAGAAATTTAGAGAAGATTTAACACCAATTCTTTTCAAACTCTTTAATGAAATTGAAAGGGAAGGAATTCTCCCCAACTCAGTCCTGGAGGCAAGTATTATCCTGATACCAAAACCAGAGAAAGACCCAACCAAAAAAGAGAACTACAGGCCAACCTCGCCAACAAATATAGATGCAACAATTCTCAATAAAATACTAGCAAACAGAATACAACAAATCATCAAGAAGATTATATACCATTATCAAGTGGGATTCATCCCAGGAATGCCAGAATGGTTCAATATATGCAAATCAATTAATGTAATACACCATATCAAAGAGCCAAAGACAAAAATCACATGATCATCATCTTCGATGCAGGAAAAACCTTTGATAAAGCCCAACACTTGTTCATGATAAAAAACCCTACAGAAAATAGGTATAGATGGTCTTTACCTCAATCTGATCAAAGCCATCTATGAGAAACCAACAGCTAACATTATACTAAATGGTCAAAAATTGAAAGCTTGCACTTTTAAATCAAGAACAAGACAAGGATGTCCACTATCACCACCTCTATTCACTATAGTTCTGGAAATATTAGCTGGAGCAATTAGACAAGAGAGAGAAATAAAAGGAATAAGGATAAGAAAGGAAGTGAAATTATCATTATTCACAGATGATATGATACTCTTCTACACAGAAGATCCCCAAAACTCCACCAAAAGGCTTATAAATTTAATAACCAAATTCAATAGCGTAGCTGGATAGGAAGTCAACACTCAAAAATCAGTAGCATTCCTGTACACAAACAGCAAACAGACTGAGAGAGTAATTAGGGAAACCACACCTTTCACAATAACATCTAAAAAATGAAATACCTAGGAATCAATCTAACAAAAGAAGTAAAAGATCTATACAGTGAAAATTACACTATTGTGAAAAAAGAGATTTTAGAAGATGGAAAGTTATTCCTTGCTCATGGATAGGAAGAACTAACATTGTGAAAATGGCCATACTCCCAAAATTATTGTACAGATTCAATGTAATCCCAATTAAAATAACATTAGTATACCTCACAGATCCAGAGAAAACATTCCTAAAATTCATCTGGAACCAGAAGTGGCCTAGAATAGCAAATGCGATCCTGAGCAACAAAGGAAAGGCAGGAAGCATCACAATTCCTGACTTGAAATTATACTACAAAGCTACTGCGATAAAATCAGCAGGGTACTGGCAAAAAACCAGTCCTGAAGATCAGTGAAACAGACTAGAAGATTCAGACACAACCACAAGCATACCCAACTACCTTATCTTTGACAAAGGGGCCAAACATGTTCACTGGAAGAAAGATAGCCTCTTTAATCAACTGTGCTGGAAAAACTGGCTTTCCACAAGTCAAAGACTAAAACTAGACCCATGTCTATCACCATGCACTATACTAAAGTCAAAATAGACCAAAGATCTAAATATTAAAACAGAAACACTAAATCTACTAGAAGAGAAAATAGGTAAAAATCTTGAACACATAGGGGTAGGCGGAGAGTTCATGAACAAAAACCAAACTGCATGGGAAATACTTCAAAGAATCAACAATTGGGATCTTATCTTATTGAAAAGTTTGTGCACATCAAAAGAAATCACCAAGAGTAAAAAGAAAACCCACAAATTGGGAAAAAATTTTAGCCAACTTCCCCTCAGAAAAAGCACCTCTATCTAGAACATATCAAGAATTAAAAAAAAGTCAGACCTCCAAAATTCAAAAACCCAATCCAAAAATGGGCATCTGAGATATATACACATATCTCACATGAAGAAATGCTAATGGCAAATAAATACATGAAAAAATGTTCAGCAACATTAGTCATTTGAGAAATGCAAATTAAAACAACACTGATATTTCATCTCACCCCAGAAAGAATGGCTCTCTTCAAGAAATCAACCAATAACAAATGCTGAAGGGGCCATGGGGAATAAAGAACCCTACTCCACTGCTGGTGGGAGTGTAGATTGGTGAAACCACTGTGGAAATCAGTTTGGAGATTCCTCACAAGACTAGGATTTGAAGTTCCACTTAACCCAGCTATTCCCCTTCTGGGTATTTTCCCAGAAGAATTAAAAACATCATACCACAGAGGTATATGTGCACCCATGTTTACAGCAGCACAATTTGTCATAGCTAAATTTTGGAAACAACCCAAATGACCATCCATTGTTGAGGAATGCATAAAAAGATAAGGTATTTTTATAAAATGGAGTATTACTCTGTATGAAGAAAAGATAAACTTGAGTCTTTTGTAGGTAAATGGATGCAATTAGAGACCATACTCATAAGTGAAATAAGTCGGACCCACATGTGTGAACATCATATTGTCTCCCTGGTGTAGGAACCTGAACGATTAAGTAAAACCCAAAATGTACAATAAATGATATGAAAGGGAAAGAAGTTGCTCAAAGGAGGAACAACTGGGATGAGGGAAAGAAGAAAAAGAAAGAAGGCAGGCAATATCTATCTATCTATCTATCTATCTATCTATCTATATCTATATCGTCTATATCTGGGATAACTGTATTGCTGATGTCTGATGATTTATTGAAAGGAATAGTTAATGCTTAAAATATTTTATATTTTGACCAATTTTACGTGCTAATATCTGGTAATCTGAGCAAAAGATTTGAAGACAACAATATGCAATAGGACAACCATTGGTGAATTCCTACCATCTTGTCTAGTGAAACTCTGTATTGTCTCTAATGTTTTATTTAATAATTATTTTTTTATTCTCTTTAATGGTTTTAACAGTCTCTATTCTTACATCTGGTAATCTGAGTAACACAGTTGAAGATAACAATTTGTCATATAATAACCGCTGTTAATTCCTATCATTTTGTTTTGAAACCTTGTGTCATTTTTAATGTTCTTGTTTTGTTTGTTTTGTTTATGTCTGTGAGGTTGGTATGTTGCTCTTGTTTTTTCTATTACTCTCTTTAAAATAAAAAAAAATTACCACTGATTTATTCAATGTGGCTCTCACTGAGAGGTTTGGGAGTTCAGGGATAGGTCTGACCCACTGTTATGCTCCCCTTTATCTTCTTTTCACAACCCTGCAATGTCTCCAGGTCATAGATATCTGGTGTCAGACTAGGAAGATCTACTCTTTTAGGCACTTGTAATATTCCTGGGGCCGTATCCAGCATGTGATAGATGGCTGTCACTGGACAGAGCTGGGCCATCAGGCCTGTGCATCTGTGGCTTATATCCAACCTCAGAGCATATAAGGTAGTGTTCCATTGAGAATTGCCTTTACATTTGTTCAGCTCAGGTGGTTTAGTGCTGCCACACTCACCCCTCTAGGGCTCAGCTTCTTTTTGACCAAAATGACCCCGAGGGAGGCTCAGTGACCACCTCCTATATGGCTTTGTTCCACCTCTTCCTTTCCCTGGGCCCATCTAGAAAACAGGGATACTAGTTCAACAATCCACAGCTCCTTCCACTCTGATGTTGTGGTCACACTGGACTGGCAGGGTGGAGGGACAAGCACTAGGTGGATTTGTTTGCTAGAGCTACTATAACGAGGACCACAGACTGGACAGCTTGATGAATACAAGTTTATTTTCTCATGATTCTAAAGTGTGGAAGTTCAAGATCATTCTAAGGCCTCTCTTTTTGGCTTGCATCTCTTATCTCACTCTGTTTTTACATGATCTTTCCCCTGTATGTGTCCAAAATTCCAGTAAGGATACTAGTCAGATTGGATTAGAGTCTGCTCTAAAAAAATCACCTCATTCTAACTTAATCATCTCTTCAAAGACTGTATATCTTTAATACTGACCATTCTCAGTTCCTAAGGTTTAGGACTTCCATATACACATTTTTGGGAAGGACACAATTTAGCCTACAATACTAGCAAAGGGAGGGCCAGCACTGAGTGGTGAAAACTCTGGGTTGAGGATGTGTTTTCATTGCAAGAATTAATAGCAAGTTACAGAGTGACTGGAGCTTTAAAATGCTGTGTCAGGTCCTTCAGGCACTCCTTCAGTGAGTAGAGAGAGTGATCTGTCCTGGGCATATTGGTCTTCTCTCTATGAAAAGGTAAGGTGGGAAGGTACGTTCAGGAGGACTAACTCAGCCCTGTGTCTGGAGCTGAAGATGTGAAAAGGGCGGAAGCAATGAAAAGTTGAAAAAGTAAACTGAAGCCAGGTTCTGGAGAGTTGAGGTGAAGGAGTTTAGCTTCTCCAGTGAGGCACAAGGAGCTTAGGGAGCATTGCCCTTTCTGGTGGAGGGATCTTATGAAGGCGGGACTGTGATGAGGATTCTGTCCAGGTCACAGGTGAGCGTTCTGCACAGGTCCTCTCACTGAATTTCTAGGACTTGGTGGGAAAACCAGGGCAGTAAAAATGGCCAGGATCTGTTACAGCTCTCGTAGTTCCCTTATTTTTGGAATGTTCTTTCTGTGCCTTCAGAATTTGTATTTGGAGTAAATTCATCTAGGGAACAGTCTGGTAGAGCAGCCAGGTTTCTGGATGAATCAAAAGAGCTCATTTTAGAGAAGGGGGAAACTGACATTCAAAGAAGTAGAAATAAGCATGTTGTTCAGAAGTGAAAGAATTAAGGCAAGAACCCGGCTTCCTGACCCGAGGTCATGGTTTCTACAACAGCTGTAGGAAGACGCAGGTTTCATGGGGCAGATAGGGCCTGGACAGAGAGGTCTGGTGAATGCTCAGGGTGGCCGGAGGCTGAATCTGTGGTGCGTTTCAGCTCTGTGTGGAGTGCTTTTGCACTGTTGCATGTGGAACACTAAGTGGCAGACTGAGTCTGGTCAGCAAGAGGCTCTGGTGTCTCACCTGTGCCCGCTCCTCCCCAGGCAGAGGCCAAGATCTCAATGCCTAGAATAGGCAGCACTGCCTCCCAGAGCCAGTGGCTTCTCAGAGACCCCTTTCTGTCCTCAGACCTTTTTCATCCCACCCACCTGGTAAGTGAGGCCCACCACAGCACCATTAGAGTTGCATGGCTGCCAACAACAGGGGAAGAGCAGAGACATGTATGGGGTGTGGGGTGTCCTTGGCCTGGCATTGTGCTTTTCCCAGAAGCCCAGAGTCAGTTTGAGCTGGGTGTGGGGAAGGGACGCCTAGCCACCTTTGCCTGAGAACAGACTTGCTCTTCCTTCTCTGGGGAGTAGAGCTGGGCTGGGCCAAGAGGTGGAAGGGCCAGGTGCTGCCTGCACTGGAAATTGGTTCTGCTCTCACGGGTGTGGGCTAATTTGTAGCCGGTTCTGTAAACTTGTCTGACCCCATTTAGGCCACCGGGAAAGCAGGCATAATCGCACCCCACTGAGGGCTCAGCTCCAAAACCAAGGGCCAACACCAACTGGTGACCATTGGCATGCAGGGCTGAAACAGGTCAGAGCTTAGAATTTCTCTCCCTGGGTCTTAGGGCCAAGTACTGGCATGTGTGTTTTGGTTCAGGGACACACAGTCCTCATCTATAGATATCCTGGGATTTTCAGGCAGGCAGGGATGTGACACACTGCCCTCCGAGGCATGTGGCCACGGGAGCATGTGGTAGTGGCAGAGGCAGCCAGGGAGAGGGCACACTGCTGGCTGGCTCTGCTGGGGCCTTTGCTGCCGGTAAGAGAGTTTTAATTTGGCCAAAGTATGTGTGTAGCAGGGCTGAGAACTGAGTGAAAAGGATTAAAAATCCAGAATATCATTTGACAGTTATTAGTGCTTTTGTTATTTTTTAGTGCCTGTTCATTTATTTAATACTGTAGTAACAGTTTCAGGGTTAATTAATTACAAATATTTTTATGTTTTATTTATATGAGAAGTATAGATTAGCTAGAGGGCTAATTGAATCCTTGCATGTTACAATGTCAAGCTGGGAGGCCTCCCAGAGGTTGTCCAGTCCCATTTCCCCACTAGCATCCGCAACTGGGGCCTAGAAAGGGGACATGTCTATCCCAGAATCTCCCGGAGAGGCTGCTGAAGGGACTCAGTCTCCTTGTGCCTACTGGAGTGTGCAAGAACTGTGCACATAGCTTGGGTGGACCAGATTATCTTGTGAGCAAGCCACAGTGGCTGGCTGGGGATGGCGCCTTGTTGGCCATGGTCAGAGGCAGTGGGCTCTCTGGGTAGAGTACCCCAAACAGTGGCAATCAGGCAATATCCCACCACATATTTACAGGGCTTTACAGGCTGTGTCGCACTGCTATGCATAATCCTCTGTGATATTCCCCCTGCAGCCCTGTGCTGTAAGGATGTGGAAACCCACGTTCATTGAGGTCCATCCCTAGGGACTTCTTAACTGCCCTGTTCCCTCCAGATTGAACATCTTTCCATCAGTCCCCTCTCTCTTCCGTATGTCTTCCTACTACCAGGATCTTTCCAAGAGCTTCTGTCTTTATGCTCCATGCTTCCCAGACCCTGCCAGTTGCAGCTCAGCCCTCTGACCCTCAGTCAGCTCCTGGGCAAGTGTAGCATGAGGACAGGAGGCCTTGCAGTGCCCAGAGATCCGGCTCCTTGCTTCTCTTGCTTCCCAGACAGATAGAGGTCATGAGCTTGGGCAAGTGAGGTCACCATTTATGTTATCCCTTTATTTTTTCGACTGGCTTCCCTTGGGAGCTGGAGTTTTCTCCCTCCCAACTAGCCATCTTGTTACGTTACATTGCCGATATTCCCTCCAACACTGAAAAGTAAACTCTGTGTTTTCTGCCTTCAGTGCTTCATTTCTTAAGGCCTTACAAGTTAGTTCTTGCTCCCAACACCAAGCTTCAGGATCACTGAGATCCACTTGTTTGTCAAACTCAACCTCTTTTTCTACTTTCTCATGTTTCATCTTCCCTGCTCTCCCTACTTTCTGGATGCCCCTGCTTTGCTTCCTTTTCTTTATTTGCATTTCTCTGGTAGCCAGTGATGGTGATCATTTTTTCATGTGTTTATTGGTCATTTCTGCTTTTTCTGAGAAGGGTCTGTTCATTTCAGTTGGCCACTTTTTGACTGGACCTGTTATTTGGGGGAATGTGATTTTTTTGAGTTCTTATATATTCTAGATATTAATCTGAGGAATAGCTAGTAAATTTTTTTCCCATTTTATAGGTTGTCTCTTCACTCTGTTGGTTTTCTTTGCTGTGCAGAAGCATTTTAATTTGCTCTGATCCCATTTATTGATTCTCAGTATAACTTCTTGTGCCACTGGAGTTCTGTTCAGAAAGTCCTTGCCTATGCCTCTGTCTTCAAGAGTTGTACCTATTTTACCTTTCAGCAGATTTAGTGTTTCTGTTTTAGCATTTAGATGTTTGATCCATTTTGATTTTAGTTTAGTACATGGTGAGAGGTATGGGTCTAGATTCAATCTTCTGCATGTGAATATCCAGTTTTCTCAGCAGTATTTATTAAAGAGACTGTCTTTCCTCCAGTGTACAGTGCACTCTTGAGTTATGATCAGCCCAACACATGAACAGCTTGGGCTGTGATTGGAAGTTTAGTTTTAACTTATAACCAAAGTCTTGAGTTATGACTTGAATGCTGGACACTTGTGCCCCCAGACAGTCTCAGGTGCAGATTTAACCCTTAAAGAGTTCTGGAAGGAACATTGCAATATCTTTTCCTATATGGGGTTAATAGAGAAATCCTGGGTCAGAGTCTTGCTAAGGACACTGAGATCTGCCTGAATACAGGAGAGAGACTTTGTAGAGGAGCCTGAACCTTCAATTGACAATCTGAGTTACAACAAGCCCTTGGGAATGAAGTAAGTTTATAAGTCAAGAAACCACTGTATATTTTTGGCTTTTTTTATCAAAGATCAAATAGCTGGATGTGCCTGTGGTTGTTTCTACTTTCTTGATGCTGTTCCACTGATCCACATGTTTGTTTTTGTGCCAGAACCATGCTATTTTTATCATTGTATCTTTGTAATATAACTTTAAATTTGGAATTGTAATTCTTTCTGCTTTCCTTTTGTTACCCATGATTCTTTTTCTTATTTTGTCTCTCCCATATGAATTCCATGATGTTTTTCTCTAGATCTGTGAGGAATACTGTTGATATTTTGATTGGGATTGTGTTAATGTCCTCTTTGATGTATTTTTTCAGAGGTGGTAATTTTCATTGTTTAGATCTTTCTTTCCTTGGTTAGGTTTTCCTAAATATTCAATCCCTTAATGGTATTGTGAATGGTATTTTTTCCTAATTTCTTTCTCAATGAGTTCATTTTTAGTGTATAGGAACACTACTGGTTTTTGTGTTTATTTTGTACCCTCCTACTGAATTTGGTTATTAATTCTAGGAGTTTTTTGATAGATTTTTTTGTGTCTTAGAAGTAGAAGATCCTGTCACCTGCAAATAATGATACTTTGACTTTGTCCTTTCCTGTACATATTCCTTTTATTTCTTTCTCTTGCCTGATTGTTTGCAGTAATGTTTTGAGGACTGTTTTGAATGGAAGTGTTGACAGAGGACATCCTTGTCTTACTCCCGATTTTAAAGGAAAAGCTTTCAATTTTTCTTCATTTAATATGATGTTGGTAGTAGGTTTGTCATAAATGGCTTTTATCAGATTGAGATAAGGTTCTTTTATGTCTGTTTTCTTCATTTTTAAAATCATGAATGAATGTTTGATTTTGTCAAAGGCTATGATTTACATGTGTTCCCCAAGGTTCATGTGTTAAAAACTGTTGAGAAAGGGGCATCTTTAGCGGTGAGTAGGTCATGAAGGCTCTGTCCTTATGAATGGATCAGCAGCTTCTTACAATTGTGTTCATTATTCTTGTAGTGGGTCCTGATAAGAGAATAAGTTTGGCCCCTACTCGCCCTCATGCACTTTTTCTGCCATCTTATGGCACAGTAAGAGGGCCTTCACCAGAAGTGGTTCCTTGATGTTGGACTTTCCAGCTTCATGATCCATGGACCTGGAGTTTTCACCATTAGCTGATGCAGCAGGAAGACCTCTATCAGATTCAAGTCCCTGAACCTCCATGCCCATAGGAAACAGATCTCTTTTCTGTATGAATTCCCCAGCATCAGAGGTTCTATTACAGCAGCATAGAACAGGCTCAGACAAAGGTCTGAACTTGAGCTGTGTATAAAGCCAGGCTGTTCACCCTCCTCACCTGAAATCAGTCCCCTCCAGCCCTGTTGGTGCTTAAGTCCACAATGATGACGGTGGGGTCCACACCAATGTCTGTCTGCAGCAGCTGCTTTCCCTGCACTTTCTTCATGGACAGCGACACCTCGATGTTTTCCTCTCTTTGGCAGTTGTGCTCCTGCTGCACCTGACAGCTGGCACTGACCCAGTGAACAGGGTGCCAGATCTTCAGGGGAAAGAGATGCATCCTGGGAGCTCCAGTGTCTTATTCTTTTGTCCTATTTTGTTATGTCATTCTTTGGTGTGGAAGGCACCTATGCCAGTATTTCTAGCCCTAATTTCAGTCTTCTATTTTAGTCCTATATCTATTGGAACCCTAAATAGAGGAAATCCTTGTGAAACTCCTTCCCTTTTAGGCCCTTCTTGTTTCTTGCTGCTGAATCTTAGCAGCAGCTCTGCTCTTGGCCACTAAATCTTTTCTCTTCTTCCTTTTGAAGTCCTACCTTGCTCTAAAAGCAGAGCAGTAAATTATCTCTCTAATGATGTTATCAGCCCGTGCCATGATTACTTTTAAGCCCTGTCATCTTATAAGGATGGGCTCTGAGGTCCAGAGAGAACCAGTAACTTTGCATCCTCCAGTAACCAGTCTAAGCGTCTTTCCCTGAACCCCTCCCTCGGGGGTTTCAGGGCTCTGAATTGCCCATGGCACTGAAGATGGTTGTGTGTGCGGGAGCATGAGGATGAAGAAAGTCAGAGTGTTGAAGGATGACAGACAGCCTGGTGTCTGCCAAGTAAGTGTGGTCACTTGCCAACACTGGACCTCAACAAACAAAACATTTGGATGGCAATAAATAGAGCCATTTAGCTCTAGCATGCTGAGCCAAGGAGTGGTGAGGGACTGGAGGAAGAGTGGATCCCGGCAGCTCCTGGTATGGCTTGGGCTTGGTGATGGGCTCTTTCCCTCTGCTGGAAGGTCTGATTGAGCTGCACCTGAGCAGCTAGGAAGCTTTGCTCAGATGTCTCCTGTGGCTTGGTGCCCTGGCATCAGGCGTTGGCTGTCTGCTGTGTGACTGACCCTGGGGAGCCTGGCCAGATAGCCTTTAAGCCCTGCTCTGCAGGAGGTGAGAACTCCATGTTCTGGGCCTGGCTTGCCCCTACCTCACTGGTGCCAGCTTTTGATTGGGAGATCCCAGGAGCTTGGATCTGTACTCCGAGGTTTCTCAGCCTGGACTGAATTCCGTTCTTCACAGTTGTCAATCTTCTTTCCAGGGTGGCACAGGCAGGCCCAGGATTGAGGCAGAGCAGTTTCCACAAGGGTCAGAAGGAGTACATGGCCTCCTGGAACTTCCCTGCTGCTGGGCAGTGGCCAGGTCCTGAGTCTGCTGGCTGGTGGTGGGGACTGAATTGGCAGGAGGGCCACTAGGATGAGAAGGTCTGTTTTTATTATGACTCTGCAGGGGAAATACCTGGGGCCTGGAATGAGGGGCTTGTGTTAAGCTCACTTCCCAGAGGATCCCACCTTTGGCCATAGGTGGCAGTTGCTTCTGGTAGGAATAGATTGCTGCTGTCCAGGTTCCTGCTCAATGGCTTACTCTTGTTCTCTCTGTCATTGTCACAGGGGCCCCCAGGTCTACCCCACAGGTGCTAAGCGTGTTCTACCCCAGGGCCTTTGTTTTGGCTATTCCTTGGAGGAACACTGTCCTCCCGGTCTACTTAGTGCACCCCCCCACTTTCTCCTACTGTTTTCTTGAGCCTTCCCTAACCAGTAAGGCCCAGCCCAAGCACCCAGTTGAAGTTGGTAAGTTTCCCCCTGCTCCAGCATACTTGACTCCTCCTCACTTTGCCCCTTTTTCCTGTTTCCTATAGCGCTGTGACTTTGTAACATACCACAGGATTTATACTACCTATTTCTTATTCTTTTTTCTTTAAGTTTTTTTTTCCCTTCACAGGACATAAGCTCTCCTAGGACAAGCATCTTTGTTCCATTCACTGTTAGAAGAATATCTGGTATGTGCTTAATAATTGCTCAATCAAAGAATCTATCCCAGGGCCGTGGGTGAGCCCATCAAGCACCAAGTGGAAGCCAGTTTCACATCTCCGAGAATCCACTGTTCAACTTCACGCTTAAGGCTACAGACCCACCACCAGAGAAGTCATGTTAGAGTAGTTCTGAGGCCACTCTTCACGGACTCCTTGCTGGAATAAACATGGATGGACCTTGCTTCTGACACAGGCCAGGACCACTGGCTGGCTGAGTTGGCAGGCCAGATGGTGACATCTGCCATGTTTGGCTTCTGGCTCTGTTGTGAGCTGAGCCGCAGGTGTCTTGTTAAAGACAGCTGATGAGTTGAAGGGTGTAATTGCTTTCTGAGGTGGTATGGGAAGGTGTGGAGTTGTAGCAGCCCACCGGGAGGTGGTGTGGTCATTGTGAGTTCCAGCTGTGCTGTAGCAGTAGCCCATTGGAGTGGCCATAGCAATGAATAGCATGTGTTCCAGGGCTGGACAAATGTTGGAAAATGCCATTCTTCTCTAGAGGGTCACAATTCATAGGTAGCTTGTTATGAACTCAAAGCGCAGAACGGGAGAGTCGTAGGCTTGATGGGCATCAGTTGGCATGTGTTTTAGTTGGTTGCTTGTAGGTAACAGCCACTTACAGTCTCGGCCTTTCCTGCTGCGTCCGGCACCTTTGACTTTCTGTCTTTCCCTTACCCTACTGGGTTTATAGTTTTCCTTCCATAGCACACTGCTATCTGAGCCTCTGGGTTCTACCCAGGTCCAGAATGCATGTAAGGCAACCAAGCTGTGAGCATGGGCTGGCGCTCAGCATTGCCAATTGCTGTTCAACACAATCCCAGTTATCTTGGAAGAGGAGACCCTGCAGACTGAGGCTGACCTAATCTGTATAGTCAGGAGGGACTTTACAGCGATTAAAGAACTATTTCTTGTTGGCAGAGTGATACCAGCAGGTTTCATCTAAAAGAGGAACTGACAGGCAGGGCCCTGGGAGAGTGTCAGGTCATGGCCAGGGCCATGGTTGAGGAGGTTTGCACTGAGGTGTAGCTATCCTGTGACAGCATGCTGGTCCTTCTCTTTGTAAAGTGTGTAGTGTAGTGCATGCAGCACTGGGAGACTGTTCCCTGTGGTGGTCAGCGTGGGGCAGGGTTGAGTGTGAGCAGAGACAGCTGCTATGTGAGCCATTGTTACTTTCTGATTGTTGTCAGAGTTCGGAAGGACTGGGGGGTCCAGGAAGAGGAGAGCAGCTTTCCCTTCTATGTCCGAAGTCCCAGGTCAAGAGGGTGGATTTGGATATTTCAGGGGGATCTTCCTTTTCTTCTTGAAAGGAAGTGAGGGCCCATGGAAGGCCAGACCCAGATGACAGCAAAGAATTTGGGAGAAAAACGAGATTATATTAAGATACTTTTAGATGCAAGTGGTAAAAATCCATCCCAAAATATCTTAAGCAAAGCACGGGATTTATTATTGGATTAAATCCTAGAGAAGAGGCCTGGCTAGCATGACATCACCTCAGCTCTGTTCACTTGAGTCCTTGGCTCTACTCTCCATTGCTAGCATGATTCTGCAGACAGCTCTGTCCTAGGGCTGGGGTGATTGATGGCTGCCGACAGCCCAGCACATGCGCTTCCTACTTGGCACCAACTCTGGGTCCAAAGAACCTTCTATGTCCCGGCCTATGCAGAGAAGACAAAAGCCCCATGCCCTGTGGGTTGATTGCCATCAACCGATTAATCTCAGTGGCCAGTACATTGACCAAGGGAGGGTGTGGGGTGACACCCTGACTGACAAAACCCCATGGCTGTGTGCAGAACCCAGTGGGAGTCACACTGAAGATTCATCTTTCTTTTCCTTTTACCACTCCCTAGGGCTTAGAGTCACCAGCTTTGGGGTAGAAGGAGAAGGTGAAAATTTATAAAAATAAGGTCTTTTACATTTTCAAATCAACTGCACATGTAAGGAGGAAACTGCTGAGAAATTGCTGTAATTCCATTGCTGCAGGGCACCTCCAGTTCCCCACACCCCTTTTAAACAGGAGTGTGGATGGAATTCATCTAGTGCCTGTTCTGCCATGGTAAGTTGGGTGTACAGGGGAAAAAACATGTCCCTCTTGCTCACAGGTCTTTATATTGAGGCACAGTGGAACAGCATCTCCCCTGAGGGGAGTGACATCTGGATCTGATTAGAGGACAAAGTCCTGATGTCCAGCTGGTGTCTAATTGGGCTGAGACCTAAGGTGTTGTGCAGGTTGTGCAGGTTGAAGGAGTGTGGTTTGTGGCAATGTTGATGGCCAGAAGTGTTGTGGCTGAGGCAGGATCCTTTTCCACAGTTGCCATAATAATATTAACAATCTCACATGTTGTTTCTGCAATACGACCTTGCTAGTCTGCTGTAAGAGGAATCTCTGTCCCCTCACTTTGGGGAACTGGGTGGTCTTTGAAATTACTTCAACCTGTAGAGTGAAGAAATGAGAGGACCTAAGGCCAGGACATAAGGAATGCTGCAACTTTGGGCTGGGTCTCCCTCTTCTAGACACTTGCTATGGGAAGCCCAGGCCATGTGGAGAGCCCACACGCCAGGTGTGTGAGTGGAAAGCTTTGATCTCCTGGTTGGTCTGTTTGGAGCTACCCGAGAGATCCTCCTAGAGCACCACCTAACTGAGCCTGGTCACCCTCCACAAATGTAGGAGATGACAGTAATAAGAACCGTAATAATGATGTGATTGTTGTTTTGTGGCTCAGGCTCTGAGGCGGTATTTTACATAACAATAAATAGCGAGAATGATCAGAATGGAGATCTCAGGAGATGCTTTGCTATCCAGAATTTGAGGTGAGCTGTAGCTATGGCAACGAACGCTCTAAAACACTAAGTTCAACAATTCGGGTTGGGAGGAGGCAGCCCTGAGAATAGAGTTAAGAAGTCAAGTGGGCATTAAATTTGTGGTTGAATGTTAGAGGCGGAAGAAAGAGGTAGTGGGACCTTTTAAGTAGAGCGACATTAACAGCCGTGCCAGGAAGATCCACACACCTCGGAAATTTCCCTTCTGAGGACGAGGTGTAGGAAGAGTCACAGTTTCCCACACCACCTTCAGACCACATACTGGCTCTGGGAACCACAGTCGTGTGAACCCTGAGGACTCTGTCATTCCTCACAGCAGGAGACATTTTGCTGATAATCTTTCAAGTCCCCCAGGGTCTCAAAGCTTCCTAACTGCACTGCTCTCAGTGTCTCTTTCATTGTGTCAGTGTCTACCCGGTAGTCCAGGCCTGAGGCATGCCAGGACAAATGTCTCTGCGTTCTGGACAGGCAGAGATGCTTGCTGCTGGCCGCCCTCTCTGTACACATCTTCCAGAGCATAGCTGCTCCAGGAACGTTCTGCGTCCTCTCAGATTGGGGTCCTTTGCTGGTGCTGATCTTTCTGTCAGAAGTGGTGCCCCTCTGCCCTCTTTCTCTCCTCTTTCCCCTCCACCTCCCACTCCCAGGTGTCCATTAGGGAGTCCCCTCCTCCAGGGAGCCGTCCACTGCTGCAAGGGCAGGACTGGGCCCTCCTCTCACTGCCTTCCCTTCTCCTCCTGGGTCTCACGCTTTCTAATTGTTTAGTGCTGGTTCCCTCTCGCCTTCTGCCTCTCTGAAGACAGACAGTGTGTTCCATTCATCTTCACACCTATTTTTGTCATTCTCGGGCCCCTCATCAACTCAGGACCTCCCAGAGACAGGGCCAGGCCTTCTTCTGATCCCCAGGGGCTGGGTGCACATTCTGGGCCTGTGGAGCCTGCTGCCCGATTGGTGAGCTTTGCAGAGACCGCCCAAGAATCAGTCATTTGTGGACCAGACTGTCCACTCAGCTGAAGGGACAAGAGGCCAGGTTCTGGAGTCAGCAGAAGACCCGGAGGGCCACAGCTTCCAGGTACGGCCCTTGAGTGGCAGGGAGCTTAGACTTTCTGCACAGAGAACAGCAGAGGAACTCAAGTAGGGACTGCTGGCCTCCAGCCACAGCATCTTTGGGGTCCTTTGCAGTGCGGGCCAATGCCGCTGTCACCTGGGCTCATCCTAGCCAATGGCTGAGCACAGAGGCTCTGCGGCCCGCTGGTCTCTACTCCTCAGGGGCCCCTGTGAGGCCACCTTTGCACTAGTGCTGCCTGTTGAACTGTGGAGATTTCCTCAGGTCACCAAGGTGTGGACCCTTCTGCTCTGTCTTCTACACTGTGTCTCCTACAGATGGTAGACCCATGTTATAGTCTGAGCCCCATCCCTCCTGCTTACTCTCCCCTCTGAACATCTACTTCTGACTTATGTTAGCATGAGACTCCCAGAGCACCAACTGACACACTCTGTGACCTGAGACAATCTTCTTAACTGGCACCTGCCTCAGTTTCCTCATCTGCAAAATGGGTACAGTCCTAGTAGTGGTTTCATCAATCAATAATGAGGATTCAAGGCACTACATGGTAAGAATTTTCTGTAGTTTCTGGCAGACAATAAATGTACTGCCATGTCCTGAAGTCAGTGGCTGCTGTATATAAACCCTAAAACCTCTAACCAAATGGTGCAAGGAGGTCAGCAAGGCCAAATGAGGCTTACCTGGACCAGTGCATGTGGTCCCTGTCCCACAATCCCTCCAGGCAAGGACACCCATCCGGGAGTAGATGTGAACAACCCATGATGTGTGCGTGTCTGGAAATGTCACAGTGAAATGAGCTAATTTGTGCAATTAATATGTGTATTCCCACATGGTGGTGACACATACTTGTGATCCAAGCCCTTGTGAGTCTGAGACAGGAGGATCACCATGAGTTCAAGGTCAGCCTGAACTATTGGAAAAGATCCTGTCTCAAAAAAGGGAAAATAATAATAATAATAATAGTAATAATGTAGTAAAGGCACTTGATAATGAAAAATAATTAATGTACTTTCAGGTAACATGTTTAACTGAAAAGTTAAAGACTTTTGTGACCTTGACTGAGCTGAAGATGTACACACAGCCTACCAGAGGGGCTCCTTTGCTAGTCTGTCCTGCCAGCAGTTGAATTTCCAGACCATAGAGCTCTGGGCACTTGGGCAGAAGGGGTCAGTGGGGGAACCTTTTTTCTGCTCTGTGGGAAGCAGCCTACCGGAGCATACTGGGAAAAGCCCACCCTCTGGTCCGCGTCTTGAAGGGTGTGGGCAGGTGCGCAGTCTTGACCTGCAGCTCCTCCATGGCTAGGACGCAGCTGCTCCCAGGGTGTTTGGAGGAAGTGGTGCAGGGAGGTGTGGCCCAGGGACACGTTAATGTGTGGGGTTACGGGGAGCACTTTGTGCGACCACTTCTGTGGCCCACGATTGCAGGGCCCAGATATCTGCCTTAGTGATGCACTGTGGGCTGCTGGCGAGTCAGTATCCATGTACCCAGCCTTAGGCACAGAAAGCCACAGCCCTAAGTGGCTTCAATTAGATGTCCTTGGACAGTCCATTTATGAGGTATTTGGAAATAACCTTTGCTTAATAGAGATGCTGCAAAAGCACTTTTCTCCTGTGATTCTTTCCTGGCACAGGGGCCAGAGCTTTCCCAAGCTGACCCCTACGATGGAGAGTAAGAGCCATTCCTCAATCTGGTTTCCTTGGAACCCAAGGCAGGGCCTCAGAGAATTAAGCAGTTAGTGACACTGTCTCATCCATTTACTGAACACCTCCACCGCCATAGGCATCTCCAGGACGGGTGCCCACAGCAACCCCCTGAGGGAGGACCTCTGGTGTCTGTTTTATGGGCTGAGGTCGAGCTGGGCCTCATATACAACATGACTTGGGAGGCCTCAAAGCCAGGGGACCTGGGGTGTCAGTGCCTGTGTCAGATTCCAGTGCAGAGTGTCCAGTCTAAGTGTACTGCCTCTCAGTCTGACCTGAGGTACAGCGAGCCAGGAGTGGGACAAGATCATTTAGACCACCAGACAGAAGGCTTCTTGCAGGGTCTCCCTATAATCATGCAGTAAAGTTCTCCTGCATAGAGTTCCGAGAACCTGGTCACTCACCTCACTAGTTACAGCTATGAGAAAACTCCATGACCAAGAATGTTAAGACTGATATGTTTTCAAGTTTATGAAAGCTTCTTTCAATCTCTTCTACTTCTGTTTTTTTCTGTGGGTATTTATGAACATAGATACCCAAATGAAATGAATTTTAGAGGCCAGGGTACTGTCAGGAGACACGAACGTGGCTGAAGACCAGAAGGTGGCCCACCGCAGGCTGGAAATGATTGGGCTTGTGCCAGACACACGCAGATGAGGCAGTGAGGCTTCTCTGAAGCACATATGTACCAGGCAGGGCTGGCTTGGCCAGTGTGAGACCCCACAGTCACACAAGACACCACGCTCAGGTGGGCCCGGCACTCACCAACTTGGAATTCTTAATGATTTTATGTCTTCATTTGTGTTTTACAAGTAAAGTCAAAGAAGCAACATAGTTTACCCTTGTAGGCCTGCATCATGAGATTTCTCAGCTCCTTCCATCCTGCTGTGCTCTGTGCAGAGGACGCAGTATCCCTGGCAGCGTGAGAGGCTCTGTGGCATGGGCTGGGTGGCTCGTGGAAGGGAAACTGCTCTTCACTGGGGACATGGAGTGAGAGGCCCAGCAGTTGCTGGGCTGCAGGCACCATGAGTCACTGACCGGGGCCTCAGGGACCTGGGGAGGTCCACACGTGTCTTGCAATCATCCTCAGTCTTATGGGAACACAAAAATAACATAAAAAGTCCTAAAGGTGCCGGGTTGCAGTGCTGATACTGCTCTTCATGTATCCTGGAACTGAATGATGAAGCCAATGGCAGGCTTCCTACCATTGGAGTAGAACCCTGCAGAGAAACAAGGAGGCAAGTACGGCCTACATCATAATGGATGAGTTGGAGACATCAGTATAAACTCAGTTTAGCACACTTTAGATACAGTGGATGCATCTAGAAAGTTTTAAGTGACACAAAGCTCAGTGTACACACATGTATTACCTGCTCTGCCAGCTGAAGCTACATACAAGAATACTTCAGTTGTGATGAACACATCTAGAACCCATTCTGACACTTAATGTTTTTGAAAAATTTTTTATTCTCTCTAGTTGTTTGATCCATCTCGCATTCTTACATCTGGTAATCTGAGCAACTTCCTTGAAGATAACAATATATAATATAACAGCCATTGTTAACTCCTATCAGTTTGTTCTGACACTACTCGAGGTGAAGGCTGGTTATAGGACTGGGGTAAGAAGTCTATAAGCATATTTATTTCTAGAGCACCTTAAAGTGCCAGAAAATAAGGATGTGTGCAAAACAGCCTATCAGCCAGCGATGGGATGTGTCAGAGTGCTGCAGTGAGTCGAGAATGCTCCCAACTGCCAAAGCTAGAGCAGTCTGAACAAAAAAATGAAGTGGTAGTGCATTATAACCCAAAGCATAAAATAAAGATCCCCAGACTGTATTAATGGAGGTAAATAATTGAACACAAAAACAAATGCGAACAGACATATCTCCTGTGCAAAAGAATTCCAAATAATTTGTATAGATGCTCTGCTCTCAAGGGAGTAGGGCAAAAGTCCACTTCCAACAGGTGTGGGCCGAGCAGTTATTCCCTCCAAACACAAGAGAGGTGTAATGGGGAAGGAGCAGCGTATTTCACAGTGGGAAACCTCTCATGCTTGGCCAACATCAGCAGCGATAACGTATTGATAGTACGCACCTCTGACATGATGCGATGAAAATGGCCCTCTGCCTCTGTGTTCCCCAGAACTCTTAGTCCGGTCATGAGAACAAGATCCAACAATCTCAACACTGAGACATTTTACCAAAGACATGACCAGAACTCTGCAAACCTGTCATAGTCCTCAAAACAAGAAACCTGGAGAAACCGTCACAGCAGCAGGAGCCGAAGGAGATGTAATGACAAAATGGATTGTATCCAGATAGGCTCCCAGAACATGAAAAGCCACTAGGTTAAAAGAATAAGGAAATCTTAAGAAAATGTGAGCTTATCATTGTGATTTTAACAAAGGCACTGTAAGAATGAGGATACTCATAATGGGAACCCTGGGGTGAGGAGTTTGTGGGAACTCTACTCTCTTCAGTTTATACTGAGTTTATCCTGATGTCTCCAGCTCTAATCCATTTTGACACAGACCATTCTTGCTTCTCCTCTTATTTCTCTGCCAGCTTCCACTTTAACAGTAAGAAACTTGTCACTGAATTCACCATTCATTTCCAGGATACACGCAGAGCCGAATCAGCATTGCTAACCTGAACTCTTAGGAAGGTGTTGTTATATTTCTTAATTTTTATGCTCCTGTATTTTTCCATAGGTCTAAAACTGTTCTAAAAATAGTTTACTAAAAGCAAACACCATAACAACAAACACTCGCACACTGAGTGATGAGAGACTGCAGAAAAAATGAAAACCTTTCTGTAGTTTAGCATTATTAGTGCCTTGTTTTTCAGCCTTTTGAGCTTAGCATTGGGTCCCCCAAGTTATGTAGCCTGTGTATGTGCCAGATAGACCAGGCTGTCCCTGGTGGGGTTCTCTGTGTGGGCTTACTCTTTCTAGGACTGAACTTGGCCAAGCCCACCACAGCATAGCAGGCTTACTCTGGGAGAGGAGAGGTGGGGGTTGATTCTCTCCAAGAGCGTATAAACTGGGGATCTTGTCCACTACTGAAGAATCCTGTATCAAAGTACAACTCACCTTCCAGGTAAACTGCTTTGTCCTCATGTCATGTGCAGTCTTGGCGGAAAGGTGGAAGACATCTTCATAAGCCAAGATGCCCAAGGGCTTTGGCTGTGAGAGAGGAGAGAAGCACAGCTAAGCAGCGAGTGTAGAATCACATGTCCTGGGTGGCTGAGAGAAGGCAGTGTTAGTGGGAGAAGTTGCTGCTAAACCCTGTGGAGTGACTGGGAGGTCCATGGTTGTGATCTGGTTCAGCTGTTGGGTTCATCCAAGGGTACAGAGAGTTCAGGTAAGGGGAGGAGTCAGGGACACCCTGGAGAAAGAGGTCTGGGGGAGATGCAGTCTTAGAAGTCCAGTTAAGCAATGGGGACTGGAAGACATCATGGCTTTTGAGCAGGCTGGGGATGTGGTTGTGTGTGAGGTTAGAGAACCACCCATCACCGTGGTAGGCATGGCTTGGTTGAGGAGGAAGGTGCAGTGGAGCCTGGGGTTCTCCGGGCTGGCGGGAAGGGTGGGACCTGAGCTAGGGTCGTTCATCTTCACCTCTCACTGTAACCAGAAGTTACATGTGGGACTCTGGAAGTACTTGGCAGCTGTCTGGTTCATCTGGACAGAGGGGGACATTTGTCACTGACATTGCTGAGACAGTCAGCTTCACTGCCATGTCTGCTAGACAAGATGCTTGGTGACTCTGGAGCTGCTGAAAAACTTGGCTCCAGGGCCTTCTGTCTCCATGGCTAGCCCTGTGACAGTCGTGGCAGATGTGTCAAGTGGTTCTCAGGTATCAGGCCAAGCTGATTCAGACTTCACCATGGTATCCCTAGCGACTGGGTTAGGGGATGGGGCTAGTGACACTGCAAGGAACAGATGAGAGTGCTTCCTCAAGCCTTTTCAAGGGGCCCTCACGAGCACCGCCTCACATCCCTTGCCCAGCTCAGTGCAGTTCCAGAGCTGGGTCTTTCCACGCTGGCTGCCTGCTTGGCCTGCAGTCCTGAAGGCCTCCCTGGTGTCCACCCCAGGTCTCTCCACACCCCTTCTACCCACCCGAATCTCAAACCTCACTTTTCTGCATTCCAACCCCTCCTGGTATCCTTTCACCCAAATCCTGCGCATCTGCCAGGGGCGAGACCCAAGCCTCTTCCCGGATCTTCACCTGAGCCTCAGAGTCCCAAAAGTGCCATGTGTCTGGCTCACCAGGCACCCAGAGTGAAGACAGTTCCCATTTCCTACTGCCTCATCTCCAAGGCTATGGTGCTGATTGGGCAGCCACGGCAGCTCACAAGCACCTTGATTTGACAATTTGTGCCCTGGGAGCCCGTGTGAGTAGTGGTGGGGAGGGGTTGTGGTCAGAGTCCCAAGGTATTTGATTACTGGAGAATCTGAGCCCTATGGCTTTTGTGCAACCCTCAGCTTACCTCCCTGACTGTCTCCCTCTCATCTTGTCTGCTCCCCACTTTCTTGCACTAGATGCCCACTAACTGTTGCACCGTCCCTGCCAGCAGGAGACTCCAAAGCTGCTCAGCTCTCTCTTCTCTATACCAGAGCATCCTTTGGATGTGGGAATAAATTCCTTCCTGTTGCTCTCATGGACTGGGATTTTCAGGGCTTTCTCAAAGTCCTCTGGAACAAGTGCCAGAGAATGGGACTTCATGAGGATATGAATTTGGCTTCGATGGAATGACCTTCTGCCTGTATTCATTTATGGCTGGAGCTTCTGGATTGCCCCAGGCCTTAGGAATATGGAGGTTCAGAAGACAGTTCCTGCCCTTGAGTGCTTATATTCTACTAGGGCAGGAAGGACAAAGGCATTTGTTTACTGTTGCTGGAGCAAGATACCTGAAGCTGGGTACTTTCTAAAGAAAATGTGTTTATGTAGATCATGGTGTGTGAAGGCTGAATGCTGATGATCAACCTTGGAAGATCCCCTTGGCTGTATCATAACATAGGGGACAAAAGGGAAGAGAACTAAGCATGTGGGGTAGACCCTTGCTACAACCCATTCTCCTGACAATGGACTCACCATGAGGCCAGTTGGCCCCTCTCCACAGGGGATGTCCCCAGCACCACCAGCAAGGTCCCTCCTCCGAGACACTCCACCCCATGCTGGAGACTATGTCTTCACTTTGTGCGCCCCTGAGGGACAGAGCCCCCTGGGCCCACAGCAGGAAGCAATCAGATGCATTCTAAACAGAGCAGTGAGAATTCTCTTAGGGGCTTTACGAGCACAAACAATAGCTCTAACCAGTCTTGATGAGGTCAGAAAGTGCTTCCTTCCAGAAATTAACAGCTAAGAATTCCAGCAAAGCTCCTCTGACAAAGATGCTGCCCAGACGTAGGGCTCTTTCCATGGATAAAGCCTAGGAAGGATGAGGGCCCCAGGTGCAGAGGAAACTGGAAATAACAAAGAGGTTTCAATCAAGGGCTAAGTACACTTCCCAGCAGCACAGCCCAGGTCAGAATAAGACGAGTGGCCTAACCGACTAGCAGTTAAGCTTGCATTCCACTGCCCAGACTCCCCTCCCCTCCCCT